>NC_140960.1:38606208-39156208 GCF_014529385.1 Adiantum capillus-veneris
GAGAGAGAGAGAGAGAGAGAGGGTGACATCTGCAGGCAGATAAAATGTTTACTTCGTTAGCGTAGTGGGCAATTCCAAATTCCTGGCTTGTCGTTAGCCCACGTGGCTCCTCTTTTTTTTAAAAAACCTGAGCGCTGACAAGCTCTAAAAAAACTACGTCGTCAAAAGCTACCCGGTCTTCTTCACACGTAGTTCGTAGGTTACAGAGCTTGTTGGCCAGTATATATGTTAAGTACGGTTCACTTTTCAGGGCACAACAAGTTGTTGATGAGCTTCCAATCCGAGATGTCATTGGTTGGACTGCACTTATTGCAGGGTATGCCCGACATGGGCAGGGTCACGAAGCTCTGGGCTGTTTTCATCGCTTACGAAGCGAGGGCCTCTCTCCGGATGCAATCAGAGGTTGTTGGAGAAGAATGTTGTCATTGGCAATGCGCTGGTATACATGTATGCTAATTGTGGTGTACTTTGGAAAGCACAACAAGTTCTAGACGATCTTCCCAACCAAGATGTCATCTCTTGGACTACATTAATTGCAGGATATGCCCAACAAGGCCAGGGCCAGCAAGCTTTGAATTGTTTCCATTGTAAGCGTAGTGGGCAATTCAAAATTCCTGGCCTGTCATTAGCCCATGTGGCTCCTCTTTTAAAAAAAAAAACCCAGTGCTGACAAGCTCTAAAAAAACTACGCCTTCAAAAGCTACCTGATCTTCTCCACATGCAGTTCGCAGGTTACAGAGCTTGTTGGCCAGTATATATGCTAAGTGCGGTTCACTTGTTAGGTCACAACAAGTTGTTGATGAGCTTCCAGTCCGGGATGTCGTCGGTTGGACTGCACTTATTGCAGGATATGCCCGGCATGGGCAGGGTCACGAAGGTCTGGGCTGTTTTCATCGCTTGCGAAGCGAGGGCCTCTCTCTGGATGCAGTCAGAGGTTGTTGGAGAAGAATGTCGTGCTTGGCAATGCGCTGGTATACATGTATGCTAATTGTGGTGTACTTTGGAAAGCACAACAAGTTTTGGACGAGCTTGCCAACCGAGATGTCATCTCTTGGACTGCATTAATTGCAGGATATGCCCAACAAGGCCAGGGCCAACAAGCTTTGAATTGATTCCATTGTATGCAAAGTGGGGGTTTCTCTCCAAATGCTGTCACCTATGCTTGCATTTTGAAGGCATGTGGCATTATGCGAGACATTAATATGGGCAAACAAATTTACGATGAGATTGTCAATCAGGGGCTGTTGAAAACAACTGTCATGCTTGGCAATGCTTTGGTTGACATGTATGTCAAGTGTGGTGTACTTTTGAAAGCTCAACAAGTTCTTGACGAGCTTCCTGATCAAGATGCGGCCTCTTGGAATGCATTGATTGCAAGTTATGCCCAACAGGGGCAGGGCCAAGAAGCATTGGGATGTTTCTAGTGGATGCGAAGCGAGGTCTTCTCTCCAGATGCAGTCACCTATGCTTGCATTTTGAAGGCATGTGGCACTTTGAAAGACGTCGACACAGGAAAACAAATTCATGATGAGCTTGTTAGTCGGGGGCTATTGCAAAAAACCGTCGTGCTTGGTAATGCTTTGGTTGACATGTATGCCAAGTGTAGTGTACTTTCCAAAGCACAACAAGTGCTTGACGAGCTTTATGTCTGAGATGCAGTCTCTTGGAATGCATTGATTGCAGGATATGCCCAACAAGATCAGGGCCAGGAAGTTCTTGGCTGTTTTTATCGGATGCAAAGTGAGGGCTTCTCTCCGGATGCGGTCACCTATGCTTGTGTTTTGAAGGCATGTGGCATTATGCAAAACGCTATCATGGGCAAGCAGAGTCATGATGATATTGTTAGGCAGGGGCTGTTACAAAAAGATGTCATGCTTGGCAAGGCTTTGCTTGACATGTATGCCAAGTGTGGTGTACTTTTGAAGCACAAGAAGTTCTTGACCAGCTTTTTGTCTGGAATGAAGTCTCTTGGAATGCACTAATTACAGGATATGCCCGACAGGGCAGGGCCAGGAAGCTAAGGGGTGTTTTCAACGAATGCGGAGGGAGGGTTTCTCCCCAAATGTAGTTTCTTGGACTACACTTATAGGAGGATATGCCCAGCAAGGGCAGGCCAACGTGGCAGACTTTCACATGGGCTCCATCGTTTTATCGATGCACCTAGGGCAACAATACGCACAGGGAGAAGGGCCGGAGCGTGGACTCTTGGCTATTTTTACAAGCTTGCAAGGAGATGCAGGGCTATCTATAGCTTTTTAAAGCCAGGGCGGGAACGCAGCCCAGCCCGCGTTAGAGGCTATTGAAAAAAGCTGTCCTACTTCGCACTGTCTTGAAGAGCCAAGTTTTGAAACAACCAGTGAAGCAAGGGCTCAGCGAGGGTGGCCTCTCTTTAGATGGAATCACTTATGCATGCATCTTGAAGACTGTGGCTCTATGCAAGATGCTGATGTGGGCACAAAAATTAACAACTATGTTGTTACTCATAGGCTCTTGAAAAGAGGGCTCTCTATAGCTTTGTAAAGCCAAGGCAGGAACGCAGCCCGGACGCTAGAGGCTGTTGAAAAAAACTGTTGTGCTTGGCACTGTCTTGGAGGCTTGAGTGCCAAGTGAAGCGAGGGCCTCTCTTCAGATGGAATCACCTATGCATGCATCTTGAAGATTGTGGCTCTACGCAAGATGTTGATATGGGCACACGAATTCACAATTATGTTGTTAGTCAGAGGCTCTTGATAAGAGGTATCGTGCTTGGCACTGTCTTGGTTGATATGTATGTGAAGAGAGGTCACAGCCCGGCCGCTAGAGACTGTTGAAAAAAGCTATTGTGCTTGGCACTGTCTTGGAGGCTTGAGTGCCAAGTGAAGCGAGGGCCTCTCTTCAGATGGAATCACCTATGCATGCATCTTGAAGATTGTGGCTCTATGCAAGATGCTGATATGGGCACACAACTTCACAACTATGTTGTTAGTTAGAGGCTCTTGATAAGAGGTGTTGTGCTTGGCACTATCTTGGTTGATATGTATGCGAAGAGAGGTCTTCTCTCCAGATGCAATCACCTACGCATGCATCTTGAAGGCATGTGGCACTACGCAAGATGCTGATATGGGCACAAAAAATCACAATTATATTGTTCATCAGATTCTCTTGGAAAGAGATGTCATGCTTGGCTCTGTCTTGGTTGATATGTATGCAAAGCAAGGGCCTCTCTCTAGCTACAATCACCTATGCATGCACCTTGAAGGCATGTGGCTCTACACAAAATGTTGATATGGGCACAAAAATTCACAATTACATTTTTAGTCAGAGGCTGTTGAAAAAAGATGTCGTGCTTGGCACTATCTTGGTCAATATGTATGTCAAATGTGGTGCGCTTGAGAAAGCACAAAAAGTGCTTGATGAGCTTTCTGTCCGGCACTGATTGTGGGATGTGCGCAACAAGAGCAGCTCCAGAGGCTGTCATGCTTGGCAGTGTCTTGGTCGAGATGTATGCCAAATGTGATGTGCTTGAGAAAGCACAAAAAGTGCTTGAGCAGCTTCTTGTCTTGAATGTTGTCTCTTGGAATGCACTGATTGTGGGATGTGCGCAAGAAGAGCAGTGCCAAAAATCTCTAGGCTGCTGTTCTCAACAGATGCAAAGCATTGAAATGCATAGGTTGCAGGATATGCACAATAGGAGCAGGTCCAGAAAGCTCTAGAATGTTTTCCACTTCCTACGCATAGTGTGGACTCTTGGAATCCACTGATTGCAGTATTTTCCACATGAGAAAACTTAGTCTATTTACACCAAATGCAATCGCGTACGCATGCACCTTGAAGGCATGTTTCTCTACGCAAGATGCTCATATGGACACAAAAATTGAGATTGATATTGTTAGTCACGGGCTGTTGATGAAAAAAGATGTCGTGCTTGGCAATGCATTGGTCGATATGTATGCCAGATGTGGTGCACTTGAGAAAGCATAAAAAGTGCTTGAGGAGATTCTTGCAAGGAATGTCGCCTCTTTGAATGCACTGATTGTGGGATGTACGCAACAAGACCAGGGCCAGAAATCTCTAGGCTATTTTCAGCGAAAGCAAAGCATTGGAATGCACTGGTTGCAGGATACACACAACAGGAAGCAGATGCAAATGAAAGGCTTTTCTACAAATGCATTCACCTATGCTTGCACCTTGAAGGCCAGTGGCCTTATGCAAGTTGTTGGCATGGGTGAGAGAATTAACGACGAGAAGATACCTGGTTTGGCGTTGCTGGTAAGCCTATGTCGCGCTTGGTAGTGCTTGGTTGATATGTATGCCAAATGTGGTAATGTCATGAAATGTCGCCTCTTGGAATGCACTGATTGCGGGATGTGTGCAACAAGAGCAGGGCCAAAAAGCTCTTGGCTATTTTCAACGGATGCAAAGCATTGGAATGCATCGGTCATAGGATACACACAACATGAGTAGTGCCTGAAAGCTCTAGACTATTTTCAGCTTCCTATCGGGAGTGTGGACTCTTGGAATGTACTGATTGTGGGATTTTGCCCATAGGAGAAAGCTCTAGTTTGTTTTTTCCACATGAAATCACCTACGTATTCATCTTCAAGGCATGTCGCTCTACGCAAGATATTGATATGGGCAAATTATTCACAATTATATTGTTAGTTAGAGTCTGTTAAAAAAAGATGTCATCCTTGGCATTGTCTTGGTCGATATGAATGCTAAATGTCGCCTCTTGAAATGCACTAATTGCGGGACGTGCGCAATAAGAGCAGGGCTAGAAAGCTCGAGACTGTTTTTAGCGGATGCAAAGCAAGTGTTTCTCCATAAACTCAATCACCTATACTTTTGTCTTGAAGACCATGCTTACATTTTGGCTATGTGGCTCTCACAAGTTCTCGAGGAGCTTCTTGTGCGGAGTATGGACTCTTGGAATGCATTGATTGCAAGATTTTCCCCAGTGTCATGGCAGAAATCTCTTGTCTATTTTCAATAGATGCGGCCTCTTGGAATGCACTGATTGCGGAAGGTGCGCAACAAGAGCGGTATTGTCTTGGTCCATATATATGTGAAGCGAGGGCTCAAGGGCCTCTCTGCGAATGGAATCACCTATGCATGCATCTTGAAGGATGTGGCTCTACGCAAGATACTGATATGGGCACAAGAATTCACAACTATATTGTTAGTCAAAGGCTCTTGAAAAGAGGTGTTGTGCTTGGCACTGCCTTGGTCGATATGTATGTGAAGCGAGGCCCTCTCTCCAGATGCAATCATCTACGCATGCATCTTGAAGGCATGTGGCTCTATGCAAGATGCTGATATTGCCACAAAAATTCACAATTATATTGTTATTCAGAGGCTATTGAAAAAAGATGTCGTGTTTGGCACTATCTTGGTCAATATGTATGCCAAATGTGGTGCGCTTGAGAAAGCACAAAAAGTGCTTGATGAGCTTCCTGTCTACCAACATTGATTGCGGGATGTGCGCAAGAAGAGTGGCTCTAGATGCTATTGAGAAAAGATAAGATGCTTGGGACTATGTTGGTCGAGATGTATGCCAAATGTGTTGAGCTTGAGAAAGCACAAAAAGTGCTTGAGGAGCTTTGTAACCTGAATATTGTCTCTTGGAATGCACTGATTGCGGGATGTGTGCAAGAGAAGCAGCTCCAGAAAGCTCTAGTCTATTTTCAAGGGATGCAAAGTATGGGATGCACTGGTTGTGCGATCTCTCTCCCGAATGCCGTCTCTTGGAGTGCATTGATTGCGGGATACATGCAACAGGAGCAGGGCCAGAAAGCTCTCGGTTGTTTTTAGCGGATGCAAAGTGGGGGCCTCTCTCCGGATGGAATCACACATGCATGCATCTTGAAGGCTTGTGGATGTACCAAGATGTTGATATGGGCTTGAAAATTCTCTTTAATAGGCTGTTACAAAAAATTGACGTGCTTGGCAATGCCTTGGTTGATATGTTTTCCAGTGGATCTGAAGTGAGGGACTCTTTCCAGATGCAATCACATACGCGCGCATCTTGAAGGCATAAGTTTCTACACAAGATTCCAATGTGGGCCTCTCTCCATATGGTATCACCTACGTGTCCACATTGCAGGCATGTGTCTCTATGCAAGAGGCTGATACGGGCACAAAAAATGAGCTTTTTATTGTTGTTCAGAGGTTGTTGAAAAAAGATGTTTCGCTTGGCACAATCTTGGTCGATAATTATGACACGTGTGTTGCGCTTCAAAAAACTGACGGTTTCTCACCAACCAAAGTCTCTTGGAGTGCTTTTATATCCAGTCATGTCAAGCAAGGGCAGGTGAGGAAGCTCTGAAATTAATTTCAAAAATGCAATATGACATGGGAATGTTCTTCATGACCATTTTGCACGAAATGTTGCTTGTCGAATGCATTAAATGATGGGAATGGCATCTCTTTCAATGCATTGGTAGCGGGATACGCACTGCAGAAGCAAGCCCAGAAAGCTCTAGGCTATTTTCATCTTTCTATCTGCAGTGTGGACTCCTTTAATGCACTCACTATGGGATGTGCGCAACAAGAGCAACGCCAATGAGCGATACAGGAAAGAAGTTGTGCTTGGCTTTGCCTGGGACTATGTGTACGTCACATATGGTGATCTTCAGAACGCACGAAAGCACCCGAGGACCTTCCTGTGTGGAACGCCGCCACAAGATCGCAGAAAGGGTCTCTATCGAGAAGGGAACAAGATCGTAGGAGGCATAATGGAGAGATGGGAGTTGATGGCGAGGAATATCATGAGTGTGTCCACCCTTCTTCTTCTTGAAATTGTGCCTTCAACCCTTAATTACAAGTGGTGTGGAGGTGTGGTGCTCATCTTTTGTGCATGGTGTTGGTGATGATGATGGTGTTGTGATTATGTAATTAGGGTTCATGCTACAAGCATGTAGAACAAGAGTGTGTATGGATAGGTGTGTGTGTGTGTGTGTCTTTTAAGTGAGCTCTCATGGCCTCCTTATATAGGGAAGGAGGGGAGGATTTAGCAATATTTCTATTTGAGGTGAGTGTCCCACTTTGGTGACTAGGAAAATGGGGTGCATGTGACTGTGACTCCCATCTTGTCTCCTCATTATTTAAAATACTAGAGTCAATAGAGAGAGAAGATGAGAGAATGTGGGTAGGATGTAGAGGATAGGAGATATTTACAATAGTTTAGCTTTGGCTAGACATAAGCTTATTAGGGAGAGAAGACAGAGGTAAGAGATTTACAAGAGAGATTGTCAAAGGTGGATAGTTGTTGATGAGGATGGATCCTCCAAAAATGGTGATAGAATCACTCTAGACTTGCCAAGACCTCATTAAAAGAGCCTTGTCTCTTGTAATCATGCTTGAAGACTTGTAGAACCATAGCCATTCTAGAGGGAAGAAAATTGGGGATGGCCTGTGTCACCATTACACGAGAAAACTGGGGTCCACTACAAAAATCATATCTCCGTGTTCATAACTCCAAAAATTCTGATAAAAAATTGAGCTAAAAGTTGAGATCACGAACTACATCTTTCATGTTGAACGCTCCTTCAGATTCGGGGTTCTTCTCTACTTAAAAAATTCAGCCAAATAATGTATTATTTGTGGCTGCAAAGGTCTTTTGGTGGTCCCCTTTGAGTGGACTTCTCTCTTGCCTTCAAGTGTAAGCTCCTTCATGTGTATGAAAACATGACCTAGAGTTTTGAAAAGATTGGCAATCATCTAGATGGAGGTATTATTGAAATTTGAAAGTGGGGTTGAGGTTTGAAAATGAAAACTAGTGAATAAAATATTTGGTAGGGTGGAATAATATATATACATGAAAAATATATTAGAAAATACTAAACTATATAATGTAATTTAGAATATATATATTTAATATTTAAGGTCAAAAGAGATATCAACAAAGAAAGCTTACTTATTTCTGCTACATCGTGATGCTCTGTGCATCATGGATAACGGACCAGCCTCTTTTCCATTTAGGTTTCTGCAACACATGCACGTAAATATATATGTAGATAGAAAAATCTTCTATCAATAGAAGATTGTGTATCTGTTTGGTGCTATGGTGCTAGGAGAGATCCTTAGCTCCCCAAACCCTATTATTCTCCCCATGTTGGATTACCATCACTCTTTTAATGTTTCCATTTTTATCCTATTTTGATATATCCACCTAACCTTGTAAGGAAGCCGCTATAAGCCGCTAAGTGATTTGTGTTTAAGAAGAAAAAAAAAAGTTTGAAAAATCTTGTTTGTTTTGCAATGGCAAATGTTTCTTTCCTGACCTTCACGGGTAAGGTGGGGGAAGATGCTTCAGATTTCCTGGACAATCTTGAAATAGCATGTGTCGTCTTTGGAAGGGATGGTGATGCTTTGTGTCTGCACATTTTTTTGCTGCTAATGAAAGTGGAAGCAAGATCATGGTACAACGCCTTGCTACCAGCCACCAAGGAGAGGTGGGATCTGATAAGAGCAGCATTCCTAAGGCATTTTGGAGAAGGCACCACATCGAGAAGCTATGGCAATTGCTGATGGAGTTGAAGCAAGGAAGTATGGTTGAGTATGCAACATACGAATCAAAGTTTGTGGATCTATGGGGACGATGGGTTGCATCATTGAGGGAGGGCGAAGGGCCCCTGATTTTCTGAAGGAAGACCGGTTTGTGGCTGGTTTATGGCCAGTTCTTAAAGAGAAGGTGAAGGGAAGGTTTCCTGCTACATATGAGGTAGTAGTTGAAGTAGCCTGCCTTAAAGATAAGAAGTTGCATCTACAAGCCAGAACTACCGAGGAAGAGAAACTGGGAAGGGCCCGACCACACCTAGCCGCACCTGCAGCCGTCCAGAGGAATCAACCACAGGAACTGGCTGAAGATCAACAAGACCTTCTCAACCGAATCACCAACTAGCTAGAGAATCTTTCAGTACATCTGGTGCAGCAAGGGCATGCACCTGCCAAAAATTCGGAGCAAGGAAGAGGGCAACAAAGACAGAATCAATACCATTATTACAATTGTGGAGAGGACGAGCATGGCATGTACTACTGTCCTCATCTAAGAAGGCAAAACTTCAATAGAGGAGGAAGATAGAATCATATCACTCTGCCAAGGGCGAGACCACCACCACCTAGGCAACCATGGCCGATTCCACCGGTCCAAATCCTTTGACCGCCCATACAACCACCAACACCACCACAACCTGTCATTCCACTGCTATCTCCATCACCTATTGGAAACCAAGCAGTAAGTGTCATCAGCCTTGAAGCTAAAGGGAAGGCAAAGGTAGAAGAGTGTGTCAAAGAGAAGGACAAAGGGAAAGGGAACGTAGAAGAAGTGGATGCCTGTTACCATATACATGTGGTAGTGATGTGTGTGAACACACTAGGACCGCCGGGGCATTTTTTCCCTCTTTAGGAGGTTTTTTCCCCCGTGCATTGTATATACGCCCATCACTCTAGGGCTATCTATCTTTCCATTGCACACTAAGTAACATACTCTCTATTGTGTGCCTTGAGCTTCCTTCATCTTCTCCAAGCTGTGTGTGTTTCTCTGCAACCCTAGTTCCAACAATTGCAAAAGTCTCTTCATAATCTATGCCTTTTTGTTGTGCATAACCCTTTGCAACAAGTCGAGCCTTATGGCGATCGATCTCACCATCCAGCTTGCGTTTCAACTTGTAAACCCACTTCGTATGACTACTGTGCGTTTTCTATGTGCATTGGCAGCTCATTTTGGTTGGGATGTACATCAATCAGACATTGTTACTGCTTTCTTGAATGGTGACATATTTGAGGAAGTTTATGTAACGCAGCCTCGCGGTTTTGTCATAAAAGGACAAGAGGACAAAGTGTGCAAATGTAAGAAGGCTTTGTATGGGTTGAAGCAATCTCCTCGTGCTTGGTATGAGAAAGCTGACACTCATTTGGTTAAACGAGGCTTTCGTAACAGTCCAACAAAAAGCACATTGTATGTAAAGCGTGAGGATGATGTATTTCTCATTGTGGTTCTTTATGTTGATGATTTGCTGATCACTGGACCAAATGAGAGACATATTGCTGAATTTAAGGCTGATTTGAATGCTACTTTCAAGATGAAAGATTTGGGGCTGTTGCATCATTACTTGGGTATACAGTTTAAGCAGTGTGATGGTGGTATTGCCCTGTGTCAGAAAAGTTACATAGAGACATTGCTATGTAAGTTTGGACTTGAGGATTGCAAACCTATTGCCACTCCCATGGAAACAGGTTTGAAGTTGAGTCTACATGATGCTGGCGATCCTGCTGATGTCACTCTTTACCAAACTGTTGTTGGCTGCCTCATTTATGTATGCAACACGAGGCCAGATATTCAGTTTGCAGTCTCGCAGGTCAGCAGATTTATGCATAGCCCAGGGTCTAAGCATTGGCAGGCTGTCAAGAGGATTTTCCACTACCTTAGTGGCACTTTACATCTTGGCTTGTTTTATCCCAAGGGGGGATCATTGCCGCCAGACTTACATGCTTTTTCGGACTCAGATTGGGCTGGTTGTTTTGACACGCGAGTGTCCACAAGTGGTTTTTGTTTCATGCTTGGCAGTTCATGTATATCATGGTTGAGCAAGAAGCAACCTACTGTGGCCACTTCGAGTTGTGAGGCTGAGTACAGGGCAGTCTTCACAGCTACGGTTGAGTGTGTATGGCTCAGACGCCTTATGGCTGACTTGGGTGTTGGACAGGACACTGCCAACACTATCTACACTGACAGTCAGAGCGCATTGGCAGTTGCGAGGAACCCAGTTTTTCATGCTCGCACAAAGCACATTGAGGTGCATTACCACTATGTCAGGGAGAGGTTCTCAGCAGGAGAGATCAGCTTGGCTTATGTGCCAACACAGGACAACCTTGCAGATCTTTTCACAAAGGCATTGTCTCGTGAGAAGCTTGAAGCTTTCCGCAAAGCTTTGGGCTTACTCCCCTTTGTGGACTGATCCTGTCCTCAGGGCATGGCACTTCCCTTTACTCATGTGCCAGCTCTCGTTCACCGCATCACTCCAGGGGGGATTTGTTACCATATACATGTGGTAGTGATGTGTGTGAACACACTAGGACCGCCGGGGCATTTTTTCCCTCTTTAGAAGGTTTTTTCCCCCGTGCATTGTATATACGCCCATCACTCTAGGGCTATCTATCTTTCCATTGCACACTAAGTAACATACTCTCTATTGTGTGCCTTGAGCTTCCTTCGTCTTCTCCAAGCTGTGTGTGTGCTCTGCAACCCTAATTCCAACAATGCCATGAGCATGAAGCGTGCCAGGCACGAAGAAGCCTCTCAAAGGGAGGAGAAGATGAAAGGAAAAGGCGAGTCTAGCAAGCATGCATCTAAGCCTTGTCGGAAGATCGACATCGTGGATTTTTCACTAGGTTAGTATGCTAAACCATATGACCTAGTTCAAGATGTATTAATGTAGGGTTCCAAGATAACCTGGCCCCAATTACTCCTTATGCATTAAGGATGAGGAGACAATGGACGAAGATGGTGAGTATAAGAAAATCAAGGCCAAGGACAGCTGGGGCTATCTCTGGGAGGAACCTTGACGACATCCTACCTGTCATGGATGCCCACATCAAGGGGGAACGCATCTCAAACGTCTATATAGATGGTGGTGCACAAATATGCATCATGAGTGAGAAAATGATGCACCATCTAGGCCTAGAGGTAAGTAGTCCGACAGCCTGCCAAGCTAAAATGGAAAATAACATCAAAGCGAAGTGCATAGGCATTGTGAATGCAGTCAAAGTGAAGGCATTCAACACAGAAGTGGAGGTAGACATTTTTGTCATGCCACACAAAGGAGAGGGCTACCCTATCATTCTTGGAAGGCCATGGATCATGGCTATGGAGGCTAAGCAGGACTGGAGTACCGGAATGATCCAGATGAAGGATGCTAAGGAAAGTCCATATTCTACGACATGAATGGGAAGCAATGCAAACATGATTCTTGGAAGCATCGGAAGATGAATTCACCAATGACTCTTTGGCCACTTCGGGAGAAGAGACGACAACAATTGAAGAGAGCGACGATAGCATCAAAGTGATGGGAGTCATCCTTAGAGATCCAAAGAGATTGACACAATCTGAAACACCACCGGAGAACCAAGAGGGACCATTAGGTACGCAATCCTTGGTGGATACAAGTAAGTTACATCGGATGCTCTCCAGTGAGTTATCTAGTGAAGAGAGAAAAGAATACATCTCTACGCTAGGTAACTTCACCACACTATTCATTGATGGTTATGAAAAGATCACAGGCATCACAATGGTGCAACACCGCATAAGACTCAAGGAAGGAAGTAAGCATGTAGTGCAAAATCTCAGAAGGCTTGGGGTAATTCAGCAAGAAGCATTGCTCAAAGAGGTAAGGAATTTGCTACAGGTAGGTTTCATTTACCCCGTTGAGGACTCAAAGTGGGTCTCTTCAGTGGTGGTCACACCAAAGAAGAATGATAATTGGAGGGTTTGTGTAGACTACAAACCTCTCAACGCAGCAACAAAGAGGGATCATTTTCCCCTCCCATTCCAAGACGAGATTCTCAATGAGGTAGCAGGTCATGAGCACTACACAGTATGTGATGGCTACTCGGGCTACTTTAAGATTAGCATTGCAGAAGAAGACCAGAAAAAGACAACCTTCATAACACCATGGGGATGTTTTGCTTATAGGGTGATGCCTTTTGGCCTCACCAATGGTCCGGCCACATTCCAATACTACGTAACTTTTGTCTTCCAGCCATACTTTAGTAAGTCAATACGAGTTTTCATACATGATTTCTGCATCTACAGTTCTCACTCCCTCCATTTGAGCAAGGTCTATGATAGCCTGGCTAAGCTACAAAACCTGGGTGGCTAGCTTAACGTAGATAAGTGTCACATTGGTGAAAGCAAGGTCACTCTTCTTGGCCATGTAATTTCAGCCAAAGGAATTGAGGCTGACCCAAGCAAGGTTCAAGCTTTAGTATCTTTGTCATCACCCACCACAACTAAGCAATTGGTCTCTTTCCTTCAGAAGGTACGGTATTTGAGCAGGTTCATTTACTTGCTCTCTCAGGTGGTTCTCCCTTTACAACAAGTCACTCATAGAGATGTCTTCCTATGGAGTGAAGAAAATGAGCAACGATTTAGCGAAGTGAAACAGATCCTGGGTACACTTCCCACCATTGCACCCCCTAGATGGGACAAGCCATTTTATGTTAACCCCAGTGTAGGAAGTGATACACTTGGAGTTGTGCTAATGTAGAAGGACCCCCAAACCTCTTTCATGCGTCCTATCTACTTTTCTAGTCGCGTCATGACCCTGTCAGAAAAAGGATTCACCGCGGTCAAGCACATGGTGCTTGCATTGATGTTTGCCACTACAAAGTTTTGCTCTTATCTATTGCCTAAACCCTTTGTAATTCTAAAACTGGAAGAGGTCTTTTCGTATTGATGCAACACATGGATGTCTCATCTAGAATCTCTAAGTGGCTCATTAGATTACAAGAGTTCAATTACACTATGCAAGTGGAGAACTCCACGAGGGCTAGTCTAGCAGGTATTCTAAAACTGGAAGAGGTCTTTTCGTATTGATGCAACACATGGATGTCTCATCTAGAATCTCTAAGTGGCTCATTAGATTACAAGAGTTCAATTACACTATGCAAGTGGAGAACTCCACCAGGGCTAGTCTAGCAGGTATTCTTACTCATCATCACTATGAGAAGAAGCTAAAGATCAATACCGAAGGTAAAGGAGTGACATCAATGGTGGAAATTCCTAAGCTAGAAAGAGCTTACTCTCTTTTCTTTGATGGAGCATACAAAAGAATAGCGGATCAAGCTACAATCGGCATCGTTCTTTTCAATGAGCAAAAGGAAAAGGTATTCTATATTGCGCAGTTACTACAGCCCCACTCCAACAACAAAGCAGAGTACGCGGCCTTAATTCTTGGATTAGAACAATGTGTTTTGCAAGGGGTTTAGTGCCTAAATGTGTTTGGCGATACCATGCTCTTAATAAAGCAGATAAATGGCACTTGGATTTGTAAAAATCAGGTTTTACTTGGCCAATTGCGCCAAGTTAAGGATCTTTTAAGAAAGTTTGAAGCAGTGCAATTATTTCATGTCCCTAGGGCAGAAAATCAAGAAGTGGATGCTCTAGCCAAGGAAAGAATACAAGATGTTCCCGTAGGAGCAATCAAACTGAAGCTGCCCCTCTTTGAGGGTAGCGACGCTATGCGTGATGTCATCAGCTTCTTAGACACATGAGAATGTCCTGAAGGGTATACCAAGGGCCAGAAACAATGGCTTGTCCGAAAGGCAACAAGATACCACCTTATAAACACCACCTTGTACTGCAAGGGCAAAGACCAGATTCTCAGGCGAGTGCCAATCTCCAATGAAATCACGGAGGTAATCTCAAGTTGCCATGATGGTGTTTGCGGCGACCACTTTGCTCTAGATATTACTAGTAGGAAGATTCTACATGCAAGATTCTCTTGGCCTAGTTTGAATAGGGATGTGAATCATTGGTGTAAGACATGCAGAGCTTGTCAAGTATCCAATGATCAAGCACTAACCTATGAGCCACAGACTCCGATCATCTCATACGGCTTGTTTGAGAAGTGGAGAATAGATGCAATTGGTCCTTTACCAAGGGCCCAATCAGGTAAACTGTACATTCTAGTTGGTGTAGACTACATGACCCGATGGACGGAAGCAGCAGCCACCACACGCATTACAACCCAAGAAGTGGTGAAGTTCATATTTGAGTACATTTGTTGCTGCTTTGGCACACCTCTGGAGATAATATCTGATAGAGGGCCAGGTTTCATAGGGGACTTGGTGGGAGAACTGATGAAAAAGTTAGGCATCACACGCCGACACTCAACTCCATACTATCCACAGTGTAAAGGTCTAGTGGAAAAGGTAAACGGCATGATCTGTAAGATCATCACAAAGCAGGTGAATAACCACATAAGAGATTGGGATAAACATCTCATGGCTGCTCTTTGGGCCTACCACACAACATTTCGTACATCACTAGGTTTCACCCCTTTCCATTTGGTATATGGAAAGGAGGCCATTCTACCCATTGAGGTACAGATAGCCAACTTGTGAGTCATGGCTAGTCAGTTACAGTGCTCAATTGCCCATCTCCGCAACCACATCTTGGATCTAGAAAGGCTTCAGCTAGATAGGCATGCGATCAACCACTATGCAACACAAGCAGAACGACGACGACTCACATTCAATCAAGGGCTTAAGGAAAAGGGTCTGAAGAAAGGCATGTTAGTATTGAGATACAACAACAAATTTGACACTAGGAAAGATAAGAAGTTTTAGCCCAGATGGGAAGGGCCATTCATTGTCGAAAAGCGATACGCCAATGGTAGCTACAAATTGATGGAAGCAGATGGTCAAATACACAAAACTAGAGTCAATGGATGGAGGCTAAAAAGTTACTTCTTAAGGTTTGATCCAGAGTTCATGCTAGATATTTCAGAGGAGGGAGAACCCTCCAAATTTGCTGCTAGGGAATCACAAGCAGAGCTAGAGGCATGAATGCCTCTAGCCAGAAGGGGAGGGCTAATGATGGCCGGCTTTGACAAGCTGCGGCCATGGGAACCAACCCAACCAGAGAAGCTTAATAATAATAATTAAAAAAACTAGAATGCTTCGTTAGCTATGTTAGATCGAATTGAGATCGAACAAAATATCGGAAACTGAGAGAGAGAGAGAGAGAGAGAGAGAGAGAGAAGAGAGAGAGATTTCATGAAAGTGTTAGATTTTTTTACCAGAGAGTGTTTAGGATACCAATTGTCGTGGTTCAGTGGTGTACCTCCACAAAAATTGGTTACTGATCGTAATGCTTCTGAGGGGTACCTCGCCAAAAACCACAAGGAGTGTTAAGAGTTTTGTCAAGCTCAATGTTCATGATCATACAAGATGTCAATGTCATTGTTTGTTGTTCCATTTTTTATGTTTCAAAAAAAAGAAAACATGCAAGTCTCCTTTCATGGGGGAGTTTGCACAATCTTCCCCAATTTTTATAATACGAGGGAACGTGCCATTCCCACGGCAGCGTGCAATTTTCAATGCGTTCGTTAACTGCGTTCTCAGTGTCAAGAATCAAAAAATGATAATGCTTACTCACTGTGCGATTGAATGTCTATCGCCAGTGGACTTCCTTGCATCAACGATGTTGGACATCTCTTGCACTTAACCCACTACAAGAGATGACACCACAGGGAGGATACCCTTCAAGAGGTTTTTGTGCTATTGTGAGGACACCACAGTTTGTATACATATCAATCAAACCACCACCAAGCATGAAATTGTACTCCCAACAAACGTTGACTAGCGATCATATCGTGAATTCTAATATCTATGGATGTGTACGTGATTGCATCTGCTGACCCGCATGCCTTCCAGATTCCTATGTAGGCGTAGTTGATTGCATCTGCTGAATGTATGGGGAAAAGAGGACCTAATGTGGTCAAAAGCTGAGCACTCAAGTAGTGTGTGGTACTCACTCTCTCGCACTTGACGAGGGCATAAGGTGCAAAGTCGATGACACTCCTCGCCAGTGCCCCAACGTCCTGTCTCGCAGCGTAGAGAATGGGAGCTAAGACGAATGGAGGCAATGGTGCGGATCGCACTCAACGGGATGGGCTCAAGGATGTAGGAATGGGTTCGGTTACCTCGTTCCGAGAAGAAGAGAGATTTGTAGTTTGGGGAAACGTGTGTGGTGTAATGGCTGAAGCGAGAACCTCCGGATTTCTCCCAAGCCGTGATACATTGGCGTTGTAAGAAGGCCTCATTAACTTGGAAGTCGATCGACGCATCCTTGACCAAGTGACATGCATCCCATCTTCCAAACCATTTCTTGATATCAAGCATCCACCCCGAACTTAGTATTTTGCTCTTGCATGTCTTTTGAACCATTTGATTTGCTTGATATGCGATTCTAGGAAGTCGATGCAAAGGGCTACGTTGTGTCTTACGCATGTACTCCACAACCCTTTGCATGCCCAAGACCTCAATGGGAAGCAATCCGGACTCAAGAAGTAAGAGCATGTAGGGTGTTTGTGTCTTGACTTGGAGAAAGTTGGTGAGAAAACGCTTTTGGACATTCTCAAACTCTTTCCAAGTAGACTTCCCGATGCTTCCACCCCACACCTCCACTCCATAAAGAAGCACCGGTGTCACCAATGTGTCAAAGAGGTACTTTTTGAGAGCCCAACACTTGATATCTCCTGCATTGCACTTGTTCTCAAATGCATAATAGGCCCTCTTTCCGGCTTCCAAGCCACGCATTGCACAATCCTTCCATTTATGATTGGATGGAACCTCAAGGCCAAGGTACTTGAAGTGATCTACCACTTCAAGTTTCTCATTGTTATATACAATGCATGGATTTTCATCATTGAGGGTCTTTACAAGCATAACCTTGGTTTTGGATCCATTCACGATCATCCCACTATGTAGGCAAAAGCGTTCCAAGACACTCATAAGCTTTTGTGCATCTTCTAAGGTATGTGCCAAGAGCACTACATCATCGGCATAAAGCAAAAGCATGATCACCGCATTTCCAATCTTAACCTCTTCTATGCCTTCTTGCTGCATAAAGTCAAGAACCATGCATTCCAATTCATCAATGAGTAGCCCAAAGAGGGTTGGGGAAAGTGGGCATCCTTGTTTGACACCAATAGTGCTTGCAAAAAATTCTGAAATTCCATCTCCCATACGTAATCGACATATCACTTTTTGGTAGATGCGAAAGACTGCATGCATAAATTCTCTCGGCACTTGAAGGCTTTGCATACGTCTCCAAAGATTTCCTCGCGGTACCATGTCAAAAGCTTTCTTGAAATCCACAAAGCAACAATACAACTTTTTTCCTTTCAATCGAGACGCTTCCATAAGAACTCGAAGAGTGACAAGGTGATCAATAGTGCTATGATGCTTTCGAAAACCTGCTTGGCCAAGTGCACGTTTGCCATTCTTTTCAGCCCATTCATTTATCTTCATCTCCATGATAGATCCAAATAACTTTGCCATTAAAGAACCAACCATTATAGTGCGATAGTTGTTCACATTGTTTACATCTCCTCCTTTGTGCAAAGGTTTGATCCAATTTGCACTCCAATCATAAGGCATGCCATACTGAAGTGCAAGGTTAAACATATCGCATATCCAATATCGTGTTTTCTTGCTTGTCCATTTAATCATTTCAGCCTTGACACCTTGAAGGTCACCTGCCTTACGAGTAGCAAGTTTCTCAAGCGCGCGGCATACATCTTCAATGGTAAAGAAGGGAGACATAAACGGAAGGGAGCTACAACACTCCATCTTATCAACATTGGGTTGCTCATAGAGATTCTTACAATGCATATACATATCCTCAAGAGTCAAGTCACCAAAGCTCTCAACGCGCTTGCTTTTTAGATTTTGCCAAAACTTGCCACATGCATGTGCTTTCTCTTGTGCTAAAAGAAGTTGTTTTTCGACTTCCCACCTTCTCCTCTTCTTTTGAACAAGTGCTTTGTATGTGTGTGAACATTCCAAGTAAACTTCCTTGTCTTTGATTGCATCCAATCTTAGCAAGTGTTTTCGGGCTTGACTACATTCCATGTCAAACCATTTCTTCTCGGTGCTACCCTTCTTAGACCTTTTGCAAGACATGTGTTTCACCGAAAAGCATTCCTTCGCACAAGAGAAAATTACTTCTTTGAAAACTTTCCACTTGCATTCTAATGTTGGGCTCTCTTGATGCTCTATCATGCTTAACATTTGGTCCACCATATCAGCATATATAAGTGCTCGTTTGAAGTGTAGACGTAGGTACAAATGATTCACATCATGATTGGAGGCTACATGCTTGGGCCGTTTACCACACTTGAGGTCAATACATAACATCCTATGATCCGATTCCGGATTCCATTCACCAAGTGTAAAGCTTTGTATGCATTCTAGAGTGGCTTCCGAGAACAACATATAGTCAATCACGCTAGCACCGTTGTGCTTTCTACATGTAAAGTCATTGGTGCCTTGCCATAGAGATACACCATTTGCAATGAGCATTCCGGTACTATTGCACATATGTAGAAGTGACTTTCCATAGTGATCCACTTCTTTTGCATCATTAGAACTTCGATTATACATGTATGAGTCATCCATTCTTCTTGAGACATGCGGCATGTCTACTTGTTGTGTGTCGTGTTGTAGCATATTTGTGCGAGCATTCATGTCTCCAAAAACAATGACTTCACCTTGATCCTTGTAATGAGCAATGTCTTCCTCTAGTTCAACAAAGGGCTGATCTCTATCCATATTCAAGCAAGCATAAAAGTTGGATTCATAGTGAGGAATGTAGCAACCGGCCACAAACATGACTTGACCATTTGGTGGGCTGATTTTCAGCCATAAGTAGCGTTTATACTTATCTTCTTTGACAATGGAAACATCTTTCAAACCCTTTTTGGTCATACATGCTACGCCTGCTTGGCCTCTTCGTCGCTTTGCATTTTTGGCCCACATCAAAGAATGCACATCGTATTTGTCAAATCCAAGAATTCGTTGCGCATCATGCTCCCATGTTTCAACAAGAAGTATCACATCGGAGTCATTGGTAAGCTCATGAATGCCAATTCCCGCATTCCATGGATACCCGTTACAATTCCAAAAGCTTATTCGCAAGCGTGAGTTGGTCTCATAGATCATGTGTCCCTATTTGTTGGGTGGACTTGCATCCTCCTTAAGTGACTTTTCTTCTTGAGGTGATACCTTAACCTTCTTGCTTCTTTCCTCATATGCTTTGCGACGTACATTTTGTTGCATAAGAGTGCGATCCTCATATACATTACAACCTGTTCCTTTGAGGTAGATCCAACCATTGTCAAGGATGATCTTTCTCTTTACCTCATCAGCCATGGTACATACAATAGGTCTTTCTCCCGAGCGAGGGACTCCTTGTTTTCCAACTCGATGTGCACCATAAGCCATGATTCCTGACATGCCAAAGTGTGTAGCAAAAAACTCTTCAATAGCAACTGCAAGAGATTGGAGTGTTTCCATGCTTTCCTCCTTGATTCCACGAATGACGATGTTCTTTGAGCGTTTTTGTCGTTCGTGCAATTCTTGAGTGTCCACATTCTCTACATTCTTTGCTTGGACAACGGCTTGCGTGATAGGAGATGTAGAAACCACATTATCCTTACATATATCAGCCCATGATTTGGATGCATTTCTCATCTCACATACATCATGTCGTATTGTATCTATTGTTTCCTCTTTCAATACATGATCACTCTCAACTTTGCTCAAGCGCTCTTTCAATACATTCATGTCAACAAGAGAGCGTTTACATTCTTGAACTTCAGTCTCAAGATGCATCAAGCGTGTTGTTTGCATTTCAAGAACCTTCTTGAGGTGCTCATTCTCCACAACGAGAACTCTTAAAGTACCATTCTCCATTGCAAGTGCGCGCAACTCTTCACCTTGTTTGTTGACGGTTTTTTGTAACGAGATCAAGTAAGCCATGATCATTGCTTCCGTTGTTGTAGATGATGTGGTTGGATTAGCATCCAAATTCCTTGGAGATTTTGCATCATTCTCCATGGCGAGTGTGGCTTTTCCACCCTTGCGAGTTTTGTCTGACATTGCCTTCAAGTCGGCAACAAAAACGCAAAGTTTTGACAATTTTTTCATTTCTGAGATGCTGTTATAGCAAAGCCTTCCATTACACAAAAAAATTCTGTCTTTACATCAATGCGTAGAGGGCTTCGTGCTCTTCGATTGAGGCTATAGATCACCTAAATCGGAGTTCGGATAAGCAAGTTATGGTCAAAAGAGTGAACTGCTGTCTACTAGGTCAAAAAACGGCTGTGAGAGAGAGAGAGAGAGAGAGAGAGAGAGAGAGAGAGAGAGAGAGAGAGAGTTGCACCCATGCATGCCGGCCCCCCTTCGGGTTGACAAACGAGAGAGAGAGAGAGAGAGAGAGAGAGAGAGAGAGAGAGAGATTTTATGCGCCTTATGGGCTGGCCCGGCACAGGACATGAGAGAGAGGGAGAGCGTGAGTGAGGAGGGAGAGCTGAGAGTGGGAGAGGGAGTGTATGTGGGTGAGAGAGAGAGACAGAGAGCTGAATAATGGAGGAGAGAGATAGCCTATGGCGGCCCCTTGGGCTGGTGACGAAGGAGAGAGAGAGAGAGAGAGAGAGAGAGAGAGAGAGAGAGAGAGAGAGAGGGATTTTGGCGGCTTGCAAACAAACGAGAGGGAGAGGGAGGGGTGGCGATAATGGAGGAGAGGGGGGGAAATAATGGAGGAGAGGGAGGAGGGTGGTGCCATGCTTGGCGACGGCCCACTGCACGTGCGTGAGAGAGAGAGAGAGAGAGGGGGGGTGGCATCTCCAGGGAGATAAAATGTTTTTTTTTGTCATTATTATTATTAAGCTTCCCTGGTTGGGGTTGGTTCCCGCAGCCGCGGCTTGTCAAAGCTGGCCATCAATGTGTGCTCTAGAGCTTCTCCTTCACCTCTCCATCTTTATGTGCATTTCTACGGCCATATTTCCAACACATCACTCACCAAAAATGCAATGATAGGTTTACCTAAAGTGCTAGTAAAGAAACTTCAAAGCCTTTAGAAACTAGGAAAGGTTTCACAAAGTGTATGTGATTTTGTAGAGCATTATAAAGGGAAACCTGGAATCTATCATAGATTAATCTCCATAAATGTGCTTAGGAGCTAGTAGGATTGGAGGTGGATACTTACCACATCACTACCCTAGTTCCATACATCCTAACATACATGTCAAAATAAGTTTTTTATGAACTCAAACATGTGAAAATGGCATTCTTTACTCATCATGATGATTCAAGCGCTATTGGCCATGGAAAATAGGAATTTCATGAACTATTAGTAAATGATGCTTTTTGGTTGAGTTTCCACAAAAGAAAATTACAAAACAACTTCTTAAATAGATACTCCTATTATGCTCATTGGGGAAAAAAAATTTGAAAGCTACTTACCATGTGTTGTGTTGTATGTATAACTGCTCTATATATAGCCCATAGGTCCCCTCTATATATTTGCATCCAGTGAAAGTATTCTACACACTTTGTTGGCATTGTAGTATTTGTGTATCATGTATTGGTTCTTCCCTTTCATTGCTTTCTCAACATGATAGTAGACTATTGTTTCTTTTTCTTGACAAAAAAGGGTGTTTTTGGTCTCTTGTGGCTAAGCATAACTCGTGCATAGGAAAAATCTACAATTAGCAACTCCTCTAGGACTTGCTTTCCCAACACTTCTTTCTTGACATTTTAATCTCCGTATTGCGTATTGCGCTTTGACACCACCTTGATGCAACATCTTTGTCTTTAAAGATAAAACACTTCTAAACCTCCACCAAACTACAAATTTTGAGACATCATCCTTGCTTAAACATGGCACTTATCTTTTCAGTAGCTTCAAGCACTTTATCACCTGTCAAAAATAGATCCTCAAGGTGAATCAAGTGAGATCATCAGCATGATAATTGTTAACAAAATGACCATTTCAAGCTCGCTTAAAGTGTTGAAGATCTCATGTAGATGCTCTCTTTTGTTGGTCAAAACCCCCATGCTCTTGGCAAAAAAAACTCCAACAGTGGCGTCCTAGGGGAAAACTAGCCTGCTAGTGTTGAACCCAAAATTGTGGTTAAGACCGGTGCCTTAGCCATTGTGCTATAAATGATGTATGTCAAAAAAGTATGAACAACCAAGAAACAGACACTATATAATCACAAAAAAGATATAAACTACTAAACATCATCCCCCTAGCCTTGCACTGATGACTTAACTTGGCACTCCTAATGATCCTTGATGACTCCTCAATGACCTTGAGTGGGTCCTTCTCAATGACTTAAAACACCCAGGTTTATGGGAGTTTACAAAGGGATTTATAGGTGCTTGGGTCCAAGTTTACATGTACAAGCTAGGGTTATAGCAAGAAGTAATCTTCATCAAAAGAAAAATTAAAACAAAAACTCATCTTTTTTTCTTGGCTTTCTTAAAAGAATTCCATGGCTTTTTTGCATTAAAAAAACTCCATTTAGGATGCAAGCTTTTTGCTAGAACACCTAAATGTTGCAAGCTAGTCCCATGCATGCCACTAATAGATATTTTTATAGGCCTGGGCCATGGAGCAAACCCAGACCAAGCAAAACCTAGCAAACAATAATGATGCTCAAACTCTCAAATTCAAACTACCTTGGACCTAAAAGGGCTACAAGTGCTGCTAAAATCCACTTCCAAGGAATATGCATGTAGTCTCGGTATCAGATCTCAACAACGAATATCCACAAAGTGACCACTTTTTCATTCAATAAAAGAGAGAGAGAAGAATATGTTATCTTGTTTCAAAAGAGAGAGAAAAGCGAGGAGCATGAGATATAGTGTGAAATTATCATGTATTTATAAAATATTGAAATTTCTTTTACAATAATGTAGCAAAACTTACCTTTTTCTTCAAGAATACTTATCTTCAGGGTTTCAAGATATTTGAAGGACGTCGATAGCCCAAGCTCTAGCTTACACCCTATAGGGCATCGCTTCTTCTACTCCGTGCTTACACCCATAGGGCAACACAACCTACTATTCTTTTCATATCCCCTTCAGCAATTCCCACCGACATACAAACGACATCTCATCTCCAGCAAGAACCTCTCTTCTTGGATCAGCCCCAAAATAAGATCTTCTCTCTCTCTCTCTCTCTCTCTCTCTCTCTCTCTCTCTCTCTCTCTTCTTTCATACTCAATGTTAGAGAAAAAATATTTCTCTCTCTCAATCTCTTTGCAAGGCTCCTTCTCGGTAGCACTCCAACCTCTTGGTAGCGCGATATATACTCTTTCTCATGCTCTCGACAACCACCCTACAGACTCTCAAATCTCTCTCTTCAAGTTCAATAGAGAGCGTCTCTCTCTCTCTCTCTCTCTCTCTCTCTCTCTCTCTCTCTCTCTCTCTCTCTCTCTCTCTCTCTCTCTAAATCTCTAAGGCAATGCTTTAACATGCCGGCCCTTCCTTGCTTCTCTCCCCCCATGGGAGTACTCACTCACACATTGTGCACCCCTCGACTCCCCCATTCTCTCCCTCCCTTGCTCTTTCGATTCTCCTCAGAGCAAGCAGCTCTCTCCCACTCTCGGTTCTACTCTTCCTAGCCCTGTCTCGGATGGCTTCCACCCCCTCACGCTCGGCATTCTCCTTCTCCACCTTCATGGCGACCTTCCTCTCACTTGCTCTTCTTAGCGCTGCAGGTGGTGACTCCGCATCCCTCTCTTGATTCTCCTCATCCTCTACCCCTTTGCATGCTCATACAGGGCAACGGTCGGTCTTCATCATGGGAGGATGCACCACCACCTTCAGCTAGAGCCCCCTGTACACTAGACTCTTACTCTCTTCCTCGTGGCGACCTCGTCTCAAGCCTCTCTTCATGCCGTTTTAGAACCACCCCATCCATAGCTCGTTAAAAAGGAAAAACGCCTTTTTTTCATTTAACAAAGGCCTCTTCAAGCTCTCGTTCACACACGCAGAGGATATCGTCCGTAGAAAGCAACATATCAAAGTACGATCATCGCTGGTCGATACTCAAAGCAACATGCATCCCTCAACAGTGCCATGGTATACAACCGCTAGAGAGGGGGAATGGGGGAACACACCCGGCACAAAGACAAGGGCCTCTCTATAGCTCAGGGTATCCACAACACCCCTATCCTCTCGGAAAACACCTTCAAAGAAACACTTTGCACTAGCAGACCATTGCCTGCTGCTCAATTTTCACTGCTCACACACTCCACAAATCCACCACACAAGGCACACCTGCTACCACGGCCTGTCTCTACCCTTAATCACACTCAAAGCCACTCAATCTTGCTCTCTCATACAAAACACCATCGGTCCGGGAGGTACACACTTCCACACAGCCGGCACCGAGGAGAACCATGAAAGCAAGAGAAAGCTAAGGGGGGAAGGGGAAACAACAGCAAGAGGAGGCAACGGTGGCTTGATTGCACTTCAAAAAACATGTACACCGGCTTACACTGCCATCACCAAGGCCATTTTCAAGCAAAAGTTACAAAGGGGCTAACTTGCTAGAGAACTCCACTTTGCAGGCTTCAAACGGCATCCAAAAAGCCAGGAAAAAAGCCCTTAATTTGACCCAATTTTGACTTTTATAGGGGGTGCCTTTAATTTGGGAATTTACACTTTAATTGGTCCACCTGGCACCTTGAATTGGCATTTTTTGGGAAAGGGGGCACCGCTTTCCTCTATCTACTCTCTTCTTCTCTCTTTTGCACTTGGGGGGGGGGATTAGCGTTGTTGCTAATGCCCCTTGGCTTTTTATTTTTTATTTTTATCTTCCATTTTTTACCCCTTTGTGGGCTTAACCTTACACTACTCTATTTGGATTGACTTTGACTCTCTCTCTCTCTCTCTCTCTCTCTCTCTCTCTCTCTCTCTCTCTCTCTCTCTCTCTCTCTCTCTATCCGACTCCCCCTTTGCCCCCTTTTGGCCTTGGCCTTCATTTTTGCCCTTTCACTTGGCTTGGCTTCAACCTTGCCCTTAGATATGGTTTGTCAGGCCTCTACTGGCCCTTCTGCTCCTTGCTTTTCCCGGACGGCCTTTGTAATGGCCTCTTTGCCGCCCTCGAACTCTCTTCCTCTTATTTGCTAATTGCCCACACCGTGGGACCCTCCCTTTGCACTCAACTTCCCAGCTGCCTTCGGGCCTTCTCCTCATTGTCGAGCGGGACCACCCTCTTTCATGAGGGGGGGAGGCAATAGAGAGGTCGTTATTGCCCTCCCTCTCTTTCTCAAAATTTTGGGGCCCCAAGGGCCGTGGGATCAACAGCTCCAAGGCCGCCATGTCATCAAGGCCAAATGGTAGCCTCCGCCAGCGCGCCACCTCATCCCTGGCCAAAACCGCCGGGAAACGCCACCGACTGCCTACACAGCGCCAGCAGCGCTCGGCGCCATAGCCCACGAGGAGGGAGCTCCCCTCTCTCCATCTCATTCACCTTATGGGCCTCGCGATGCTGGATAAATGCCCTGCGTCCCGACGGACCCTTCACGCATGTGTGTTCTTCCTCGCCTGCCACGTGGCAGCTCTTGGCTCCTTGAGCCTCCAAGTTATGTG
The DNA here is from genome assembly GCF_014529385.1 of Adiantum capillus-veneris. NCBI lineage: Eukaryota > Viridiplantae > Streptophyta > Polypodiopsida > Polypodiales > Pteridaceae > Adiantum > Adiantum capillus-veneris. The sequence continues at coordinate 38,632,363 of NC_140960.1, forward strand.
AAAAGCTTGTAAAACAACCCCATGAAAACTTCAATTTTAGGCCTCTTTCAATCTGTAGCACATCCTTGCTCACATGCTCAATGAGCAGCCCATCAAACCCTGTGGGAAGAACCCCTTGCCGGCTCCGAACCACCCGGACCTCGTCTCACTTTGGCTTTAGTGTGCCTTTGAACAGTGCGTGCAAAAACCAAAAAAATCATCTGGCACCCCGCTTTCATTTTTAACTGCCGACTTTGACTTGCAATAACTCCCCGCTCCGAGCTCCTATTCACGTGTCGTCACTTTGCGCTAACTCAACATGAGGCACACTATCATCGAGAGCCTTGGCAAGGCCGAAACGATGCCAGATGGTGCCTTTCCCAATGCAGTCAAGTGGGCTCAGACCCGCCAACCCCCGAAAAATCTTCTAATGGCCATAACTTGCTATCCAGAGCTTCGACTCGCAATCCGAGAAGACAGGCATGCTCCACAACTCGAGCACTACAGATGTATATACTAACATCAGCCCGGGCCACCTGTCCCTAGCTGCCCTGCCCGTCGGGGATCTGCTACACACTCTAACTTTAAACTGCAATATCTTGAACACCGTGTCCGTTTGACGAGCCGTCTGGACCGGCCTCTAGAGCACATTGAACTCTACATTTCAAGACACTAACTTGGAATTTCGGACACCTTCATTTTCCATCCCATCTGGACCATCCCGCAACACTTTTGGCCTAAAAAGCCGCTTTAAGCATACATTCCCATTATCCTTTGGCTGCCAAGGGCCTTGGCACCTACCCTAGCCTTCTGCACTGCACTTGCCTGCTGCCTTTGCCTGGCATAGACCACCTCTTAGCTTAGGCCAACTTTGGTTGCACCATCATTGCCCAGCCCCCTCGTCAAACATTTATGTTCGACCAAAAGCATATGTACAAAACTTTGAAACTGGCACACCAAATTGTTGATTAAAAGCACTCGCAAAACCATAACTATATGTACAAACTATGTACAAAAGCTTTATCTCCTTTCTCTCGCACACTACATGTTCTAGGTGGGTTACCCACCCCCCTTGACTATAATTTGTTGCACCTTAGGCACTAAGTCCCTCTCGAAATACAGTTTGAGCGGCACACCATTCACCATGTTCCTAAGATGCTTGCCATTTGCTCTTACCAGCTGATACGTCCCATTCGGAAAGGCCTTCCGCACTTTATATGGACCTGTCCACTTCTTCTTGAACTTCTTATGGAATGTGAAATCCAGGTAGCTTTCGTACTTCATGACTAGGTCTCGTTCCTCTATCTTCTTGTCCGGTAGGTTCTGATTGAACTTGGCAACCCGCTTCTCTCTCTGCTTCACATAGTAGTCTGCCGTTGCCTCTCTGTACATGTGCAAAGCCTCCAAACTGGCTATTCGATCCTGTAGAACCCCTTGCTGGGTGGCATTGACATGCCACATACCTTTCAAAGCACCTAGCTATGCATGCACCAGCAACACTGCCTCCTCACCATAGACTAGCCCGAATGGAGTGAAGTTTGTAGCCACCTTATAGGACGTTCTATACGCCCACAGACACTTCTCTAGATTTGCTTCCCACTCAGCTTCCTGCTTATACACGTACTTCGTTAACATCTTGACGATTTGCCCATTATCACTCTCGACTAGACCATTGCATTGGGGGTGATAGGGCGAGGAAAACCGATACTGAATCTTTAGCTTTTCCACTAATGCACCCATGAGCTTGCTTCTAAACCCCTAACCCCTATCAGAAACTAACACCCATGGAACACCAAAACGGCAACAGATGTTATCAAACACAAATTGAGCCACCACATTAGCATTTACTTCTTTCACTGCTTTGGCCTCGACCCATCTGGTAAGGTAGTCAATGGCTACCACCACGTATTTCTTACCGCTTGTAGACGTTGGGAGAGGGCCTATGGCATCCAGACCCCACTTCTCAAAAGCACTTTGTGCGATGATGGCGCCCTGTGACTCCGCTACCAGTCGTCTTTTACCTATAGTCTGACACTCGTGGCACGTTTTGCACCAGTATTGTACGTCCTTCACAATGGAAGGCCACCAAAAGCCTGCTCTAAGCACTCAAAACAGAACCTGGTCTCTGCCCTGATGTCCGCTCTCTTCATGGCATTACTCCAGCACCATTCCTATCTCTTCTTTGTACAACACCCTTCTAAGTCCGTCATGCCCATAGTTCATGAGATATTCACCGACCAGTGTGAATCTGTGGGCCTTCGACACCACTCTTCTCTTTTGCAATTTGGACAAACCCTCTGAACATTGCCCTATACTCAAAAAACCTTCAATCTCCTTAAGAGTCTCCCTACCTACATAAGTGGTTGGGGCCACATATAGACCTGCAACATGCACTTGTACTTTGCTGCTAGCTAATTGATCCGCCTCTTGATTCTACTCTCTTCTCACATGCTTGAATTGGACCTCTTCAAAAGACTTCAACATCTTCTTGATGGAAAAAAACCAATGCTTCAAAGAATCGCGCTTTACCTTCCATTGGCCTAACAGTTGCTTGATGACTAGCAATGCATCTCCTTTTACCACCAACCTTGAAATGCCAAACTCTATACACTGTTTAAGACCCAAATGCAAAGTGAGATACTCCGCCTCGTTATTGGTATGGACATCCTCCAGATCATACGCCTTCGAAAATATAGCTTTGCCGTGTGGGTTGTGTATCACCACACATCCTCTTGCCTTCTGCACTACCCTTCGATACGCTCCGTCGAACCACATCGTAAAAGCATCCTCCAAGTCAGGTTCCTCCTTAGCTTCATCTCGCACCACTCTTGGATAGGCCGGTAAATCGATGGCCTTGCTAACAAGAATGTCTGCCAGGTGAGACCGATTCGTGTGATCTACCTTGAACTCGAACTCGAACTCTTGTAGCTCCAACACCCACTTCATAATCCTCCTTCCTGGCTTCAAATGTAGCACTAACTCTGGCAATAGATTATTAGCCGTCAACACAAAAAACTTACGCACAATCAAATGTACTTTGAACCTTCCTGCAACAAGCGAAGACCAAAGCCATCACCTATTGCTCTGCCTCGGTGTAGGTAGCCTCTCCTGGGATAATCACCATGCTCTCAAAGTATATCGGCTTGTAGCTTCTCCCTAGAACCGCTCCAATAGCAATTGTGCCCACTGTCATAGACACATAGAAGTCATCCTCTCGATTGGGAGGACATACTACTGGCAATTGACATAAAATCTCTTTGACTCTATCAAAAGCCTCCTGAGCTTCCCCATCCCACTCATAACCATGCACTTGCTGAGCCCTTTTTTGAAGAGGATGCACATATCGCGACAGCATCCAGAAGAAACGTGATAAATACTTTAACTTATGAACAAATGAAGCCAAAACTTGAGCATCTGATGGCGACTCCATCAACACTAATGCCTTCACCTTCTTGGGATCATCCTCTATACCGTTTTGCGACACCACATGACCTAAGAGCTGTGCTCGAGGCTGTGCTAGCTTGCACTTCTTGGGGTTTAGTTGACCTCCTTCTTCATCAAGCCTTTGAAAGCATAATTGGAGCTTCGATAGGTGCTCCAATCTTGAACTGTAGCAGCCAATATCATCCATGAAGACCTTAATAAAACAGCCCAGGTATGGACCAAATGCCCTGTTCATCCAACCTTGAAAGGTGGCGTATGCATTCACCAATCCGAATGGCATCCTGCCGTAAGCGAAACAACCCCATGGAGATATGAATGTGGTCTTCAACTGGTCTTCAAGCGCAATCCCTATCTAAAATACCCCAAAAAGCATCCATAATTGAGTATCTTTCAGTTCCAGCCACCTGGTTTAGGATTTCATCTTGAAATGGTAAGGGATAGTGATTCCTCTTGGTCGCGGCATTCAATGGCTTGTAGTCGACACACACTCTCCATTTCCCATTCTTCTTAGGGGTTATGACCACTGGCAAGACCCACTCTGACTCTTTCACAGGATATATGATCCCAAGATCCATTAGCTTATTGATCTCCTGCCAAAGGGCTTCCTTTTGGATTTCCTCTAGTCTTCTCAGCTTCTGTGCTTTAGGCTTATGTCCCTCCTTAAGAACAATCTTGTGCTCCACCCCTTTTGCACCTCGCAAATGCTTGTACTCCGTCGCGAATAGATTTGGATAGGACTCACACAGTTGAACATAGCCTTCCTTTTCACCCTTGGTTAGATCTTCACTCAACATGCTTGAAACCTCCTCTATGCTTTAACCATGAGCTTGAGGCTGCATACCTTCTTCTTTAGGTGGGGAGTCGTCTATGGTGACTCCGAATAAGTCTGCATCTATCTTCAACATGCCATCCTCGCTCTCCTTTTCCTCTGTGCTAGTATAGCCTTCATCATAGCCCATCTCTGTCTCGTACTCATAGCTCATCGTGTCACCCTCATCTTTAATTGCCATAGGACGAGAACTGCTCTCTTTGGTCTTCAAATCAAGCACAACCTGTCTGCCTTTCTCTTTGTCAGGCAAAGTGAACACTTTGCTCTCCCAATCTTGCTTTGCACCTATTGCCAAAAGCCATGGCCTACCCAAAATGATTGGATAAACATTATCCCCCGCTTTCATCATGAAAAAGTCTATCAGGCACTCTATGCCCATCACCTTGACCTTCACATCCTGAGCCACACCCAGACACCTGGCTTTGGTATGGTTGGCCATCCTCATGCGCACATTTGACTTGACTACTGCCTTGACTCCCGTCTCTTTCATGGCTGCTTCCGTCATAACACAAACCTGTGCTCCACCGTCTATGTAGGCTTGTACTTGCATCCTCTTCTCTATAATCGCATCCACCAACGGAAGAACATTAGTGGGACTACCTACCCTCAAAGGCATGTTTTGCAGTGCTTGCACATTTCCCTTAGCTCTTGGCAGCCTGGTGCTAACACTTGTGGACCACTACCTCCTTAACTTTGGATTTAAGGCTATCAGCTGACCAAAAGTAATGTTTGCTTTCTGATTTTGAACATCACTCACCAAATTGTACTCGAGATAGCCACGCCCCAGTTGGAAATCCGCCTGCTTGATTTTGCAACGCCTCCTTCTTTTGCTAGGCTCAGGCTGCTCTCTACCTTCGTACACCTTCTCTTTGCCTTTGCGAGCTCTGGTTTCCAGCTCTGTCTCTATCTCCCTCTCAGCTCTTTCTCTCTTATTGGCCAAAACTTCGACATCCTGCTTATCCACCCCTATGATGTTTACTCTTGGGACCTCACCTCCGTTTTGCGGAGCTGGCTGCATGGGATTCTCCACCGCTTGCTCTCTTGGACCATTGTATTGTCCTTGACCTCGACCTCTACCAAACAATAGGTAAATACCTCCTCGCTCTCTCTGCGGTTGAGGGCAATCAGGTGCATAGTGCCCTTCTTCTCCACAATTATAACACCTACCTAGCAGTGGCCTTGCCCTCCCCTTGCTCCTCTTGGCTGTCCTCTATCCATGACACTAAGCCGCAACTCCTGCATTTGCTCGGACAAATCTTGCATCGTGCGCACCCAATTTTGTGGCACAACAGCTACACCTCGGTTTCTATGATTTTTTTCGTGTACAGCCTCCCTCGGACTCTGCGGTTGAACATGGGCCACTGTCTCATAGCTTGACACGCTCTGCTCTATCTTCTTCTTTATCTTTCTGTTTTTTGATCGGGCAATCGCTACCGCACCATTGTAATTCTCTTGGCTCTTGAAATTGACTTTCTCTCTCACCTTGGGATGCAGACACGCCATGAATTTGTCCAGCTTGAAGTAGTCTCCATCAGCCAATTGCATAGCTTCCGCTAATTCTGTCCAACACTCTTCAAAATGACCCAAAACAAAATGGACTCTTCACTTACATCTTGCTTAAGCGTCTTCAACTTTGTATCCATCTCGACTGGGGAAGTCTCCTTGCGAAAGTTGTGAAGAAACCTCACCCATAGAGTCGGCCATGCTTGCTTCGGCTCACCTTCCAATGCTTCGTACCATGCTTTAGCTCTACCACACATCACTAGAGGAAAAGTCTGCATTTTGCTATCCTCGTTCGGCATACGCAATGATAGCATATACAACTCGAAATCTGACATCCACTCGTCAGGGCTCTCCTTGCCTGTGAAAATTGGTCCATAGCTTCTAGCTGCCAACGCAAAAAAACCGCTTCTTTTCAATTAAAGCGTGATCCTCAATGGGGGCACCAGAAGATGGAGAGGGGGAATGGGGGAACACGCCCGGCACAAACACAAGGGCCTCTCTATAGCTCAGGGTATCCATAGCATCCCTATCCTCTCAGAAAACACCTTCAAAGAAACACTTTGCACTAGCAAACCACTGCCTGCTCAATTTTCATTGCTCCCACACTCCACAAATCCACCACACAAGGCACACCTGCTACCACCGCCTGTCTCCACCCTTACACACACTCAAAGCCACTCAATCTCGCTCTCTCACACAAAACACCGTTGGTCCGGGGGGGTACACACTTCCATACAGCCGGCACCGAGGATAACCATGAAAGCAAGAGAAAGAGAAGGGAGGAAGGGGAAACAACAGCAAGAGGAGGCAACGGTGTCTTGATTGCACTTCAAAAAACATGTACACCGGCTTACACTACCATCACCATGGCCATCTTCAAGCAAAAGTTACAAAGGGGCTAGCTTGCTAGAGAACTCCACTTTGCAAGCTTCAAACGGCATCCAAAAAGCCGGGAAAAAAGCCCTTAATTTGACCCAATTTTGACTTTTATAGGGGGGGGCTTTAATTTGGGAATTTACACTTTAATTGGTCCACCTGGCACCTTGAATTGGCATTTTTGGGAAAGGGGGCACCGCTTTGCTCTATCTGCTCTCTTGTTCTCTCTTTTGCACTTGGGCGGGGGGGGGGGGGCATTAGCGATGTCGCTATTGCCCCTTGGCTTTTTATTTTTTATTTTTATCTTCCATTTTCTACCCTTTTGTGGGCTTAACCTTACATTGCTCTATTTGGCTTGACTTTGACTCTCTCTCTCTCTCTCTCTCTCTCTCTCTCTCTCTCTCTCTCTCTCTCTCTCTCTCTCTCTCTCTCTGACTCCTCCTTTGCCCCTTTTGGCCTTGGCCTTCATTTTTGCCCTTTCACTTGGCTTGGCTTCAACCTTGCCCTTAGCTTTGGTTTGTCTGGCCTCTATTGGCCCTTTTGCTCCTTGCTTTGCCCGGACGCCCTTTGTAATGGCCTCTTTGCCGCCCTCGAACTCTCTTCCTCTTCTTTGCTCATTGCCCACACCGTGGGGCCCTCCCTTTGCACTCAACTTCCCAGCTACCTTCAGGCCTTCTCCTCACTGTCGCGGGACCACCCTCTTTCATGAGGGGGGGAGGCAATAGCAAGGTCGCTATTGTCGTCCCTCTCTTTCTCAAAATTTTGGGGCCCCAAGGGCCGCGGGATCAACTGCTCCAAGGCCGCCACATCATCAAGGCCAAATGGCCACCTCCGCCAGTGCGCCACCTCATCCTTGGCCAAAACCGTCGGGAAATGCCACCGACTGCCTACGTAGCGCCAGCGGTGCTCGGTGCCATAGCCTACGAGGAGGGAGCTGCCCTCTCTCCATCCATTCACCTTATGGGCCTCACGATGCTAGATAAATGCCCTGCATCCCGGCGGACCCTTCGCGCATGTGGGTTCTTCCCCGCCCGCCACGTGGCAGCTCCTGGCTCCTTGAGCCTCCAAGTTATGTGAAAAGCTTGTAAAACAACCCCATGAAAACTTCAATTTTAGGCCTCTTTCAATCTGCAGCATATCCTTGCTCACATGCTCAATGAGCAGCCCATCAAACCCTGTGGGAAGAACCCCTTGCGGGCTCCGAACCACCCGGGCCTCGTCTCACTTTGGCTTTAGTGTGCCTTTGAACAATGCGTGCAAAAACCAAAAAAATCATATGGCACCCGCTTTCATTTTTAACTGCTGCCGACTTTGACTTGCAATAACTCCCCGCTTCGAGCTCTGATTCACGTGCTGTTACTTTGCACTAACTCCACATGACACACACTATGATCAAGAACCTTGGTGAGGCCAAAACGATGCCAGATGCGCCTTTCCCAATGCTGCCCTCATTGTGTGCCTAAATCCTATTGGAAGGCCTTTTGGGAGGTCCAACGAGAATTTAGATTCAATTAAATAATTAATTAAGATCTCTCTCTCTCACAAAAGGGGAAAGGAGGACACTTGTCCAAATGCTACCTCTATTGCTAGTTATGACCAAAGCGTGTGATTGGCTAGGCCTTGGCATGGGCCAATTGGGTGCAAGCTAGTGCTAAGGGAGAGAGAGTTCGCGACCAAAGCAAGATGGGGGGTCTCCTTTTTGGGCATACACCCACACACATTCACACATTCTCTCATGTGTTGAGCAAGGACTCCATCTCCTTCTCCAAGCTTGAGAAGTAGAGAGCCTACACCAACACCTCTTGGTTATGGAATGCAAATCCAACCAAGAGTCAAGCTTCAAAGCAATGTTTATCATCTTCTTCATCTCCATTAGTATGCTATGCTATGCTTTAAGAGTAATGATATGTGAAGAGACTACTTATTTCTCGTAAGAATACATCTTCTTCTCGTCCCTTCCCTCACTCCCTGCTAGCTCTCTTCACCTTTGAAGGTGTTTGAGGTCTTGGGATTGAGGCCGGGGACAAATTCATGATTAGTGCAAGTTAATTATAGACATAATATTGGTGCATGAAGCTTACCATCTTCATGGCATCTACAAGGTCTCAAGGAACACAAAGAATGTATTGCACCAAGTCTCTCTTTATGGGAGAACCTATAATACAAAAGCCCTTTGGAGGGGGACCAGATCCAAGTAAATCCGGTTCTCAATTGTTGTCAATTTCTCTAATTCTCTCTCTCTTTTGCAAGTATTGTTCATGCCAAGCTAACTAGGTATAATGTTTATTTTTCTATCTTTACTGTTCCTATGTTCATTAAGAATTCTCTTAAGGAAATGCTCACTACTGTCACTTTGATTCCGCTACGATCAATGTTATTAACCTTATTTCATTACATCGCATCCAGGAGTCCAATGAATATATATTTGTCCAGACTAGTACGTTACCAATCGAGCTAGACCTAATGTGAGAAAATAGACCCAGATATTGAGTTTCATTCTACAGACAATAAGCAAGCAAGTAGTTTGCCCACTTGCATCGCTGCTTAGATGCAATATTTTGCTTTTGCCTCCTTAGGTACAAATAGACCAATTTGGAAGACCATCTCATGTCTAAGCCACATTCATATCCGCCTTAGTCTAATGGGTTTTAGTAAAATAAAAATTTAATATTGCTTCAAAAAATATAGTGTAGAGTCAAAAAAACATGGAAGAGGCATCCCCTCGCTCAATGTTCATAGCCTGTTAAATGATCCATTCTACTGTAATGATTGCATTGGAACTTATAAGCTGACAAATCATCACTACAATAAACCCTACACCGTCTATTTAGTCTTTCTCACTTACAAATTGAAAAAGTTATCTTTGCTTCTCTTTAAGTTTCATCTATCTCCTGTATCTTTTGTATTTGTGTTAACTTCTATTTTTGTGTGTGACAGAAAGGACATATATTCACAACAGTGGACGTTTCAACCACACAACCACGCACATAAGTTGAATGTTCATATTCCTTTTAGGATGATTCAATTTCTAAAGTTAACCAAGTTGGTTGTTCATAACATTGTTGATTACTCAACAATGTTGCGAGTAGTTGTGACCCAAGTTTATCAGTCATTTTTTTAGAGAACTGTCTGTAAATGGTTGGGAAACACACCTCAATATTGCCAGTTATTCAGAGGTGGATATGCAGTTTATAAGTGTTAATATCGTGTTAGGAGACATGCGAAGAGCGTACATTAGCAAAAAGCAATCCAATTGGAAATGCTATCTCTCTACTTGGAGTTTGCTTACCATGATGCAAAACATGTTGTGACTAGGTTTAGTTCCTTAATGTTTAGGTCAGGTTCTCAACCTTGATCACCGGTTATGGTGGGGTTGTTGACTGATGAGAAATAATAGTAAGTCAAGGACTTAACCTTTGCTGATGAGGTATGTCAACCTTTCACTTTCATGGAAAGTTGAGAAGAGGTATTCTTGCATGTTCCAATACCTTCAGAAATTCTGAAACCTTGTCATTTACTTAGACACCTCTAGTTGTGGTAACTCATTTAAAGTACTCAAGCGAGTTATAAATAAGTCTACATGCTATGCTAGATATAAGCTGGTTACACAAACAACACCGAAGGGTCAACCTTGGTTTCATTGAGCCTCCTACTCAACTGTGTATCGGCCACGTGGATAGCTGAGGGGGCCACTGTGGAAAAAATTAGTGTTCTTACAAAGATATCACAACTTTTGTTTTGGAGGATGAAAACGCTTCTCCAAGGGGGGAGTAATGTCAAGCCTAAGGTAGGATTGGGCAAGCCACGAGCCAGGACATACACACGGTAAGGGGGGGGGTCCCTATAAATAGCATGGCCAAGGGCCTATATAGGGCACGATTGGGTGGTGAAGAGCATGTAGTTGTCTACCTGGTCTTCCATGGCCTAGAGATTCAACTGTTCGACGACTTTGTAATGCCCTAGGCACATGCTTGCATTGAGCAATTTTGAGGGGTTTCTTGTAAGCATTGTTTTCCACAGAGAGAGAGAGAGAGAGAGAGAGAGAGAGAGAGAGAGAGAGAGAGAGAGAGAGAGAGGTTTAATATGTTACTAAGAAAAAAAATTTCACCCCGGAGGAGTAAAAAGTCTTTTCATGCCATGTCATTTATTCCATGTTATTCATGCCAATTAGGAGGTGATGTCGGGGAAGTCACCCACCCACAAATGCACTTAAAGGACCAAGGCCGAGAGGAATGTAACCTTTTCGTTCCAGTCCCCTCTCTGGGATTTTCCCCTGGCACCTCTCATGACTATTTGACACCCTCTTCTTGAGGAGGGATCAAAGGTGCACAATCACCAAACAATACAGGCCGTCCGATTAGACCGAGGAGAAAAGAAAATGGGTGGTCGATTATGTTCCGAGGCCTCAAACCCACCACGTCCCACTCACAAGGTACTTACCCACCACCATGCTATCGCACGTTTGTTGAAATGGTAGCAAAAGTATAGAATCAAATGGTGAAAATGTTGGAATGGAGTTCGCATGGTGTTCACTTTCCAATGAGCGTGTTTACTTTGAAATAATTCTATTCACATGGTACTTCTTAGCACACAAGATGTCCATATGGTGTTCACGATAAATTCACTAGACATTCACTTTAATGTGGTTCAATTACGGCCAGCGAATGTCCTGAAGGACTGCCATGTCCAACCACAGGACTAAGTAACACGGGGTCTTTAATGACCCCTGAGCGGTGGGATCAACGGATGACGTTGAAGGGGGGGAATCTCGAGGGTGATGGACGGTAGGCTAAAGGTCAACGCGAATGTCCTGAAGGATTGCCATGTCCAACCACATGACTAAGTAACACGGGGTCTTTAATGACCCCCAAACGACGTTGAAGGGGGGGAATCTCGAGGGCGACGGACGATAAGCAAAAGATCAACAACGGGTGCACGGAATGGGATTCGAACCCAAGTGGTCATGTTGAGAGGCTGGTGCCCTGACCACAAGCACGCGTGCATTTGGTTATTTGAGTAGGTAAAACAAAAATATATAAAGTAAACAAAAATGCTGTAAAGTATACTAAAAAAAACAAGGTGAGATTTCACGATGGCTTTCCAAAAAAAAAATCAAGATATGATGGAAATACACACATAATATATAAATTAGTATTTGTATTTTGGCTTTATAAAAAACACAATAGAGAGAGAGTCACAATCACTTGTCTTTATGAAAAAAGCTCTTTATTGTTTAAAAGCTTTAAAAATAAAAAAAGTAGTCTCATCCTAAGAAAAAAAAAAAAGTATAAATTGTGTGTTCATGTTCAAAAAAATAGTTAAAAAAAAAAAAACCTTGAGAAAACCTTAAAAAATCATGTAAAGCTTGCAATGAAAGAGACCCATTTGACAAACCCCATGGTAACATTTAAGATAAGTCGTCATCATTGGCACTAAAAACATTGGAAGGATGCCTATCGTGACCGAACACTAAGCCTATCGTGACCCAACAGGCTTCTTTTAGAAAGCCAAAAAGTAAACTCTAACGCATAGAATGGTTGTGGGCCTTTTTTGATATTGGTGTCTCACTTTTCGTCCGTCGATCCCAACATCACGTGCTTGCTTAGCCTTGAGGCATGCCCAAGGTGGTTTTAATATTGTTTTAGCGGAAGGTGTGCATGTACTGAGGAAGGGTGGCGATGGCGATGCCGGAGCAGTACGTGTACATGATGTTGCAGGATGCAACTGTGAGTGTGGGACAAAGAGTTAACTTTTATGGCGTCGTACGCGAATACGAGCAGCCCAAACGGACCCGTGGTTCAGGTTAGCCTTCGCAAAACGCTTAATTTCAACATAATTGAGGAGACAGACTCTCACCTATCCCACATGAGTACGCGTCTGTGAGCGCATATGAGAATGGACTTAATTCTTCCTCCTCCTTTCTCAAACAACCAAAACTTTAGGCCCTGACACGAGGATGGAGTGCTTCTCTTACACACATGACCATCAGACGCTTCTTCTAGCTGATAAATTCAAAATGACTACTCGACTACTTCGAGCTTGTTGTGATGGCAAGCGATGCATTACATTTGTGAAATGGAACTAATACTAGTAGAGCTGGTGGCCAAAAGAACAGAGTGCTTTCGATGAGATTGCACACTTTCATGCTTCATCTTTGAGGCAATAAATGACATTCTCTCAGCCATGAACGTGCAAGAGCAACCCAAAACTCATGTAGCTTCTTCCTTTTCTCCTTCCTAGTCCTCCTTGCAGAAAGTCCTCCCCATTTATTAAAAAAACTCCACAAGCTCACAAGACATTAATTTGATAAGAGAGACCCTTCATTCAACCCTGCACACACCCAAAAACAAGGATAGAGAAGGTCGTGACACAAACTAGCGAGAGGTCGCTCGAAAACCCTAGCGATGAAGACGAATTGACATGCACTAGGCTCGGTATTAGGGCGGAGGCCATGCCCCTGCCTCTCATCATGACAAGCTCACCTCTAGTTAATGCCTACCTTTCCCCCAACGCATGGCACCCGTCGAATCTCCTCCTCCATCGAAGCCTCGTCCTCCCTAACACTCCCTGCGCAGACCAGGCCTTCAAGCTCTCCCTGTTCCAGGAAGCCTGTAGGCGCTCCCCCAAGGTTTGGCTCGACAGCCACTATCACCGCAGGAGGAGATGGAATCCCCTCATCGTCACTTCATCTCAAGGCAGCAGCAAAAGAAAGTGGTTAAGCTAATCGCCGAGGTCCCCACAACAAAAGGATTTATTACCCGAGGACATTCTCGAGGAAGAAAGCCATGGAGCTCCTCTGCAGGAGGCCCTGCGCCAAGTTTCAAAGGTAAGCCCCATGTCACCCTTCTTGCTTCTCAAATAAGAAAGAAACTAGAAGAACGCGCCCTCATCGGTCTGCTAACAGGGCCACGCCCACCTGTAGACATCCTTAGAAGTTGGATTAGAACCCAATGGGGTACCCTGATTAGAACCCAATGGGGTACCCTGATTGCAGAGGTAGAAACTATTCAGGCTTTGCCTAAGGGGCATTATCTGTTTGTCTTCAAATCAGCAGAGATAGCGTTCTTGGTCCTCAGTCACAGTCAATGGGTAATACGGTCCTCCCCTTTGAATCTTTTCTGTTGGAATAAGGACTTCAATCTTGACCGCTCTGCCCTAGTTAATTAATTACCGAGTATGGGTAGAGTTCCCTAATCTCTCGATGCATTATCATTCTCACCTGGGTAAAGTCCTAGGGGGGAGAAGCAGACCAATTACATCCCATCTTGGCATCCTCAGGTCTTAATAGAAATGGACATCTCTGTAGACCTCTCCACGTCCATCGACATCTTCATTGATGATGGAGAACTGTTTGAGCAAGAGATATTATACAAATATCTACTGAATACATGCTTCCACTGTGGGGCCAAATCTCACTTTGTGAGAAACTGTCCTATCAAATTTCCTCTGACCCCTCAAGATTCAATTGCGGAGAAATCGAAACAGGGCAAAGAAGGGGAATCGACTGGTTTCACTACGGTGACCCACAACAGAGGCAAATCAGCTGCGCAGAATAATGATAAGGGTAGGGATAAACCGCGGGATAAAGGTAAAAATTGGTAGCCGAAACGGTGGCTGTGCTTGCTCTCTTAACGGGCTTCGACGATAACGACTTTCAAGAATCTGAAGTGTTTGAATCGGATGCGGAAGAGTCGCTGCCCACCGAACTCGAAACCCAGGTCAACAAAATGGATGCTGACATGATCATAGATTTGAACCTGGCCTCTCCCCTGCCAGATATTGCCAACAAGGAGAATGTTCCTCCTTCGCCCCCCCCGACACCCATGGACATTCAAAAAGATAACAAAAGGGCTCACGACCAAGCCACGCAGAAAGCGACCAAGTCTCCGGCTGGGAAAGCCAAAAAGGACAAAAAGTTGCATAGATGAAAGTCTTAAACTGGAATATCAAGGGTCTGACAGACCCTAGCAAATCTCGCAAAATTAGGGCTTGGGTCTCGGATAATCCTGTTAACATCATCTCCTTGCAAGAGATTAAGGTTAATGGAGATGATCTCGATAGGCGTCTCAACGAAGTGTCAACGTCCCATAGATGGTATGCCTCCTCATACACTAGTGGGTCGGGTGGCACAGCAATAGGCATCCCAGCTGGATGGCTCTCTCAGAATCCTAACATTTTGGTGGGGGAACATTGGGTAGCAGTCCCCATCTCTGCTCCGTTTCCAGCCACACTAGTCTCTGTTTATGCTGCAGGCTCCTTTGCCCAAAGAACCAAGATGTGGACCGAACTCTCTCACTTGAGGGGGGACGTCATTTTAGTCGGAGACTTCAATATGGTGGAAGACTCGCATGACAAATTCTTAGGCAAAGGAATGGTCATCAATGGTGGAGAGAAGATGGCTTGGGACAGGATGAAGGACAACCTAGAGCTGTGGGATAGTGGGGAATCAAGAGCCTTCTCATGGTAGAACTACTCGAGAGGAAGCTTGGCGAGAAAGGCCAGATTGGACCGTTGCTACATCTCTCTTCCCTTGGCTAACTCCTTCAATAGAATCAAATGCAGGATAAAGTACAATTCTTGCCTATCTGATCACTACCCAGTGACCATTGTTATCGACCAAAAGGCGAACAAGATCAGGAACCAATGGTTCCATACGGACCCTTCCCTGTCCCACCTCCCAATTGTCCAGTTAGCCATGGAAAGGATCTTGAAAGATCACTTTTCTAGAGCAGTGAGTCCAGCAACGGCTTGGTCTGCAGCCGTCAAAGAGACTTAGAGTTGTCTGTCCAAATTTCGCACGGAAACCTCACTGATTCGTCGAAATCGAAGGGATTAGCTTTACAACTCCCTCCTTCTGCTAGAAACAGGGCCTCAAGAGTGAAACTACCCAGACCTATAGTTGAGCTAAGAGCCAAACTAAAACATGAAGAAGACATATCCACTAAACATGCTACCATCTTCTTCAGAGAGTGGTGGGCAAGTAAAATCGACAGACCTTCTAATGTCACGTGACACATCCCAACCCTATGTGTCCGTGGACAAGCTACACCATAGCAGGGTTCCCATCAGCCAAGTCAGTTAGATTAGCAGTGATCTGGCACTTTTGTGAGTCTATTCGTAGACCGTGCATGCCCAGTCACTTAGCATAGATGCATATCCTCCGGTTGCACACAGCATGATCATCGGAATTCCCATAAGAATCCATTAGCATCAGTTAGGGGAATTTTCTAGTGCATTTAGCCTATTTTCCTATTTATTGGGATTTTCACTTATTATTTTTAAGTGACTTTCCAACAAAAGTAGGTAGGGCAATTTTGCTAAGTTAATATATAAGCAAACCCAAGTTAGCACTTTCCGGCAGAAGAGGCAGCAGGAGCTTCCCGCTCAACAGGCAACTTCTCAGCAGTACCCCCCTCAGCATCAAGATCCAACCCCCCTCAACATCAAGATCCATCGCCATCCTCATCTAGCTTTGGCGTTTTCCACAGCATCACCCACCGCCGTGAAGTCTACCCCTTCTGGCGATAGTTTCCTCGCAGATCAGCCCCATCCTCGGCATTCCCGCGACAGAATCACCTCAGCCCCTTAGCGTTTTTCTCACAACCAAACAGCCCCAGCTTTAGCATTTTACTAACGCTAATCATCCAGCATACCTCAGCGTTTTGTGGCGGATTTCTCAGCTTGAATGCCTCAGCACTTCAGCATTTCTGCAGCATATCCAGCAGGTACAGATCAGCCCCTCACTAACGCTAGGATCCCCAACAGATCAGCATTTTCTTGCTGCCCTTACCAACGTTTTCCAACATTGAAGAGACCTGCCGAGCCAGCGATTTCAGCACTCAGAAGGAGCCTAAAAACGCAGCCTAAGGTGTCAGCAACATCAGCGTTTTCATCTGCAACAGAACCCCAGACAAGGACCAATCATTTTCAGCCATAAGCACAGTACGAAACAGTCATTTTCAGCCCTAAAACAGTCCAAGAATTTCAGCCTAAAGAAGATCACAGATTTAGCCATCGAGTTGTCGTCGTCATCGCCGTCGTCGTCATCGGCATAGTCCCATTGCATACGCATTGTACACCTTTGTGCAATCAAAGTAGACCACTATCGCCGACGAGAGTGGGGCCTTCGGAGGAGGGTTTTACAACCCCTCGGTGTCGTATCTCTTCTCTCTCCTTCTCTCAGTCTCATTCATTTGCATGCACTAGATCCACTCACTTTGTTTGTGATCACCACACTCTCTATAAGACGGAAAGCTCTCTCTTTCCCTAAGAACTAAAAGGAACCTTGAGCAGTAAAGATCACTAATCTTGAGAAAATACAACATTCATTCCGCAGCACCAAACATTGGTATCAGAGCTTTGGAAGTGTTCTGCATTACTCAAGGAAAGAACCACACGAACCACAAGAATTTTTTTGCTTGTTGCGATCGCACGAACCCAAGTTTACTTGGGCGTGGCGATTCCTAATCGTGTTTTGTTGAAGAGTGACAGGAATCCCAAGAAAGAAGGGCTTGTCCAGCCTCCCCTTGTGTCTCTTTTCACTCATTGAGAGCGGACCGTGCACTTCGCGGCCTGCCAATCGACGTGAGGTGGAAAAAAGCAACCTTGGTGTGAGCGCAAGGCCGCCAAGGGGTGCGCCCGCAGAAAAGAGTAGAACTCGGGTGAAGAGAAGATCCTTCTCCAACGCGATTTGCAAGCGAAAGAAAACCTCAAGAACCTCAAGATCCTCAAGACCCCAAGATTCTCACGAATCAAGGACCTCAAGAACCTCAAGAACCCTAGATTCTCACGAATCAAGGACCTCAAGAACCTCAAGACCCTCAAGAACCAAGTTTCTCGCGAGCTTAAGACCCCAAGATCATAGTGCATGGTCGTCACCCAAAGCGGCATGGATACTTTGCCTTTAGGTGATGAGCATGAGAGAGGCGACGAAGGATTCTCCCTACCAGGAGGTTTTTCCAACCCTCCCCCTTCGCCATCTACGCCAGACCCTATGGAGGCAATGATGAAGCAAATGATAGCCATGATGGATCGACAGGACGACAAGCGCCTTGCTCAGGAGCGTGAGCGCATTGCTCTTGCCACAAAACAAGAAGAAAATCGACTTGCTTTCGAACGCGAGCGCGATGAACGCGAGGCTCAAAGGGAGATTCGTCATCAAGAGTTTATTTTCCACATCCTAGCCTCGAAGACCGAACCACCCAAAGATCGTGGAAGTTCGTACAGTGGCGCAAGCCACAATGCGGATTCCAATCATCCAGTTACAGAAAAGTTGACTTTCAGTAAGTATGATGGTAAGATGGATGCTACGGTGATTCATTCTTGGTTGCATCAATTTAATGCTTATTTTGCGACAACTAAGAAAACAGGAAATAGCAAAGTTGTGACGGCAGCTATGTACCTTGCCGGTGATGCCATTAATTGGTACCACGCATGGCAAGAGGCAAAGCTAGCCGCGCACCTAGAGGCAGTCGACGATTTCACGCCCCTCTCTTTTAGTTGGGCTGATTTCCAAGACAAGCTCAAGGTGCGGTTTATGCCACCTCAGTACCTTGCACGGTTGAAAGACGATTGGCGCACTCTCAAGCAAAATGGTATGCCGGTTATGTCTTTTTCTAATCGTGTTTTGCAGCTAGGTACCCAATTACGCATGTCGGATGATGAGCGCAAAGAGGCTTTTCTCTTTGGGTTAGACGAATACATCAAGTTTGATGTTGAAGTCTTTGAACCCGCGGATCTCAACAAGGCGGTAGCAATCGCTCTCGTGCAGGAGATGAAGCACAACAAGGGAAAGCCTAAGGAGAACAAGACTTCCACAAGTACCTCGCAGACTTCTCAGAACGGTAAGATTGATAAGAATGATAACTCTTCTGATCAATCTACCAACAGTCTCTCATCAAAGAATTCTTCCAATGAATCTAAGGGTAAGGCTAACACAATTGCTAAACCTAAGCTTACTCCAGATGAAAAGGTAGCACAAGGAATTGTAGGAGGTTACATCACTTCGGAAGAACAAAGCACGTATTCTAAGGAAGGTCGTTGTTTTCATTGTCACATTAAGGGTCACATAAAAAGAACATGTCCTAAGCTTGAATCGAATGAATCTAAAGAACCCACAACACCCACTACATCTGTCAATGCAATGTATGATAACACGATTGTGCCCACAGTTTCTCAGGACCCTCCTATTGATGATTCTCTCATCAAATGTTATGGTCGTACGTCAGGGCACCGTTTTGTCATATTGTTTGACCCAGGTAGTATGCATGATGTGATCAGCTCCTCTCTTGTTGAGAGAGCCCGCCTTGAAGTTAGTCCGAGGTCTCCTATCGAGGTCTCTGGCTTTCGTCCTGGTATGGACGCTCTTATCACGAAGGAGTGCCTTGATGTGTTGTTTGCAATTCAACAGACTGCCTTCACTAGAAGATTTGTTGTTTCTCCTCTCTTAGGATGTGATATGATTTTAGGCATGAAATGGTTTCGTGAAATCAACCCTCTCGTTGATTGGGAGGCTAGCACTTTAACTCTCAATGCAAAAAGTGATTCTCCTACTGTCTTTCATGGAGGGGATACTTTTCCTTCTCCATCTCTCATTGCTAATATGCAGGACAAGATTGAAAGGATTTGGGAAAAGGAGACTCTCTTTGTCTCTTCTTCTCCATCGCATGATACACAGGAATTGCGTGATGAGCAGCATGATGAATTGAATGATAATGACTTGCATGATGATTTGAATGATATTGCTAAGCATGATGATTTGCATGATCAAGATGTGATTTCTCACAAGCATGATGAGTTGCATGAAGATGATGTGATTGTTCACAAGGATGATGTGTTAGTGGATGCTTTTCCTAGCGAAACTAACCTCGTTGTAGATTCGATCAATCACGAAGATCCGATCTTGGCTTTCGAGTCGAGCTCTAAAGAACCCCCACAGGACGATTCGATCATTCAGGAAGAATCAGGAAGAATCGATCTTGGCTTTCGAGTCGAGGTCCACAGATCCCCCACAAGATGATTCGATAGATCCTGAAGAAGCGATCTTGGCTCTCGAGCCTTGGTCTAAAGAACCATCACAGGAAGTATTGTGTGTTCGCATGATTGATACGCACGCATTGTTCGAGTGTTTCATTCGTGACAGTTTCCTGTATTTTAGTCAGCATCGTTATGTGATCCCTTTTCCTAGGCATGACATATTGTATGTAGAGCACGTTTCTCTCATGGATGAGCACGAATGTATGCGGATTGTTCATGAAAAGTTGAAAAGTTTGTATGTCAGGAAGTCACATTCCATGTCTCTTCCTTGGCATGACACAGTTTCTGAACGAGCACATGATTGTATGAGCACCAAGCATGGGCATTTCCATTGTGATTTGCCACAGTTGATTGATTTTGATCAAACAGAAAAGATTCGAGCGCATTGTTTGCATGTGTTTGATGAACGGGTTGTCACTCTGTCTATTTGTTCATCTACATTGCATGCACAATCTTTAGAGAAGACAAGATTTTTTTCCTTCACTTAACATGGACTGGGTATGTTCATGGTTTTGTGTTGTAGATGGTTTCAGGAATTTTCAGCCATGGAGATTCTTGAAGACGAAAGAAGCAGATCTCTAGACGAAGTTGAAGCAAGAAAGGAGATTTAGAAGACTTTGAGTCGCTTTCGGCGCGGCCCAAAGAAGCAAGTTTTGCAGACCTTTATGAAGTTCAAGTACCGCACGACCCACACAGCAGAGTGGGTCGGCGAAGAGTCCCTTCCAGGATTCCGGAAGCTGTTGGCGATCTCCCTCGACTCCATACAGTTCGGTACCAGTACCTCACTTTGAAAAGGAGGGGATGTCACGTGACACATCCCAACCCTATGTGTCCGTGGACAAGCTACACCATAGCAGGGTTCCCGTCAGCCAAGTCAGTTAGATTAGCAGTGATCTGGCACTTTTGTGAGTCTATTCGTAGACCGTGCATGCCCAGTCACTTAGCATAGATGCATATCCTCCGGTTGCACACAACATGATCGTCGGAATTCCCATCAGAATCCATTAGCATCAGTTAGGGGAATTTTCCAGTGCATTTAGCCTATTTTTCTATTTATTGGGATTTTCACTTATTATTTTTAAGTGACTTTCCAACAAAAGTAGGTAGGGCAATTTTGCTAAGTTAATATATAAGCAAACCCAAGTTAGCACTTTCTGGCAGAAGAGGCAGCAGGAGCTTCCCGCTCAACAGGCAACTTCTCAGCAGTACCCCCCTCAGCATCAAGATCCAACCCCCCTCAACATCAAGATCCATCGCCATCCTCACCTAGCTTTGGCGTTTTCCACAGCATCACCCACCGCCGTAAAGTCTCCCCCTTCTGGCGATAGTTTCCTCGCAGATCAGCCCCATCCTCGGCATTCCCGTGACAGAATCACCTCATCCCCTTAGCATTTTTCTCACAACCAAACAGCCCCAGCTTTAGCATTTTACTAACGCTAATCATCCAGCATACCTCAGCGTTTTGTGGCGGATTTCTCAGCTTGAATGCCTCAGCACTTCAGCATTTCTGCAGCATATCCAGCAGGTACAGATCAGCCCCTCATTAACGCTAGGATCCCCATCAGATCAGTGTTTTCCTGCTGCCCTTACCAGCGTTTTCCAACATTGAAGAGACCTGCCAAGCCAGCGATATCAGCACTCAGCAGGAGCCTAAAAACGCAGCCTAAGGTGTCAGCAACATCAGCGTTTTCATCTGCAGCAGAACCCCTGACAAGGACCGATCATTTTCAGCCATAAGCACAGTACGAAACAGTCATTTTCAGCCCTAAAACAGTCCAAGAATTTCAGCCTAAAGAAGATCACAGATTTAGCCATCGAGTTGTCGTCGTCATCGCCGTCGTCATCATCGGCATAGTCCCATTGCATCAGTCCATTGCATACGCATTGTACACCTTTGTGCAATCAAAGTAGACCACTCTCGCCGACGAGTGGGGCCTTCGGAGGAGGGTTTTACAACCCCTCGGTGTCGTATCTCTTCTCTCTGCTTCTCTCAGTCTCATTCATTTGCATGCAGTAGATCCACTCACTTTGTTCATGATCACCACACTCTCTATAAGATGGAAAGCTCTCTCTTTCCCTAAGAACTAAAAGGAACCTTAAGCAGTAAAGGTCACTAATCTTGAGAAAATACAATATTCATTCCGCTGCACCTAACATCTAAACAGATGTTCAAGATCCTCAAGGAAAGCAAATGAGAGAGTCCTCCCCGCTGTTTGTGGCATCCGACGGCTCTATACAAAATGAAAAGGAAAACCTAGAGTTCACTCGGAGCCACTTCAAGAAATTGTTCAATCCCAAGGAGGTGATCTCCCCCCAAGTGCTGCAAGCAAGGGAAGAAATTTGGAAATACAGGTAGAAGGTTGTTCGTGAAGAGGCCAGCTTCCGAGCTGATCTCGCCTTCTCGATTTCTGAAATTAAGTCTGCTATTGAGTCACTGGCCCCTAATAAATCCCTTGGTATAGATGGCCTGCCTGCTGAATTCTTTCAGGTGTTTAAAGAAACCCTTGCCCCCTGTCTCTTAATGTAACAAACTGCTGACGTGTCAAAGCCCTGAAGAATGGAGCCAACTTGCAGATGCCGGCCGAGGGGCCTAAACCCTAGAAGAAGCAGAAGCAACGAAAGAAGAAAGCAGGAAGAAGGGCGAATATGACGTGTCCTAAGAAAAGTGCCGACTGGAAGCACTCCAAGTAAACAGCGCCAAAGAAACAATCGCTCTTTGAAAGGCAAATGGCTTTTCCACAAGGCAGAGAGAAGCTTCCTCCACCAAGATCAGATTTGTGCATGCGCCAAAGGGCATTACAATGATCAACAAGCCATGATTGTGGTAGAAGAAGAGCATAAATTTGACCTGCAGAAATATCTCGAAAAGGCGTTTCCCGAAGTTTCGAGTCAGACATGCGATCACCATCAAGCAAAGGTGAAACAGGCAAAAAGTCGAGCAGCATGCTTTGAAGCTCTCTCCAAAACTGACGATAATGCATACCCAATCCAAAACGGCGAGTGGCGAAGGGAAACTCAAAAGTATATCCGGCCTCATCGACTACATCCTCAACCACACGAATGCCATGACCAGAGAGAGTAAGGCTGACAAGGGGAGCGGTCGACCAAAGTAAGAGAGAATACCCGACTTCAATGAAGACTTTCCAAACGAATTGAATCACCTTCCTGCTGAGGATTCCGTGAAAGGTGAATCGTAACCTCTTTTCCAGGTAGATACCAAAGTGGAAGCAAGAGGACATCCAGGAATGTGCCCTTCCATCTTGCCAAAAACCACCTCCCAGATAGATGATTGCCAATGGCCAAAAGAGGAAGCAACAATATGCTGACCAAGGTATGCAAACATGAGAGTCCAAGGCTGAATTTGTTGCGCAAGTGTAGGCAACATCATAGCTTTCCTAGCAAGAACATGCCTGTGCAAATCCAAGATATTAAGGCCACCAAGACGTTTAGGAGTACAAAGCTTCTCCATCGACATCAAGCGTAAGCCTTTTTTCTGAGCATGGGTCCGCCACCAATGAGACATAATGTCCGACATAAGAGAATCAAGACAACGACGAGGCCAATACTCAGTGGCAAAAAGAAGTGAACATATGCCAACAATATGCTCTGAACAATTCACAAACGAACATGTAAAGGCCAAGTGGATAGCTTCCAGTAATGCAATTTGACATTCAAACGTTGCATAACCCAATCCACTTTCTGAGAGTGAGTGACATTCCATCCAATTGGATAACCCAAATGCCTAGTGATCACATTTGGAGAAACAATCTCATCTGGCCACAATAGACTATGCCAATCACAAGAACGAAGAGGCAGAAGCTTCGATTCATACACCCCCCCCCGGAAATTGAGGGCACGATGTACGGATGTGGACGTGGCAGATTTTTTTCATGCTGAGTTGACGAGAGTTAATGTTGGGCGACAATTACTTTAATTGTTGACTTAATGAAGCTTTTAGATATAGATATTAAAAGGAGACATTCTAGCTCTTGTTTTAGTGTAGCTTTTAAGTTGCTTTTGTAAGGCCATGTGCATATAAGTTCGAGGCAGAGTCTCTGTTGTATAATAGATCATCGTGCTTGATGGGACACAATCATAACTCTTTTATCAATTATTAAAGAAATATTGCCAAGTGCGCTCGACTTGAGGGCCAACACTCTTTGGAGTGGAAGGACGTTCCTCTCGTGTTGTCTACAAAGTGCAAGTTTGATCTTTTCAGTTGCAGTTTTATGCGTTTTGGTGAGTCACCCGTTCGGCGGGTTATTGCATGCACAGTAGCATGACTTACAGGGGATCATGCATGCAATCATCGATGCACGCAGGCTTTCCGTTTGCTGTTGTCCATCGTAGTAGTTTCCCTTGGCTCTTTAGCATCGGCCTATGGCTTCCTCTTTTACGATGAGAGTAGATCCTCAAATTTTGAACCATAGTCGTCGGTGTAAGCAGTGTATCAAACAGCCGTAGCTTTGTGTGTGGCTCTTGAAACTGCATATCTGCAAATTGTCTTTCAAGTGCTCCCAAAGCTGCAAAACTGATTGCAAATCTGGCCTTTGCTGCCTCCTCCAGAGACAACTGCAGCCCTTGTCTAGTGACTGCCAAGTATACACATGAATCTTACATACTCAATTGGACTTTCTCAAAATGTGAACTGAGGTTGTGGTTTGGTTACCTATGCTAGTGTGGTGTTGAACATTGTAACTTTGCTTTTACCATGCTGAGACCTCATCAATGTAGAGCTCAAAAAGCGGGGTGAAAGGGGACAGCCCTACTTTACTCATTAGTGCTCTTCACTACATTTGAAACACCCAACGGAGCATGTACACTTCCCGCATTGCTAACTTTGTAATGTGTGTACATTCCCCATGGCATCTCTTGAGGCACACCAGTGCCGGCAGCCTCTTATTACTCTCATAGGTGGCATGGTTTTTCCTTGTGCACTTCTCAGTCAAGGGTCCTAGAGTGAATAAGTGATTCAAAGAGCTATATCCCTGTCTGAAACCAGCTTGGCTTGTAGCTTTATATGCATATCTCTCAGCCAAACTTGTTATACATAACGTGACCCCTCTCCCACTCTAAAAGCTTGGATTTGTTGTTGCAACCTCTCCCATCACAGCAATTGTTGACTGCAATGGTTGTACTGACACAGATGTATGCCCATTGTGAGCAAACAAAGCCTCTTTATTCTTCTTCTTCCACACACTTTCAAGAATTAACCTTTAAGGGTTTTGAAGAAAGCTGTCAACTTAATGCTGTTCCAGTTTTCTCACCAACTTGAGTTACATCTTGCAAAAGTTTGCTGATGTGCAAATGACTTAGATGTCCTACCATCTACTTAGTAGCTTATTCTCATCCTCTAATATATTGATTTGTGGCTTTTTCAAGTATTCATTGTTGATTTGATCTTTAAACATGTCCTTATTGTGGCAGATTTAATATGCACCATGACAGTGGATGATATGTCCTTGAACAGTCCGGGTCTACGAGTCCTTGTTTTCTCCTCTACTGTAGACAGCCTTCCTCAAGTAAAGTCCCTAGGAGACGTGATTCGATTTCATAGAGTGACTGTAAGTTATCTGCTATTTCTAAAAGCAAAATTCAAATTTTCTCTGTTCACATGATTTTTGGCTTTTGTTCACATGAACCGGGAAAGAACTATGACTTTGAATAAATAATTTTGTCCATGTGTACAACCGTATGATTGCTTGGATTAAGGCTATTATAACCTTCTTAATTCGATCTGTAGATGAACCACCACTGGCTGCTTGTTCAGTTAAAGCTTTTTTTTCTTTTGTTGTGAATGCTATATGAATTGACACTGGATTCTTTTCAGTTGTATATGTACTTCAGCATGTTGAAGGAAGAGAAGAAGCTTTTAAATCTATGATTCCACAGAGAGACCACCCACAAACATGTGAATAGCGACAGTTAGATACTGGTGTGAATTGTCACCAGCTGTGCTGGGAGAGAGCAAGTGCAGGCAAAAGGCATCCTAAAAGCGGTAGGGCTGGCAAAAAGCAAGAGAGCTACCAAAGTGCTTCCAAAAGCAGGTTCTGGAAAGCAAAAGCAGTATAGAAAAAGCTGCACTCAGTTTTTATGAGTATCATAGTTTTTGCTTGAAAGTCTTGTTTTCATCTAAACTTTTTCTTTTTATGGAAAGACCCGTTCTTTTCTGAATCAGCTATCAGTACAATGTCATCAGAGTTCAGTAATATGAACACCAGCATACCAGAGATGGAAAATTCACCTCCTCTCTCCCAGTCCACTGCCAATGAATGACTTACTCTTATCAATCTAAAGTTCAAAGAAGGGAGCAGTACCCCTGCTTCGATTCTATGGTGTCGGGCGAATGTCGGGGGATCTATGGCTGACCATTTGGCAAAGCTGCTTGTCTCACACATCTTTTGGTTGCATGGGATGCCTACATCAATTGTTTCGGACGGAGATCCTCGGTTCACCAGTTTGTTATGGAGAACCGTGTGCGAGAATGTGGACACTACGCTCAAATTCTCATCCTTGTTTCATTTACAGACCGATGTGCAATCGGAGATAACCAATTCAATGGGTTTAACTGTTATATCTCGTAGCATAAGTCTCAGTGGGAGCCGTATTTTCCATCGGTCCAGTTTGCAAACAACATTGTTCACACTTCGACGGGGAAGGCACCAGACAAGCAGGTTGAGATTGTCGAGGGTGGCAAACAGGTTCCTTCCATTTTGTGCATGATTTTCTAGGCAGATCATTTTGTTTAGGATATGGGGACTGCCTGTGCAAAGGTTAAGGAGGCTTTGCAGAAGTATCGAGAACGGCACAAGAAGGCAACAGACAAGCATCACCGTGACTTGCAATTGAAGGAAGGGATTGGGTGTTTCTTCGGTTTGAGAAAGTACGCCTTAGGAAAATGAAGGGTAAAGAAAAGCTTTTTGCAAAGCTAAGTATGAGATACTATGGGCCCTTAAAGATTTTTGAAAAGATCAACAAAGCATCCTTTCGACTGGAGTTGTCGGATACTTTGGAGGATTCACAATGTATTTCATGTGAGTCTACTGAGACCTTTCAAGGGTGAAGTGTCAATGGACAGGGAGCTTGAGTAGGAACCTGAGGTAGAAGAAGCGGATGAGATTCTTATACGTGAATAGGTCCTAACACACAAGGAAAGGAAAGTGAAGGGTAAGTTGGTCCACAGGTATTTGGTCAAGTTCAAGAACTATCAAGCTCTCGATGCAAATTGGATGGAGGAAAAGGACCTAGCAGATACTCCTCAGATACTAGAGCTTTACCTTAAGGCTTTGGGTTTAGCTCCGACCATTCCAAGAATGCATACCGAATCTGTAATGGGAATGGCCTATGAATATTGAGAATAGCGGAATTAAGAGAACTATAGTGAGCATTTTTATGGGACTACTTTGAGAATATAGAGGGTGAACTTAATTAGCAGTAGCAACATAACCATATAACTTGGCATTAACAATACTTTTGCAAGAGAGAGAATTAGAGAACTTGATAATAGTTGAGGACCTGATTTATGTGGAGCCGGTCCCTCCTCCAATAGGCTTTTGTATTATATATTCTCCCATAAAGAGAGACTTGATACAATACAATCTTTCGGTTCCTTGAGACCTAGGTCATGCAATGAAGGTAGAAAACTTCATGCATCACAAGCATAACATAACCTTTGTAAAAGCATTAACCATCCCTGCTCAGTCCAAGGCCTCAAACACCTTCGAAGGTGGAGAGAGCTAGTGGGAAATGAGGATAGGGAAGAGGAAGAAGAAGTAACATACGAGAGAGAGATAGTTCCTCACTTATCATCACTCTTGTTGCATAGCATAGCATAATAGCATAATATTGATGATGAAGAAGATGGCAAGCTTAAGCATTGAAGCATGGCTCTTGGTTGGATTTGCATTCCATAGCCAAGAGTGTTGGTGTAGGCTCTCAACTTCTCTACAAGCTTGGAGAAGGAGATGGAGTTCTTGCACTTTCACCAAGATGAGAATGAGCATGTGTGTGTGTGAGAGAGAGTATACCCCCCAAGCACACCCCAGCTTGCTTTGTTCGACCCCTCATTGTAGCCCATGCTTGCATTTGATTGGACCCTGCAATCCTAACCAATCACATGTATAGTGCATATCAAGCAACCATGGTAGCATTTGAACAAGTGTCCTCCTTTCCCCTTTGAGAGAGTGAGCTTGGAAAATGCTTTAAACAATTAATTAAATAACTAAATGCTCATTGGACCCCTCTTTAGCCTAGCCAATAGGATTCAAGCACCCCATGTTGTCACAAGGCGAGCACCACGTGTCAATAGAAAAGAAAAGACTAAACAAACTTTTAGCACTTCAATAAAAATTGAAATTGAAAGAGAGAGCACACGCAACACGAAGTGGTGGAAGTCCGGAGCACTGGCCCCAAACGCTGGCGCCTCTTTCGGTATTTCTTTATTATTGCTGATTCGCAAAGTACAACCGCCAGGGAGCAACTCCTTTGCAATCAATGCACTGAAGAGTGCCAGAGAGGGCCCCCAAGGCTCATATTTAAAGGCCCAAAACCTAACAGCATCAATATGAAAAGCTGACCCCAAAAAAACACTTTTCTAAAATTTTGGTATTTTCCTAAAAATCCGCTCGTGAATTGCGGAACGTCCGTACAGGTGCCATGTCATCATATTTTGTTGTGTAAAGTCTTCTGAGTGTGTTCTGCTTTATTTTTAATGCCTTTATGCCACTTGGGCCCCATTGGACGGGGTCCCGTAAGTTGGTGGAAACTATTCTTTAAAAATAGGCCATTCGTCATGACTTTGTAAGTCTATAAAACTTCTTCTTTTTCTTCTGCTTCTTCTTCTTAGGGTTTTGGCGCCTTGGCCGGGATCTGAAGGTTGGCTCCGTTCTTCAATGGCTTGACACGTAGCAGTTTGTGACACATGTGGCTAAGCATAGGGAGAACCTGACATGTGTCCTTGGGCCCCTTGAGAAAGGGGTGCCCTTTGGGTGAGTGAGAGGTTAAGTCAAACATACTCCTAGCTTTGGGGCTCGCCCCCTCCTTTGTAGGTACTTCTTTGACTCAAGCCCCGCCCCTCAAGCACCATATCCTCCAAGCATGGGAAGCTTCTCAAGCACCTTAGTTAGCAGGTACATGCTTAGCATGAGCATGGGTTCACTCTCTCTCATGCCCCTAGCTTGTAGGCTCGCCCCCCCCTTTGTAGGGTTGCTGGTTAACTTTGGAACACCTTAAGAAAAGGGCCAGCTTGGCCAAGGACCTTAGTTATCAAGCATGCCTAGCATTTGGAGGTCTTTAATGAAGCTAACCCGAAGGTCTTTAAGCTCCATTAGCTAGCATTGCTCTTTGACATACCATCTCTCATTTGGACCCATTGGTTTTGGCCCCGTGTTGCGATAGATCCATAAGCACATGTCTATATTCTAACTCTTTTCCCGTTTATTCTCCCACTTTAAATGATCAGTTTAATATGAGAAAATCATTTGGGTTAGTTAGATATTAGATTTTAAGACATAATCAATAGATTGAATATGGTGTGGCGCATGCTGCACATGAGGGGAGTCACTCCACTCCTGTGTCATAGATTATCCATAGAAAAATGGAGTCAATCAACATCTCTATGAGATTTTGGCGATGTTGACAGGCAAACAGTACTCTGTTGAGTGACTTTATGACATTTACATAAACAATTGCCATAAATTGTGGGCTAATGTTGTAATACCTAAAGAACTGAATGAAACATGTACTCTTTTGCTTGTTTTGTCTGAGTATGTGTTAATGATGAAATGAGTACAACATTTTGTTTTGTTGATGTGAAACGGAGTGAAGAGATTTAGTGCATTGAGATCTCTAAATAACGAATGTGGTATGGATGTGATGGCTAAATAAGTCATAATGATCACGATTCATGTCTAAGATCTTGACGGAGATGGTGATGTGAATGTGATTGCGATTGTTTAGTGACTTGTGTCTTTGTGCCGGTGCATGGTTTGAAGTGGTGAAATGCATGTAAGCGTAGAGTTATTGTCTATTGATCTATTCTCTGTTTACTGTGTGTGTTGCAAGCATAATCGAAGGCAATGCCACAAAAGCAATGATGTAGTACTCAAACAAGGAGATCACATAAGATGCCGACGTGGCCCTCCATACATTATGACTGGCAATCCTATAAAACACGGAGAAAATTGCGCGGCTTTTACGAGAGATGACGTGGCAGATTATGGCAGGACTTTTGGTAGTGTGAACATTCGAGTCGGGTGCCCTATATTTTTACCCACATTGCTTTAGGGCTAGCGCTAACTTTTTGTAATAGTTGCTTTTGGCAAGGGGCCTTTAAATATGTGCCTTGGGAGTGAATTCTGCAGATTGAGTGTGTGGTCACATAGAGCCGAGCTCTCTCAACAATTGTACTTTGTTTTCATCAATACAAAAAGAAGTTGTGAAAGGGGCGCCAGACTTGGAGGCCAGTATACAAGCGGCACTCTATCACTATGTGTCGCCACACTGTGTCGTCTTGACTACTTTGAGTTTTGAAGTGCAAGTGTTAAAGTTTCTGCTCTATTCATGTTGCCAAGGATTACCGTCTTGTCAGTGCCAAGCCGGTTACAGATTTCACTCAGTTGGATACCAAGATGACATGGCTTACTCCTTCACATGAGTGGGAGACAAAGATAGCATTCTATAGAGAGCATCTTGATGCCTTCATCCGGTGTCCAAGGTATATGGATACCCACCTTTCACATGGGCTAAGATGTACCATTGGCTAGATATGCACCTAATCACATCAGCTAGAAAGAGAGGTTGGCAGATATTGAGATACTCCTCCAGAGGAGCGGATGTGTGAGATTTTCCAACAAAAGCTTGAGACAAAGGAGTAAATGTGCCATTGCACAACTTATTATGAGATTCGGGGATGATTTCACTTTCTCCAATTCTAGGGGTTTGGAGCACTCTCTTGAGGCATGGACTACACTGATTGGAGATGTTTGGGGCTCTTTCTACTAGAGATACGCCGCTTCAAGAGAATCTTGAGGAGCAGAAGATTGGCACATAAAGGGACGTTCCAAAGATAGCTTAGGCCTTTCTTCATCAGCACCACTTAGGAGATTTATGAGCGATGCCACAAGGTATCTTCTTGATAGGGTGTACTATTTACCTCCCAGACTAATCACTTTTTGGAGGAAAATAATGCTATGTTGCAATCACCCTATGCGAGTGCTCATGGGATGACTCACTTCTAATTCTCCCATTATTGTCTTCTCCCCATTCTTGCATTCCCATCATTGCTATTTGTATCATTGAGGTTGTATCCTAGTTATCCATCAGCTTCATTACCCTTTGATAAGCAGATTTTTGTTAGGATGTCGTCTTTTTCCTTATTATGTTTCTCCCGGACAATTCTAGCGTATCTCATATGGTTGTAACTTTTGGTCTCATAGGTAATTTTGGCCTCTGCATACGATAATGTAACATTTCATTTCTCTACCCTATTTGAGAACATGAATGCAAAAGAAATCATTATTAATGTCAAGGAACCATTATGGTTGCAAATGAATTATCACTAACACAAGAACCAAGTAGCATGGCTGGGCAAGAAAGGGTGTTTGTGTTAGTGTAATATTTGAACGTTGTGTTACATTTATCATACACTGCACATGACTAGAGTTGCTGGGCTGTGAGCTGATGGACATACAAGTTAATTTTAGGAAAGGCTATTGCACCTTGTATCAAATCTCTAAGAGCCTTGATTGAGGAGAGATGTGCACAAACAAGGAGAATATATTGTTGTTTTGACTGGTAAGGATTTTCTCAAAGCATTTGACATCGTGCCACATATGAGCCTTATGAAGAGGCTCTAGGATATCAATGTGCTTGAGGAGATGCAATGGGGATATAATAGGGAATTTACGTATTATATGAGTAAGTGAAAGGAAAAGTGTGTGCTTTAAGGGGTCTTTTAAATGTAGCTTGAGATAAAGTAGGGCTCCATGCTTTCGTCCATGCTTTTTGCATCCAATAGTGATGAGGTCTAGGACTATGTAGACAGGATGGGATGCTGAAACGAATAAACGGGAGGATCTCCTGGCTATACGGACCGCCTATGGACACGCGTTGGACGAACCATCCGACCATAGCGACCAGTTGGTAGCTCTCCAGTGCTGGGTCCAACGTTCAAGGACGTAGGCATGCGTCTGTAAGATCGAGCGGCCCATACCATCCGGCCTCGCCTCCTCGAGGTGACCTCACACACTCCTAGCCTCATGGGCTAATCACTAGCACTCTAAAAGTGACCGGCCACACTTGCCGCGTTCACACTGTGTCCGCCTGGACACTGTAAACCGTCCCTAACTGTGTCATAGACTAGATCCCCTCTGAGTGGGACATAACATACTTCCCCCCTTAAGAACCATTGATGTTCTCATAAATGAGTGGGTATATTGAGCTTTTAAAGCTCTAACCAATTCCCAAGTATCAAACTTTTTAGATTGACCCTTCCATTTTATTAAGTAGTCATCATAAGCGCTTCGGAGAGAATGACGGGTATTGTGATCCAAAGAGCCTCTGGTTCTCGAGGAATATACTCAGTTTGAAGTGGCGGATGACATGAAACACTGGATATACACTAACATCTGAAGGAAGAGCCAATTTATAAACAACTGGGTCAGTTTTCTTTGTGATCAAGAATGGACCACAAAATCTAGCTAAAAGCTTATAATGCTTCCCAATTCTCATGGTCTTGGAGTCCTTGGGTATCTTTAGATAAACCCATTGTCCCACATCTAGAGTCCTTGGAGATCTCCTTTGATTATCATAAATAGTAACTTCTAGAGTCCTTGGAGATCACGAGCTGTCCTTATATTGTTCTCAACCAATTTGAGCAGTTCTTGCATATTATACAACTTGGCGATCTTTGACTTTGTCTAAGCCAATAGCAATAGGGGATTTAGGCTCAAATCCATACATCAACATGAATGACTACATCCAGAAGCAGAATGCTTGCTACTATTGTAGGAAAACTCTAATTGTGGGAGGTACCTTTTCCAATTAGATTGCCTGTGAGAGATATAAGCTCTCAACATGTCTTCTAACGTCTGATTTTTCCTCTCGGTTTGTTCGTCAGCAGGATTATCAGAGGATGACATACTCAACTTTGCCCGAAGGTGAGCAAACACTCCTCGCCAAAATCTCCTAGTGAACTTGTATCCCGATCATTGACAATATCCTTTGACAAACCATGTAGTTGATAAAGCTGATCAACAAATAAAACCGCAAACGCTTGGCTTTTTATTATCGACTTCATTGGTATAAATTTTGCCATTTTTGTGAGTTGATCAACCATAACCTAAATGGCATTGTTTCCACGACTAGTGTTTGGCAAACCAACAATAAAATCATAGAAATACTCTGCCACTTGGTATCAAGGGTTTCCAATGGATGTAGCTGGCTAGCTTTCCTAAGGCGCTCTGCCTTGTTGACCTGATATTGAGTGCATCTCTTCACATAGCTCTGTAAGAGCGTATCCCTGACCAATAGAAATATCGTTTGGCCAATGCTAAAGTTCTTTGGATGCCTCGGTGCCCGTGCCCAATGCTAGGAACATCGTGGCATTTGAACAAAATCCTTTGTCGAACCACATCGATTCCTGACAGGCAGGCTTCTCCATTTCTAAACAATAGTCCACCTCTAATGTAATATTGTCTCTGTCTCATCTCTCCAGCACGACTCACTTGGGTCTCTGGATTACCCAAGCTTGTATGCGAGTCACGCCCTACTTCGATCTCATTTCATATCTTGCCAATGTGGCTATCAGAACAACATAAGAGAGAGATAGAAATCCGTTGAAATTTCAGCCCTGGCCATAGCACGGGCATCCAACTCTTCCCACTGATCATTAGTGTAAGCATGCTCTCTACACTCTTTCAATGGTGCTGCCAGGCCCTTGTTGACCAAGACATCAAGCATACGTTGTTTCCAAATCGTAAAATTTGTGCCATCAAACTTCTTTATGTAGTAGTCTTCCCTTTCCAAAGCACTATTAGCAGCCGTAACTAAAGAGAAAATGACCAAAAATTTATGGCAAAAAGTGATGGGAGAATTTTGACAGAGTTTTTCCTAGAATGGGAGCAG
Source organism: Adiantum capillus-veneris (assembly GCF_014529385.1). Classification (NCBI taxonomy): domain Eukaryota; kingdom Viridiplantae; phylum Streptophyta; class Polypodiopsida; order Polypodiales; family Pteridaceae; genus Adiantum; species Adiantum capillus-veneris. The sequence goes on from NC_140960.1 coordinate 38,666,153, forward strand.
AAACTCAAGACAAAATACGATAGAATGACTAGTTGCAAGCACTCAAATGTGGCAAGAACGCATGTGGTCGACTCGCGGCAAAAATCCGGCAGAGTCTCCTCTGTACGGGGAGCGGAATCTCAAACGCGACAGGACAAAATCACCGCATAAATTGACAAAAGCAACCACTGGGCATAATACTGACGTAACAAACTATCATGTGACCGCCAATTCAACGTCAAAAGTGAAAGTGTCCGTCCGCATGCGTTGATCTCAAAGACATCCCGCACAGAAGCTCTAGGATCTAGCCACGCTGCCAATGTCTATTTGCTATTCAGTCTTTTTCCAGTTTTAATTTACCATACTCAGCTTTGTGTGTTAACTGCTTGGCTATTCAAATGCCTTGACTTCAGGTGATACCCAGTGCAGTTTGAACGGGACCTTAGGATGAGGCAACAAATTGGCCCATGATCCATCACAAAGTCCAAATTTAAGTTAAAAATGTTTAACGAGTGGTATTAGCTGGGTAATAACACTGGGAAAGAAAATGCATGCACTCTTTTATTCATTAAACACTTCATGATCAGACCATATGGTTTCAGTATTGAGAACAATCTTTTCATGCAGATCAATGTTCATAATGGTGTGCCACAAGCTGTTGCTAAGGTCAAACATGGGGCATCCTTTCTTGTGTTTGATGGAAAGGATGGACTTGGACATACTCCCTATCAAGTATCTTCCCAAAAATACACACTGCAAGATCATGATCACCAAATTATTGACCTATTGCGCTCATGGTCAAGAAGTCAGCCACAAATTTCAGGTATGGATTTTTGATGTGTTATGAGCTTCACAGGTTATATATGCATAATGTACCACAGCATTATGTAATATCTTGCATTAGACTTATGACAAGGGTTGCAAACAGATTCTCGTTAAAATGATTCCTGAATACATGATGAAGTGTTAAATCTTTTACAGACTTAACTAGTTTGTGCATGGCCCTTTAAAGTCCTTTCATGGTTCTTAGTCCGATGATAGCACTATGTGCTGGTTTTGCTGAATGGCCATTTCAGTGGCAGCCATGACGGCATTCTACTGTAAACAATTTTTTGCAGCAGTAATTAATGAGAGGAGCTAGTAAGAAAGGTGATCTGCATGATTCTAGAATAGACTTAATAGGCTAGTGCAGTTGGGTATGACCTTGTCAAGTTTGTTTAGCTGACCTTGGGCATATACACAGCCAGTCGTGAAGTCCTACATAGAGATGCATGCATGGTGCCAGTTGAGTGTTGTTATTGGAGGGAGACTGCTCAGTGCCAGGTCAAAATCAACATTGGTCACTGCATATGTAGATGATAGATATGGTGAATTTTTGGGACATTCCCTTTCATGTTAATGTTTCAAGATTTGCTTCAGCTCAACTAAATCCATTCGTGCTCAAATTTTATCAATTCTGTTAGGTGGCTTACTCAAAAGGAACTGCTTGCTGAGTTTGAAGGTTGCATTTTACAGGATTTAGTGACTATCTTGTTCCAATTAGTGGCATCAAGGAAGGCAGCTACTTTGACTTATGTTGTAAGGTATGCCTCAAGAGATTTTAGGCATGTTGTTCTGGCTCTTGCTTAAACTACGGTTATCAGGACAATAAGTCAAGGGAAATTGTCCTCTTCTTGCTAATTAACCGGGACGATTTAAAGACTGTTATGAATATGAATGGATCTGTACTTTCTAACCCTGTGTTTTGAATGGAATTTGTATGAAGCATATGTTGTCTCAAACATTGCAAACCAAGAGACCTCCTGCCAAAATCATCTGTCCTCTAAAAGCTGGTTTACATATGTACCCAGTCACCTGTGGTGAGCTCCTCTCCTAGCTCTGAAGTGCTTGTGAGAAAGATGATGTCCTTGTCTTCCACTACCTCCTTCAACCTCCTTGGATCTATCCCATAGCTGTTTTCACGATCCTCGTCTCACAGGCTAGGTGCCTCTATTGAATGGCTTACTACCTCCACCCATCCTTGGTGTTTGGCTTAAATCTTTACCTTCATCTTCTCCTTGACTACTAACCAACTTTTTTGAGTTCCTCCTTGATCTTTTCAAGACCACTATCAATATGGCCGTCATCCATCTCGTTCGATCTGTCTAGTATCACCTTCATGTGGCCAAGTGCAGTTTCAGTGATCTCCTCTTCTTGTATTTTCTTGATGCTCACTGATGTATTGCTCCTTGTGCAACATCAGGTAGCCTTGCATTGCTTTCAGCCCTCTTTACAAGATGTTCCTGAGTACATTCTTTTCTTTTGGTGCTGTGATATATTTTTCCATCTCAGCAACAGCGCCTTCCATGTAGTATGTTCCATCAGACAAATAGGCAGGTGTAGGTATGTGCATCCAAGAATCTGTGCTTCAAAAGTCTCATTTAATCTTGATCGATGTTTAATTTTTTTTGTTCCCATGCATTGCTTTTTTGAGCCTTTTGCTATTAACCATCTCAGCAATAGCCTTGGACGAGCCTTCATTTTAGTATGTTTCATCAGACAAATAGGCAGGTGTAGGTATGTGCATCCAAGAATCTGTGCTTCAAAAGTTTTATTTAATCTCGATCGATTTTTTTTTTGTTCCCATGCTTTGCTTTTTTTGAGCCTTCTGCATTGTCCAAATGTCAGGCGCATCAAATAATGTGTGACAAGATAATCAGTCATCACACTACCAAAGGGAAAAACTCATAATGCCTGAAGCGTATTTGAAATGTCAAAAGTATTTTATATGGCTTATTCGCACCCCAGTGGTACTGCAACCATAAATCAATCTTAGAAAAGTAACGCACACCTCACAATTGATTAAACAGCTCATCAACCCTTGGTAGGAGTGTAGTAGGAAAAGTATGTCGTACTCTCTACTGTGGGTGCTCCTCAATGCGATGTGCAAGAAATCAAACTCCAAACACAGAAATGAACATGATAGGGCATTATAGAACAAGCAAGAACAACTTAAATGACACAAGCGTAGACTCCAAACCCAATGGAACTCGACTAACTCATGGAACCAGTACAGACTCTGGCTGGCAGCACAGTCAGCTCCAAGCCAAGGATTCACGGGTACAATGGGGTGTCAAGGCTCCAATTGTCCAGGGAGAGTGCAGATGTGCAAGTGCTAGACTAAGCACAAGTCTTTAGACTCAATGACTCATAGGACATCTTGGATGCATACGACGACTAAAACCAACTGAGCATATGTCACAAACTGGTGACGTGGCAGGTCCCTGGACACACACACACACCTTGCTGGCAGTCCCATGAATTGCGCCAACAGGCTGACGTGGCAAGGGCTGTACGAACGCCCACAATTTCTGTTGACATGCTGACGTGGCAGATTTTCGCAAAACGTGTTGACATGCTGACGTGGCATATTTCCGCAAAACGCATTGACTTGTTGAAGTGGCAGTACAAACGGATTTTCGGAAATTACGCTGGCTGAATTTGGGGCAGCTTTTGGCTACAGTTGATTTTGAGTTTAACTTTTGGGGCTCTGCTTTTGGGCATCCCTAGTAAGAATAAATAAGCCTCAGAGGCTCACTTCTCAGAGCATCTGGACGCAAAGACCGAGAGTGACCACCCGCGGGCTCTTGTACTTTGCTCACAGATTAATATAAAAAGAAATACCGAAAGGGGCGCTAGCCTTTGGTGCCAATACCTCTTGGCACGGAACTACGCCGGGCTGTGTCGTCTTTTGTGATCTGTTTTAAAGTGAATCTCTGCTGTGTCGCGGTAGAATCTAGACTTGGGGTGTCCAAGTTTGTTACAGTGGTATCAGAGCACAGAAAGATTCTTCTTCTACGGAGGATCCGATCCTTTTTGCAGCGCGCACAGTTTTTGGGAAAGAATCGTCGTGGCCCGACCCTGGACTTATTAGCCACTCCCACCCTTCATACATCGCGCATCGGGCGCACTCCCATCTTCATCACTGTCTTACGGGGCATAAAGCCATAAAGAATCCCAGATTACACATGGGTTCTCGTGAAGAGTCTGACAGAGATGACACCTCTCAGTGGGAAGGCAAAGAAAAGTTGAAAATCCGGCGCGGGAATTGAAGAAAATAATGAATATTTGGGCAATTTTTTTTTCGACGGACAAGTTTGCCAGAATGGAGTACAAACATTAACTGCAGATTGGCATTTGTGTGAACAAATTAATTAAGTACTCCAGGGACCCGAGATTGGCGAAACACTTGAAGAATCACCCGATTGATACGATTTTCTCGAGATGGCGTGTTGCCATTGCTTCTCCTCTCAGGTGAGCAGGAAAGCCGAAAGGACAGACGAGTGTAGAAAAGCATAACTTGTACTCGTAGAAAGAGATGGACAAGAACTCTTGTAAAGAAGATGAACCAAAGGACCACCAGAAGATAAATTTGAGAGTTACAAAGAAGCAGCCGAGTGCGGAAGAAAAGGAAAGATGAAAGCAGAACTGGTACCACATTGCGTGGGGCCCGAATTGAATTAGATGAACAAAAGTACAAAACTTTGCCGCCCTTGGGGCAAAGCGAAAGACCAGGAAGCCCTCATTTTTCTTTGATGGAGGAGCCGAGGTCAACTTCTTGAATTGGCGGCTCGACTTGGAATTACGCCCGACAGGCTGAGGCCAGAGGCGGAGACAGTTCTAGCGGCACCCGGATGGGATGTTGCCATTACACCAATCATTGGCAAAGTTCGTTTGCAATGTCAGGGGTAATTAGGGCACAAGGACTTCTACGTAATGCCCTTGGAAGGTTGTGACGTCCTCCTAGAAATCCCTTGGTACCACAAGAACAACGTTGTGGTTGACTATCGGGCTGAGAAAGCGACTTTGACAAACGAAGGGCAAAGAGATTGTACTTGATGAAATTCAGTTTCTTTACTTGATTTTCTTTAGAGAACTGAATGATGATTGAAGGTCGAATATGTTTGACCTCGAAAAAGAACGAGATTTTCTGCAATAGGGGTTGATTGTTTATCTGAAGGCGTACAAAGCGACTTATCTCCTTTACATCGTGAAGATCACATGATTGATTCTTGGTAGTACACCACCGAACGGACCACCTTACAGAGTTAGCCGAGGTCAAAATAAAGAAGCAATGAACCAGAACAGATTTCCACATTAAGAGGATCGATGATATACTCGACAGACTTCAGAATTCTACTTACCGAATTGATATGAAGAGCGATTATCATAAGATCTGTATTGCTCTTGGAGACGTCTACAAGACACCTTTCAAGACGACTTTTTGGATTTTCAGAGAATACCAATCATTTGTGGGTTTTCCAGACATTGAGGAAGCATAAATTGCTTATAAATGTGAAAAAGAGCACACATTGTCTCAACAAAAAGGGTACAGATGGATCCGGCCAAAAGTGACACTATCTGCGATTGGCATGACTTGAAGAATGTTCATGAAGTTAGAAGCTTCTTGGGCTTGTGTTCTTACTACCGGTGGTTCATTCGAAAGTTTGCAGAGGTAGGCTTCCCCTTTGCACATTTTGACACAGAAAGGAGTCCCTTTCTCGTGGGGATCCACAGAGGTGATTGCCTTTCAGACACTTAAAGAAAAACTGATTACTGGACCAGTGTTGGCTTTGCCGAATTCGCAAAAGCCATTCGAAGTATATTGTGATGCTAGTGGTCGTAGTCTGGGAGTGGTCTTAATGCAAAAAGGCCATGCGATTGCCTATGAAAGCTGTTTGTTTTCAAGGCCAAAATTGACAACACATATTATGAGAAAGAGCTTTTGGCAGTGATCCATGCTCTTACTCAGTGGCGACATTACCTACTTGGAGCCGATTTCACGGTCTTCATTCATTAGAGTTTACGCTACTTCTTGTCACAGAAGCAGCTTTCGAAAAAGCAGATGGGGTGGGCTAACATTTTGTCACAGTTTCACTTCTAGATTGTCCATGTTTAGGGATAAAGAACTTGATGACAGATGCTTTGTCTCGGAAGTCACTAGTCTTGGCTATTTCCGCGATTCATCATAGAAGCTTCGAGGACACGGTTGATCAGTATGCCGCAGATCCGGATTTTTCCAATGTATTCACTCGATTACAGAATGGGGAGGTAGTAGCAAGATATTCCATTCGGGATGGCTACTTGATGAAGAAAACGATGTTGTGCGTCACACAGCTGTTGAGGGAAAAGGTTTTGATTGAGTGTCATTGTCCACCTTTTACGGGTCACCGCGGCATCGACACCATCTTGAAAGGTGTAGAGCGTTACTTCTTTTGGCCGAGGCTCAAGAAGGATGTGGACGACTTTGTTCGCATTTGTTTAGTATGCTAGAAGGTCAAGCTTGACAGGCATAAGGCACAGGAATTACTACAGGCTTTACCCATTCCCACCCGCCCCTCGGAAAGTATTGCAATGGATTTCATTTTTGATCTCCCGAAAACTCAGAGTGAGCATGATGGCCTTTGGACGGTCATCAACAGATTCAGTAAGCAGGCTCATTGCTCTTCAGTAAAGAAGACAGTTAAGCCCGATCCTTTGGAAAAACTGTTCGAATATATGGCATGTCTGAGTCCATTGTTTCGGACAAAGATTCCCAGGTCTACTAGTTGTTTTGGGTAGCAATCTGGGAGAACATTGGCACGCGGTTGCAGTTCCACACACAGACAAATGGGCAAACTGCGATAGACAATTCAATGGTTTTTGGATTTGTTCAAGTCTTCTTTTTGTATCAAAAGACTAAATGGGAAAAGTATTTGCCCTTCGTGGAGTTTGCCTACAATGACACATGGGGAAGGCACCATTTGAAGTGTTCGAGGGTGCTTCAATTTCTAAGCATTAGACCTAAGACAAGATTTGTTTGAAGCAGATTTTTTTAAAAAAAGTCTAGAAGGCATGGAAGGCCATCTAGCAGTTCAGAGGAGGAGAGCTCTTCCTCTTTTGACGATGACCAGATCAACAAGAAAACCAAGGAGTTCAAGGAAGGGAGTCAGGCCGTCAGGTTTCAGACGTTTTTCAGGCTACTAGGAAACCCATCGAGCCCTTGAGTTTGAACAACAGTTTGACGTCGCCTTCTCTGGAGCGTGGTTCTCAGAACATTCCAGGGAGCGAAAGGCAGCATCTTACTTGAAAAGAACGATACAGACATGGTGATCTACTTTGTTGTTGCGTAGAGAAACACATGCGATGTGGTTAAAATTCTTTTTTTCACATCAACTTGGATATTAGATGAATATGCAAGAGATGTCATCATGCCTTGGCATCACTTGAAAATGATTGAGAAAGATGCATTGGATGACTACTGCCCAAAGGTTTTGGGATACTTGTCAAAGATTCTTTTGAAAGACCAGATTGTGCGGTTTTGCTATGATTTGCTAAAGAGATTAAGACTATGCTTTAAACCAAAAGTCTGACTCCATTCAGAGACTTATGGGACATGACTAAGCAACGATTTGGAATCCATGCCGGCTCATTGACTTATGCGATGGGCAGGATAGTATCTACCTCAAAAAGGCAACAGTCTGTGAGTGAAGAGAATGAATCAAGGGAACCAGATGACAGCTCATTAGAGGATTCTGGAGAATGAGAGGGTTCCAACGAACTAAGGGAACCAGATGCAAGTTCATCAAAGGATTCCTGAGAAAGAGGAATCAGATGCGTCTTAGGGTTCCAATGATTGACTATGACATGCCAATGGACAGGGAAGTGAAAGACGCTACCTGCAGGTCTCAGGGCACAAGGAAAGAAAAGATAAAGGGAATCAGCTGGTAGATCAGAACATTCCCTAGACCCAGGATAAGATTTTTGAAGCCAACTAGTACATGAGGGACTTGGACAATGCATTTGCCAAGGTCCAGGAGGCTGTAGCGAAATCTCAGGAACGACACAAAAAGGCAGCAGATTGACATCGACGAGATTTGAAATTAAAGGAAGACGATTGGGTGCTCTTACATTTTGAGAAGGCACGCCTAAGAAACGCGATCTGTTGTTAGCTGAGCCTCAGTCAGAGCGACAGGATGCATGCAGAGAGCAGGTTTGGGCACAAATGTCTTGCCTTGTTACCGAGGAGATGCGACAGAGACTTGAGCTCCCCCTCCAGCTAGAGGAGCTCCATGAGGCCCTCAGAGCACTCCCCCGAGGTAGTTGTCCAGGGGAGGATGGTTTGACTCCCAGCTTTTTCTTGGAGTACTGGGACTTGCTTGGTCCAGATCTTTGCAGTGCATTCGAGTACGTTTTGCACACTGGCGAGATGTCTGATAGCAGGAGCGAGGGCTTGATCTACCTGATTCCCAAGGAGGGAGGCTCCTTGGATGAGATTCGATTCAACTCATGCTACAAAATTCTAGCAAAGGTTGTGAGCTGAGGATCCAACCACTCCTAGAGAGAATTATACATGGGACCTAGATAGGTTTTGTCAAGGAGCGTAGTGTCCTTGACAACATCTTCACTTTTTGGGAGGCGTCTGCCCTTGCGTGTCTCCGAGGAGAGGATTTGGTGATACTCCTCAATTTTGAGAAGGCCTACAATAGAGTTTACCAGGACTTCCTGGAGGGCACTCTACGTAGGATGGGTTTTACAGATGCTTGGATCAGAGGCGTGTCAGCTCTCTACAGATGTGCACATAGTCAAGTGCTCTTGGCAAAGGGAAGAGGGGAGCGTTTCTTGCTCACGGGTTCGGTCAGACAGAGTTGTCCTCTTGCCCCCTTCCTCTTTCTATTCTATGCTGAGGTGATGAGCAGATTTTTGACTTCTCAGCAGGTTGGTATGCGTGGTCTCGAGCTTCCTATTCGGGCAAATGAGCTTCTTGACGCTGAGTTTGTCGACGACTTAACCTTGTACTTGGAGGGCCAAGAGGCCAATCTACATAGGTGTGAGCAGGCTCTTGAGGTGTTCTGTTGTGCATCAGACGCACTGATCAACTGGAGAAAGACATATGCTTTCTAGGTTGGCAGTGCTCCTACACCTGATTGGTCGCCAGGTGAGGGTTTCAGATGGATTCCCCGAGTGACTGTAGTTCGCTACGTGGGTGTCAGGTTGGCCTCGACTTGTCCTTTGAGCAGCAGACTGCTCCCCTCCTCCTGTCCATCAGGAGGAAGTTGCTACATTGGAGTTCGGCACAGCTCTCTTTGGCAGGCAGAGTTATAGTGGCCAACCAGGTGTTGTTGGCTACTATGTGGTACATCACATCTTGTGGGATCTTCTCGAGCTCCTGTATCAGCCAGTTAGAGAGACTGATCAAGAACTTTCTTTGGTCGGGGCGCGACACTCAGCTAGCCCGGGCAAAGTAGCCTGGCAGGTCATCACTTTACCATGTTCTCAGGGGGGATTGGGGACCATTTACCCAACACAGCAGAGCAAAGCCCTCCTTGGGAATTTTTTGTGCGAGGGCTGCTTCCAGGGGAGGAGCCTTGGAAAGAGTTGTTGCTTCAACGGCTTAGAGCTCGAGTGCTGTAGCGCGGATAATGTGTCGTGCTCTCTGCAGTGGGTGGTCCTCAGTGCAATGTGCGTGACAATCTCACTCAAACAGACTGAAAAGAAAGGAAACAATAGACATCAACAGAGCTCACAAAGGCACAATAGCAGACCAAAACATATGACTCGACTATCTCAAAGAACTGATACAGACTCTGGCGTAGCAGCACACTCAGCTCCAGCCCAGGAGTCACAAGTACAATGGGGGTGTCGAGGCTCAGATGTGCCGGGATGGTGAAGATGTGCTCTGTGTATAGACTCACTCGAGACGACTACGTGAAAGATCCCCATGACCAAACCGCTACTACTCATATATACAACCATAAAGAGCCACCAACGGCTCATAAATGTCAGCCATCTAAATCTATCCCCAAACTGAGTGGTGGTGACCTGGCCACGATGTCCACTAGACCACCGTCCGTATCCCTGCTGCCACATCACTGCCCAGCCAAGAGAGTCCCATCGTGATCGCCAAAATGAGAGCACCTGTGCGCGGATAATGTGTCGTGCTCTCTGCAGTGGGTGGTCCTCAGCGCAATGTGCGTGACAATCTCACTCAAACAGACTGAAAAGAAAGGAAACAATAGACATCAACAGAGCTCACAAAGGCACAACAGCAGACCGAAACATATGACTCGACTATCTTAAAGAACTGATACAGACTTTGGCGTGGCAGCACACTCAGCTCCAGCCCAGGACTCACAGGTACAATGGGGGTGTCGAGGCTCAGATGTGCCGGGATGGTGAAGACATGCTCTGTGTATACTCACTCTAGACGACTACGTGAAAGATCCCCATGACCAACCCGCTACTACTCATATATACAACCATAAAGAGCCACCAATGGCTCATAAATGTCAGCCATCTAAATCTATCCCCAAATTGAGTGGTGGTGACCTAGCCATGATGTCCACTAGACCACCGTCCGTATCCCTACTACCACGTCACTGCCCAGCCAAGAGAGTCCCATCGTGATCGCCAAAATGAGAGCACCTGTGCGCGGATAATGTGTCGTGCTCTCTGCAGTGGGTGGTCCTCAGCGCAATGTGCGTGACAATCTCACTCAAACAGACTGAAAAGAAAGGAAACAATAGACATCAACAGAGCTCACAAAGGCACAACAGCAGACCGAAACATATGACTCGACTATCTTAAAGAACTGATACAGACTTTGGCGTGGCAACACACTCAGCTCCAGCCCAGGACTCACAGGTACAATGGGGGTGTCGAGGCTTAGATGTGCCGGGATGGTGAAGATGTGCTCTGTGTATAGACTCACTCTAGACGACTACGTGAAAGATCCCCATGACCAAACCGCTACTACTCATATATACAACCATAAAGAGCCACCAACGACTCATAAATGTCAGCCATCTAAATCTATCCCCAAACTGAGTGGTGGTGACCTGCCCCCTATGTCCACTAGACCACCGTCCGTATCCCTGCTGCCACGTCACTGCCCAACCAAGAGAGTCCGTCTAGTGTGAACCAGCCTAGACCAACTGTACTAACTGTGTCCTGTGAAAGTGACACTGTAGCCCGCTACAAGTGCCTCATGCAGGAGGCCCTTGGAGCCCTTCCATGAGGTGGATCTTTACAGAGATACGCAGAGTTGGTTTGAGCAGGAGACTAGAGGAGACTAGAGGATCAATTTGCTGCGAGCCTGCTTCGCTGTAGGAGCAGCTACGGAGTGGCCTAGAGCAGCACTAGCCCACTTGCATGGAGGAGCGCTTGAGATAGCCCCTTGTTTGGAACCCCATGGTTAGCACTCAGAGAGGCCACTTGGTTGATAGTAGGCCTCATGTTTCTTGGGGTCCCATGGCAGAGGGCCCAGTCCGCACTCTAGGCGATTGGCTTTAGTTTTGAAGTTTGCCAGAGGAGGTATAGAGCATGTGCCAAAACATTACAGAGGCTTTACCAGTTGAGTGGCTCACCCCTCTAGAGACAACAACTCCCAGATGGATTGGGGCCTTCACACGCCTGGAGGTCCTCATTGCAATTCATGCTTGCTCGGAGTCCGTACCCCCCATGTTCTAGGTGTGCGGTAGCGGTAAATATTATGATTGTTGATCGCTCGCTGTTGTTGTGCTCGCTTCCACCTCCTTCCCTCGCCCCCCCCCCCCCCCCCCGCCACCCCCCCTCTCTTTTCTTTTTGTCCTCGTGCTACGTCTTCTCCTAGTCGGGTATCGTCGGTGGCTCCCGCAGGAACACTCTTCTTTTCGCCATCATTTGCAGTAGCAAACACAGATAGAAGCTCTTGCTCCGCCTCAGAGGGACTAAGATGAAGTCGCCTCATCCAACCCTGCCTAGTCCACCATCTGACTTGCTCTATCGCTAGCAGAGCAAGCGAGCCTTGCAGTAGAGCTGGAATGCCTTCAAGCCACCTCTGTTATTTGCAAGATCATTGGCAGTCGACCTAGCAGAGGCGAGGTGCACGAACTGCTTCAAGCCCGTCTCCTAGCAGAGGTGGGAAAGATCATCGACATACAACTTCTCGGGCAAGGGTACTACCAGATCGAGTTTGAGACTCTCAAAATGTCTGCCAAGGTCATCTCGTTGGCCATCGGAGCGGTCAGGGCTCATTTCCGACAGTGGCGCCATGGTTTCGACCCAGCTTTAGATGTTCTTAGCTTCAGTTGTTGCTGCCAAGGGCTGCAGGTATTCCCACAGTACGCGCTTTGGTTCGAGACACCCACACCCACACCCTCCTGAAGCAGGCAGGTGGCTCTGCCAGAGGGTGGAGTATTTGGGACTCCCAAACCAGTGCTTCATTTGCAGACAGATGGGCCACTTAGCGAAGGCTTATGCTCGTAGGAGATCTTGACCCGCGTCGCATGCTCAGCCGCCCAAGGCTGACCATGCACAGTAGACAGGTACCCAAGACACACAGGCCGGCACGTCGTTAGAGGCCAATGACTAGCCAACTGATGGCTGGCAGTAGGTGTACGATCGCCGTCGATAGGGAAGGGCTTGCTACACCGCTCCTTGTGGTGACGACCCTCTTGCAGCTGGTACAGGTTTCTCCTTTTGCGTCAGTCCCCCGTGGGCTGACCTGTTTTGACATTGGCCAATGGTGGGATTTCTTTGACTACAGCTTTTGCCGATTCCTCGGCGACCCATCTTCCAACCTTGAGGCAGCTTGTTTCTGAGTACACATTCTCTTTCTAGCTACTAGAGATATCGAGGCTTTGGATACAGTAGGCTTTTCCTTCCCGTTGTGTGGCAGGGATCACACAGAGTGGGCTTTGCACAGAGTGCTTGACTGGCTTCAGAGTAGTCCAGGCTTTAGAGTTCTCACACCACATAGGAGACATGGGGGTGACAAATTTGATACAGACACTTTGGCCGCTAGCCAAGTTCAGTGTGATGCCACCGGATGCAGTTGGATGTAGGCACATTGTGGTTCACTTCTTTGTTGACACTTACAGTACCCCTTGCTATGTATTTGTACATGAGGATTCTTGGACAAAGGGTGTAGCCCTACGGACTGCACGCTCTGCTTGGGCCTGGGTGGGACAATCACTACAGACACTCCTATCTCGAGGCCGCTTGGATGCGGATTACTCCCCATCCAAGCTGGCCTTGAAGATAGCGAGGTTGGCTGTTGTTGCATCATCGGTCTTTTCTTGTTGATCCCATGAGGTTTGTCTCATGGAATGTGCAAGGTTTAGGTGGACCCCAGTTTCAGTGTTAAGAGGGTCAATTGCGTCAGGACCTTCAAAGATGCCTTGTGGGTGGTATGATTGATATGCTTTAGGAGCACCATCTTTGTGAAAGCTGCATTTGATGTTGTGGTCAGATTCTGCGTGGCTGCTATGAGACCTTTTGGTGAGCTACTTTTGGGCTTGGAGGCATCTAGGGAGGTGTATATATGACTATTGCAGACTCATGGCAGCAGGCCATTGTGGGTAGCGGTATCATTGTACCAGGTAGGGGCTAGTAGGTTACTATGCAAGTATGGTAGCCTCATGGGATTCCTGAACATCTATGCACCCAACCATGCGAGTGCATGAGGTGAGTTTTGGTCACACATTGTGGAGTCTTTGCCTCATGCAGAGCAGTGGTGTGTTGGGGTGGACTTCAACATGTTGGAGGACCCCATTGGGGGCAGCCTTGTTGCTGTGCACGTGACTAAGCTGGTAGCTTGGGAGCACCTATGTATGACCTTGAGGATTTCATATGTTTGGCAACATGCAGGCTTTGTGCGACCCTCAATCATCCTATCTTTCTCTCAATCTGACTGGAGAGTAGGGGGTGTGACTCTGACTCTATCTTGGATAGATTGCTTCTATGCGAGTGACTGCATCTGTGACATGGGAGGATCTGTATGCATTTTGGGAGGGACTACCCTTTTAGATCATGCGCCAGTGATTCTCACTTGGCAGACAGACAGAGGAGTGGGAGTGCCATGCTGCGCATCCTTGAGAGGCTTCTACTGGATACAAAGCTCAAAAAGCAAATGGTGGCGCTTTGGACAGAGAGTTTGGCCACTCAGTGCTCCCCTGTTGGTAGAGTGGCCACTGGACTTGCTGAGCTTAGTTGTTTTCTTCCTCTAGGAGTTTGCAGCTCGCTTGGCTGTAGCCAAGGAAGAGGAGAAGCATCTCTGACGGGGTATTGCTTCCCTATAGCAGATGCAGGAGCCCCACCTTGATAGTCCTTGGTCGGAGGAACAGATGTTGCAGGACAAGAGTTGATCACCGTTGAGGAGCGGCGCCATGATTTCGCCTTCCATCCTTATGCATCTCAGTGGACCTAGGTTGGGGACAAAGTTATTGGTGAGTTTTTTGAGACTGTGGGTCCTCGCCATGCGTGCAACAATGTTTGTCAATTGAGGAGACCTGATGGGTGAGTTGCTACAGAGCTTGAGGATATGCATGCAGTTGCTAGTGACTTTTACTATGAGTTGCTTTTAGCAGACGCCAAGATGCATGCAGAGAGCAAGTTTGGGTGCAGATCCCTTGCCTAGTTACCGAGGAGATGCACCAGAGACTAGAGATGCCTCTCCAGTTGGAAGAGCTCCGTGAGGCCCTTAGGGCACTTCCTTGGGGTAGCTGTCCAGGGGAGGATGGTTTGACTCCCAGCTTCTTCTTGGAGTGCTAGGAGCCTAAGAAAGCTCACAGCAAAGCGGTCCTCCCAACTCCTACTTAGGCCAACTCTGTAGAGAGCTGACACTCCTCTGATCCAAGTATCTGAAAACCTTATCCTACGCACAAGAAATCCCAGTCAACTCTGTCGTATGCCTTCTCAAAATCGAGGAGTCTCACAAGATCCTCTCCTCGGAGACGCGCGGCAGTAGAGGCCTCCCAAAAGGTGAAGATGTTGTCAAAGATACTGTGCTCCTTGACAAAACCTATTTGGGTCTTATGTATAATGCTCTCGAGTAGTGGCTGAATTCTCAAACTCAAAGCCTTTGCTAAGATTTTGTAGGCCGAGTTGAGAATGGTGTTGGGCCGCCACTGTCGAATCTCATCCAAGGAGCCTCCCTCCTTGGGGGATAAGGTGTATCAGACCCTCACTCATGCTGTTAGGCATCTCTTCAGTGTACAAAATGTGTTGGTAAGCACAACAAAGATCCGGAGCAGCTGCGGAGTGGCCTTGAGCAGCACCAGCCAGCATGCATTGAGGAGCGCTTGAGGCAGTCTCCTGTTTGGAATCCCATGGTCAGCACACAGTGAGGCCACTTGGTTGATAGCAGGGGTCCCATGATAGAGGGTCCAACACGTACTTTTGAAGATTGGCTACAGTTTCCACGCCTTCCCGAGGAGATTCAGAGAATCCAGCTACGAGGCATGAGAGGGGTGCAAAGCATGTGTCAGGATACTACAAAGGCTATACCAGTTGAGTGGCATACCCCTCTTAAAACAAGAGCTTCTAGTTGGATGGGGGCTTTCACGCGATTCGAGGTCCTCATTGCAGTTAGGACTTGCTCAGAGTCAAGACCCTGCATGTTTTTCGAGGTTCAGGGAGAGTGTTGTCTTCATAGGGTCTCAATAGACGCACCACAGATTGCAGAGTGCTGTTTTTAGAGGACCCGTGTCATAGATCGCGACCCGGCAGATCTTGAGTCATGACACCGGCGGCTTTGGACTTGGGAGAGCCACCCTTTGGTACGAGTGCAATGGAACCCTTTTGGCGAAATCCTTTCGCTTCAGCCGATCACCCAGTGACTACTTTCTTCCAGTACACAGCTCGTTTGGGGCGCCACATACTGGCAACACAGAGCGAGGCTCGCCCTGCTGTAGCACTTCACTGGCAAGAGGAGGGTCTCACAATTGAGTTCTTATCAGGGTTTTGGGAGTGCTTGTGGGACAGCAGAGAACTGAGGAGAGTTACCGTGTTCCAGTGGCTGATTGCTCATAAAGCTATTGCAATTTGGAGTTCGTTGGTACACAACGGCTTCTCTGCAGCATAAGTAGCCTGAGGCCACCTATTGGAGACTCAGCGTCACTGTCTGTGGGACTGTCCCATGGCACAACAGGTTGGTTTCGGATTCTTCAGCTGATGCAAGCACTTTCCATAGCCCGCCAGTACACTTGGGGTGCTGTAGCCAGCGCTCCAATTTGAGACGGCTTTCATCAGCAGGATGATAGTTATTCAAGGGGGTCGGCCTACACTCCAACCTGCCACAGAGTTGATCACCCAGGAGTGGTTGTCACCAGGAGGTGTATTTTTCTTGTTGCCTTTCGTAAATAAGTACTAGATATTTTTATTTATTTTTATTTCTACTTGTTTTCCCCGGAACCCTTGAAAAGGTGCAAGTGGACATTGCATGGCCAATGTGAAACGGCTCTGGCCGAATAGGTTTCTCACATTGGGAGTCTGAGTCGGTCAGTCTGGGAATGGTCGGGCCAATTAGCACTGAATTCTGATGAGTATGGAAGCCTGTGTGCGCCAAATGAAGTCTGGGCCACTCGGAAAGTCACTTACAACTTTATAAGTCAGTGGGAACTAGGGAATTAACTCAAAGGGGCAAACTGGACACTTGGCAGGAGGAGAGCAGCCTGCAGGACACCTCAGCAAGAGGAGGCACCCATTTGAGGCTGGGGGTTGTTTTTTGCTCAAAAAATGACCTACAGTGTGTGTGTGAGTAGTGGGTGCAGGTCTACAGCTTTAATGGAAAGCTTGTCTTCTCCTCTGTCTCATGTAGCGTGATGATTTGCTCTCGTGCATCTCTCTCTCCCCTTTGGCACATATGGTAATGCCCCACTAGTTGGGCTACTCAGATGAACATGTACAGTTCTGGGGGTTTATGCGCGTTTGCCAAGGCAAGAGCCTTCTAAATAGGAACCGGATTAGCTAATTGATAATCCTCCATAGGTACGCACAGTTCCATCGCGAAAGATTGCGAGTTCGGAGAGTTTTCTCGCGTGAAAACTCGTCCAATTCACAGGGAAACTGTCCCATTGTGTGCGGGAGCCCTTGGGACACGCATAGGTGTGTTCGCTCCGCTAAAAACGATCCGAAACAGCAAATTACAGCCTGCTGTGTTTTTTTGCAGGTTTAGGGTTTCGCACCTAAACTGCAAGGGAACCCCGGGGGAGCCTCGTGAGAGCCTTGGGATGCGTGTACAGGCTTTTGGGCACCCGACAGTGAAAAACGGGGAATTACAGCCCGCTGAATTTCTGTGACAGCTCACCAGAAAGCTTCCAGATAGCGAGGGAATCCGCTCTAGACAGGTGCTTTTGACCTACAAGGGTTTTTGCGTCGTTATGCTGCCAAAATCAGGTCTTAATTTGAATAAAGAAATACCGAAAGGGGCGCTAGTCTTTGGGGCCTACAGGGTGTCGGTCTCGCGTGCGCAGGACATTCTAGTCGCTAGACGCAACTGTGTTCTCTTCCCTTCTCAGTGCTCTGTGTAAAGTTAACAGATAATTGAAATAGTACCGCCCTCTACGTTGTAGCCGGTTATATGGTTCCATCGATGGGATAGTCACTTTTTCTTCAAAAAGTGCAGCGTGGATTGTTGGGGGTGAAAGCAACACAAAGATTGTCGTTATGGCAGAGAAGAGAGACCAAGTACCTGAAGAGGGATCTTCCTCACATGGCACAGAGAAAATTCTTTCAACTCTTCAAGAAGAGGACAGGTTGTTTAGAACTCAACTGTGTTGCTGCATGGACATGTTTCAGCAGTTGGCTAACAACCCAAGGATGCAGGAGTTCTTATAGGCTCCGACACAGGGTTTTCAGCCTCCTACACATGGCATGACTGAGCCGTTGCAGGAAAAGGAGATTTCCAATGCGCAGAGGACTCATGATGCTCGAGGGAAAGCCCATGTGGTTGAGCAACTAGCGGTGTCCAATGATCCAAAGCAACTTGCTTTAGCTGGACAGGAACCGCTTGTGAATGGACAAGGGAGTAATGAACACGCTATGCGTCAGACCCTTCCATTACCTATTACTTATCCTGGTTATTTTGGAGGTGGTTCAGTGTTTCAAGCTATGGCTGGACCTTCCACAGGTTATATGCCAGGGAATGTGTTCAGGACAATGCAAACAGGCATGGGTAACCCTATGTACGCGAACATGGGTGTCCAACCAGGTTTTCAAGGTGCCTATGGCCAGTTTCGAGTGCTTGGAACACAATTTGGTATGGTTGGTTTTTCGCAGCCATATGTACAAAATGCAGATACGACAGGAAAAACAGTTGATACGAGTGCTGGAATGAACAATCATGGAGCACCACTGTTACAGGCTCCTGTTTATGATAATGTGGCTCCTTTGAGTCAGCCTAAGGATTACAAGGAAGGTGGGCAGGGAGTGAAGTTTGAAACTTTCAGAGGAACTGAGGATCAATTGAAGGCCTTGACCTTCATATAGCAGTTCGATGTAGCTTATGCCGGAGGAAACTTTACGGAATCTTCAAAGATACGCAAGGCTGCCACTTTCTTGAAAGGGAATGCGCTTCAATGGTGGACCGCATTGTTGAACCAGGGTAAAGCCCCAACAACGTGGGTCCAATCCAAATAGCTTTTTGCGCCTGCATGACTGACAAACACTTTTGAAGTGGATGTGATGACAGAATGGCACGAGTTGAATGCTAAACAGTGTGCGAATCTGGAAGAGTACAATAAACAGTTTTGGGCCGCACTGTTGCCAGTCACCTCTTGAACAAATTGAGAAGTACTGTTGCGGATTGCCCAAGAAAATAAGGGACTATTGCACAAAGACTACTGTCATGAATATGTTTCAGTTGATAGAGAATGCAAGAGTGGCTAGCAATCTGTCGAAGGGAGATTCCGATGGATTTAATAGCCACAAGAAAGGGTCCCAGGGCAAACAGTTTTCAGCCAAGGGCAATGTTGTAGCAAAGCCTTCTGAGCCTCCCACAAAGAAGCCCAAGGTGATACGTCCAAGAAGCAGTCTAAGTCTTCTTCGAGACGAGGACAAGGACAAAAAAGGCATTTTTCTGGCAAAACTTTTGAAGAAAAGAAAGCTCTTAGGGAGGCCAAGAAATGCTATATTTGTGAACAGGAAGGACATTTTGCAAATGAATGCCCACAGAAGAAGTCACAGGATAAGGATGACAAGTCAGACCATAAAGGGAAGAAGCCAAAGCCAAGTGCAGGACTTGTTCCAGCTTTGGTTGGAGACCAGCCAAACACAGATGCCACGGAGCTGTGCAGAGCTTGGGGCAAAGTTAGAGACCAGACAGTGTTGGTTTTCTTTGATCCAGGAGCCCGTGCAAATTTCATATCACCAGAATTGGCATCAAAGTTGGGCATTCATGTAGAGGAGATGGGTATGACCGGGGAAGCAGGTTTGGCATGCCCAGGTCATTTAGAGCCTGTTACTCCCATTTTGGGAAAGCTTCGTCTGCACATTCAGAGCTATGTGGATGCGGAAGAATTTCATATTATGCCACTTGAGGGTTGTGATGTGTTACTGGGTATCCCATGGTGTTACAGGTTGCATGCTATGGTGGATACTTACAACAAAAAGATTACCCTTGTACATAGAGGAAAGACTCATGTCATTGATGTAAAGCTTAAAGGCGAGTCTGTTCCAGTTGTTTCTGCTTCTGCTATTTCATCTGTAATAAAGAATCATCTTTCTGCGTACTTGATCTTTGCAAAAGAAGTACCTCAAGTTGTATCTAATTTGTCTACCTTAGATAAAGACAGGTCAACTTTTTTGAGAGGTTTCAGTGATTGTTTTTCGGACTCTTTGCCAGGGGAGTTTCCTCCTGAGAGACCTGAGGATCATACTATAGATCTTGTGCTAGGTTCTAGTCCACCGAATAGACCACCATACAGGGTTAGTGCAGCCCAGCAGAAAGAGATTATGAGTGAGGTCAACGAGCTTTTAGAGAAGGGGCTGATTCAGCCCAGTTCATCCCCTTTTTGTTCGCCTGTACTCTTAGTGCAGAAGAAGGATGGTTCATGGCGCATGTGCATTGACTATCGCGCTTTGAATAAGAATACTATCTAGAACAGGTTCCCCATACCGAGGATAGATGACATTCTTGATCGGCTTGAGGGAGCGTCATTGTTTACAAGAATAGACCTAAAGAGTGGTTACCATCAGATACGCATTAGGCCAGAAGATGTCCATAAGACTGCGTTCAGGACAACATTCGGTCTTTATGAGTTTCTTGTCATGCCATTTGGTCTCACAAATGCTCCTGCCACGTTTAATAGAATGATGGACATAATTTTTAGACCGCATAGAAACTTCGTGGGTACCTTCTTTGATGACATGATTGTCTACTCGAAGTCTGAAGAGGAGCATAGGGATCACTTGACTGCACTTTTCAATGAGTTACGTAACAACAGGCTACTCATTAATGCAAAGAAGAGTGAATTCTTTTTGCAAGAGATTCACTTCCTTGGGCACATTGTTTCAAAGGATGGGGTACTCATGGATCCCGCTAAAATGGAAGCAATTAGGTCATGGCCAGACTTGAAGTCCGTACATGACATTCGAAGCTTTCTAGGCTTATGTTCCTACTACAGGAGGTTCATCCGAAATTTTGCTGAGATTGCTTCTCCACTCCATGCACTGCAAGGAAAAGGAGTTACTTTCAAGTGGAAATTTTAGCGTTCAAACACTTGAAAGAGAAGTTGACTCTAGACCCAGTAATCATTTTGCCAGATCTTTCGAAACCTTTTGTGGTTCAATGTGATGCGTGTGGCCATAGTCTTGGTACAGTTCTAATGCAGAATGGCCGAGTAGTCGTATATGAGAGCATAATTCTTTTGAAGATTGAAAGGAACTTGCAAGTCTATGAGAAAGAATTGCTGGCAATAATTCATGCTCTCACTAGTTGGAAACACTATCTGCTAGGGGCTGATTTTTTTGTCCAAACGGATCATCAAACCTTGCGATATTTTCTCACACAGACGAAGTTGTCTGAGAAGCACATGCGATGGGCAAACATCTTGTCAATGTTCCATTTTCAGATTGTGCATGTGCAAGGGAAAAAGAACGTGGTGGCTGATGCGCTGTCACGAAAGCCCCAAATTTCAGTAGTGTCAATTCCGTACCATTGTGAACTAGACGAAATGAAGACACAATATGCTGAAGATTCAGATTTCGCAAGGATTTATGACCAGCTTGTTGATGGGCAACATCATGAGCACTACATGCTTAAGAATGACTTTCTCATGATGTATGGAAAGTTATGCGTTACTAAACAGTTACGGCCAAAGATTTTGATGGAAAGTCACGCTCCACCTTATGCTGGGCGTCGTGGAATTGATGCAACACTTAAAGGGGTTGAGGCATTCTTCTATTGGCCAGCTTTGCGTCAAGATGTTACACATTTGTAAGATCATGCTTAGTATGCCAAAAAGTCAAATTTGACAGACAAAAGCAACTGGGATTGTTGCAGCCATTGCTGATCCCTGATAGGCCATGGGAAAGCATAGCAATGGACTTTATCTTTGATCTTCCAAGGACGCAAACAGGCAATGATGGGATTTGGACTATCATTTGTAGGTTCAGTAAGCAGGCCCATTTCATTCCTGTGAGGAAGAAGATAAAGCCAGAACACACGGTCAAGATATTCATGAGCAATATCTTTAAATATCATGGGATGCCTTAGTCAATTGTCAGTGATAGGGATCCACGTATAACGAGTCTTTTCTGGAAGGCATTGTTTGAGAACATGGGCACTACGCTAAAGTTCTCTTCTTCGTTTCATCCGCAAACTGATGGACAGTCAGAAGAGGCAAATTCTATTGTCCTGGACCTCAAATGTTATGTGTCAGAGCACAAGGCAACTTGGGAACACCATCTTCCATTGGTTGAATATGCTTACAATAACACTGTGCATACGTCAACAGGTAAGGCACCATTTGAGATAGTGGAAGGAGGAAAGAAAGTCCCCCCCATTTTGCAAACTAAGGACAAGATTTTTGAGGCAGACAAGTATGTCCAAGATATAGATGAAACATACAGGAAGATAAAGATTGCGCTTGAGAAGACTCAGGCTAAGCAAAAGAAAGCTGCTGATCGTCACCGTCGTGAACTTGTATTTTCACTTGGTGATTGGGTGCTTTTGCGCTTTGAAAAAGCCAGGTTAAGGAAAAGGAAAGGCAAGGAACGTTTGTTTCCTAAGCTCAGTATGCGATATTATGGTCCTTTTCAGATTTCAGAAAAGATCGGCGATGTGGCTTACAGGTTGAAGCTACCAGAAGGCTGGAAAATACATAATGCTTTTCATGTCAGCCTTTGAAGACCCTTTGTTGGTGATGTGCCAAAGAATATGCTTGATGAGGAACAACCCGAAATGGAAGAATTGGATGAAATCCTTGTTCCTGAACAAATATTGGCACATAAAGAAAGAAAGGTTAGAGGAAAGGTTGCAAGACGCTATTTGGTGAAGTTCAAGAACTATCCATCGTTGGATGCCAAATGGATGGAAGAGTCTGAATTGGTTGATTCACCTCAGCTGTTGCAATTGTATCTTGAAGCCTTTCAGATGGAACCCACAGTGACTTGATGTACCCTTTTTGGAGCAAGGCAAGAGCATGGTTCATGATGCTCAAGAGAGTAGTTAAGCAATTGTATCTACTCTTTCCATACAGAATTTAGCTAGAGAAGTTTGTGCTCGAGCGTACACTAGAAGACTTTTATGCTAGATATATGTGTTGTAGCCAGGTTGGTGGGATTGTTTAATCGTCCAACGCTACATTTCCGGAAGCATGTATATCTTGGATTCCCATCATAGAATATATGTGATATCAAGAGATATTCGCATGTATTATTGGCATGCAAGCGAGGTCGCTTGCAGCATTTCAAGGGTGGGGTGTGTCACCAGGAGGTGTATTTTTCCTGTTGCCTTTCGTAAATAAGTACTAGATATTTTTATTTATTTTTATTTCTACTTGTTTTCCCCGGAACCCTTGAAAAGGTGCAAGTGGACATTGCATGGCCAATGTGAAACGGCTCTGGCCGAATAGGTTTCTCACATTGGGAGTCTGAGTCGGTCAGTCTGGGAATGGTCGGGCCAATTAGCACTGAATTCTGATGAGTATGGAAGCCTGTGTGCGCCAAATGAAGTCTGGGCCACTCGGAAAGTCACTTACAACTTTATAAGTCAGTGGGAACTAGGGAATTAACTCAAAGGGGCAAACTGGACACTTGGCAGGAGGAGAGCAGCCTGCAGGACACCTCAGCAAGAGGAGGCACCCATTTGAGGCTGGGGGTTGTTTTTTGCTCAAAAAATGACCTACAGTGTGTGTGTGAGTAGTGGGTGCAGGTCTACAGCTTTAATGGAAAGCTTGTCTTCTCCTCTGTCTCATGTAGCGTGATGATTTGCTCTCGTGCATCTCTCTCTCCCCTTTGGCACATATGGTAATGCCCCACTAGTTGGGCTACTCAGATGAACATGTACAGTTCTGGGGGTTTATGCGCGTTTGCCAAGGCAAGAGCCTTCTAAATAGGAACCGGATTAGCTAATTGATAATCCTCCATAGGTACGCACAGTTCCATCGCGAAAGATTGCGAGTTCGGAGAGTTTTCTCGCGTGAAAACTCGTCCAATTCACAGGGAAACTGTCCCATTGTGTGCGGGAGCCCTTGGGACACGCGTAGGCGTGTTCGCTCCGCTAAAAACGATCCGAAACAGCAAATTACAGCCTGCTGTGTTTTTTTTGCAGGTTTAGGGTTTCGCACCTAAACTGCAAGGGAACCCCGGGGGAGCCTCGTGAGAGCCTTGGGATGCGTGTACAGGCTTTTGGGCACCCGACAGTGAAAAACAGGGAATTACAGCCCGCTGAATTTCTGTGACAGCTCACCAGAAAGCTTTCAGATAGCGAGGGAATCCGTCCTAGACAGGTGCTTTTGATCTACAGGGGGTTTTGCGCCGTTATGCTACCAAAATCAGGTCGAAAACCTGCGTTTTCAGCCCTCGCCAGGTTTGGACAGCTTTGTGAAAGCTTGTGCTAAGTGGTCGGATCGTCTACCTTAATTTGAATAAAGAAATACCGAAAGGGGCGCCATTCTTTGGGGCCTACAGTGTGTCGGTCTCGCGTGCGCAGTGACATTCTAGTCGCTAGACGCAACTGTGTTCTCTTCCCTTCTCAGTGCTCTGTGTAAAGTTAACAGATAATTGAAATAGTACCGCCCTCTACGTTGTACAAGCCGGTTATAGTGGTGCAGTGATAGAGAGTGGTGTTGGGAGCTCATTTGTGGCATGACACTCTGGTTCATTTGGCAAGCCTGTTGCTTTCACATCTTTGAGGCTCGTCTTGTCCCACCGGCAAAGATTGTTCGTGACATTTGGCTGGAGATGATCCATACACTCAAGGGCTAGTTTGAGAGATTTCAGGGCAGTTCCGACTGCGTGCGGGAGCGCCGCAAGGCTTTCTTGCAACTTTGGTGCCCGGGGCCTTTCTTCACCATGGTTCAAGGCGTGCCTAGATGGCATTACCAGCCACCAGTGCGGTTGTTTCCTCTTCCCATCTCGTGATTTAGCCCTCATTGTACATATCTTGTCTTTTCATTCGGAGAGTTTCCCCATGCTTCTGATGTAGCCCTCTCTAGTAGAGGCCAGTTGTTCTAGCCCTTTGGGCAGTTTTATTAACTAATCGAAGGATCTTTTTCTTGTAAAGGAAAGAAAGTTTGGAACAGCAGTGTGCGCGCGTGCGCGCAGGTGGAGTGCAGAGAGACAGAGAGAGGTAGCGGGGACTGTAGAGAGAGCACACGATTTAAGTCCTAAAACGTCAAATTATGATGTTTTGGGACCTTTTTATTAAAATGGGCCATTGGGCCACTTGGACAATGTGCAAACTTTAAAAATAGTCCAAGTGGCCCAAAGGCCAATAAATGAAGAATAATGCCTATACGGGCCCAAAATAGTGGGCTAAAAAATGTACAAGAAATATATCTGCGAAGCTCTCGATCAGAGCTACACGGTGGAAATGGTACCGAGGTGACGTCTAGGCATTTACCCCAACAGAGAGGACACCATGCTCTGATACCACTATCACAAATGGGATCACATAATGATATAAATTATACTCGGATAATTAGAATTTATCACTTAAAAGTTAATATTGAAGCCAATTGATACAGAGAGAAATAGAGAGAAAGAGTGAGACCCCTGTAAGAGTATCTTTACTACTGGGGAGAAGTCTATACAAGCACTTGAACCGAACATATTACCACGCTCGTTCTAGAATTAGACTCGATAGTACTCGGAAGCCTTGGCCTCCTGTTCTCATGGCAAAACCCTACTCCAAGGAACTTTCGTTCCTTATTCTGAATCCTCAAGAACCAAGGTTCTCGCCTCTCGGTCTCACCTTCCACACTTAGGGCATGGCATCCCTACAACTTGTTTTGGACTCTACTCCCAGAGGAGTCCTCCTGCAGAACAACTCTGCTTTCTCGGACACAAAGTCCTTCCTTGGGAATCTCAACTTCCGGATTGCAACTCTCTTAGATACGTGAATCTACTCCCAAACTCAGGATGCAAAACCCTTGGGTTGATCTGGCTCTAGTTCCTCAAAGTGCATTTCTCTTGCAAAGGCTTATGCCTTCCTCTGACCAACTCCCTCGCAAAGAGGAAGTACTCCTGCAAACAAATGCTTAGAGATCAAGATTCAAAACATGAGAAAGGTTACTTGTGAGGTCTCGACACTCGGTAGGCTGATCTGGCTCTGGTTCCTCATAGCGTATTTCTCCTGCAAAGGCTTATGCCTTCCTTTGACCAACTCCCTTGCAAAGAGGAAGTACTCCTGCAAACAAATGCTTAGAGATCAAAACATGAGAAAGGCTACCTGTGAGGTCTCGACACTCGGAAGGCAACTTGGCTTTCAAAGAGCAACTTACTGGAAGAGATCTTTTCACATAGAACCTTCTCTTCCAATCCTACACACAGAAGAGGTGTGCTCTCGGCTTCCTTCTCGTAAATCAGCCCCGTCTACGACATTTATGGGCTGAAAACAGAGAAAAATAGCAACTTGTCGCAATGGGAACATTTGGTCTTCGCGACATCCGGTACAGTCGGGGCAGCCATTGGCATCAGTGGCGGCGTCTTCTACGTGGCTGAAATCTGCAACAGTACCTCCTTGCATCTAGTGCTGGTTTTTTCTTATCTTAAGAGTGAGAAAGAGATCGCATTTATAGCTTCTGGCAGCCTGGCAAGAATAGGGCCTCCGGTCGCTTTCCTCCCTCAAGAATAGAGCAGATAGGGGTGCCTCAATTAGAGAGAGAGGGATCGCTTTTGCTCTGCCAAATACATAGAGAGAGAGAAAAGAGGTCGCTGGGATTTTGCTTACCGGGTGGCTGCCCACTTATGAATTGGGCAGCTGGCCTCTTTTAAAAATGGTCCAAACCTGATAAAAACTCAGTAAAACCTTATAAGCTGAAAACAATGCGTACACAGTCACAACCTAGGCGTCCCTAGATGTAGTTTCATGCAGAGATGCAATGCTAATATAGGCCTCTTTACGAAAGCATCTTCTTTCCCGAAAAGCAATCTCTTTCTTAGAAAGCATCGGGTTTCGATGCTCTCGTCATCCACCTTGTGACGCGTCAAGAATACCCATCCCCTAGCTCTTTCTCAGCGAATTTATGGCACAATCTCCTTTGCGATGCTCTATGTCACCCATCCTATGATGCATTAGAGATGTCCGTTCTTGGATGGTCGAATACTTCTTCCTGATGCTGCTTGTCACCCATCTGATGTGACGCATCAGAAGGACCCGTAGCATCCATGACTCTTAGGTTTCATGAGATTTTCATTGGTGTCGCCACACAGACTGTTGAAGTAGTGTTGTGATGCATGTATTATACTAAAGAGTTTAATTTAGCAGAGAGCAAGAAGGAATATTTTCTTTGTGTGATGGATTGTATCGTGGTCATGACAGATCATGGTGGTTGACCATCAAGAGTCCAATCATGTTATCATCCTATATGTTTGGGATGGGACGGATGCTCCACCCTCTTCCTTGGCGGTTCCGTGAGTGCTATTTCTTTTACCTTGTTGAAGTTTTCTGACTGGTTTTGTGGTGGTTTTATCTTTGTCTACTTTTTGATGGGCTGTAGTTCTGCTACACAACTAAGGGATGAAAACAACCAGAATCCTGAGGCAGAATTAAGGCCAGAAGGCCTGCCTCCAATTTCAAGAGACGTGGTTTCGTCTTTTCCTCCTGTTGGGACTGTATTACCAGTTGTTCCAGATATACCCACAGAAGAGCTACCTCTGCAATTACCCACTCCTGGTACTTGGATCAAATTCCGCAACTTAACATGCAGAAACCAAAACGGCGTTTATGAGGCTATTTTTGTCCATGAGAGCAAAATCAGTTTTCTGCCATTAACCTCTGACCTAGTCGGTAAATGTCAACGGTGTGTTGATTTTGTCTCTATATATCTTTCTGTTTACCTTTCTGGCGTTGTGACGGAATGTGAAGAATTTATGAGTTTTTCATTCAATTCATAGAGCCTATCAAGAGCGCATTGATGATGAGTCTGGGTGTTTGCCTCAATCGGCTCCTAGGCCTCTACACTCCATCACAGGTATGGTCACCAAAAATCTCGAAACTTTTTTGAAATGTTCATTTTTTACTGAACACCAGCTAGTTGTCAATCCATGTAGCGGTAAAAGAGCCCACTCTCAGCCTTCAATATCAAAACCCATTCGAGTAGCCTAGTGGCAGGTCAGAGTTCGAACATCTTGCTTACCAGTAGCTGAAGTTACTAGCTTTGCCAGCATTTGCATGCAGTTTGAGGGCAGTACTATCAAGCTTTCATCCAATTGTGAGGGGGAAGTCTGATCAATTACGTTTGTTTGAGAGATGCAGACTTTTGATTTTTAGTGAATGTGCTTTGTGATGTGTAACTTGGTTTGAATGGTTTGCAGTGACCGATTATGAGCACGTAAGGTTTTCAACATTGAGACAGATCCTAAACCATCCGCAGGTTTGTCACAACAAAAAGACTATTCAGCAATTCATTTTTTTGACAATTTACACATCAAACTGTGTTAGATCTGTCATTGTGGTTGAATACGTATATTACCATATGATAGTTTATGGAAAAAAAATGTTCTGTTGAGCACACGAATGGTTTGATTTTGTGTTCTTTTTAACAGGCTACATTCAAATTTCGGTGCCTTGTACGGGTGATCTCAATATTTCCATCAGCAATAGAGGAGTTCTGTGTGCAAAAAATCTCTAGCACTTTTCCTACTATACTACTAAGCCAACAAGGTCCTTTGAAGGCTGGGTACATGTACAGATTAAGGCTGACATTGGAAGATCCTACTGCAAGAATTAATGCTTATTTGTGTGGTGTGGATGCGGTATAGACTATTCATCCACTGTCTATGCTATTACGTATAAGGTATGTTGGTAACTTTTATGCCTTCATCATGCAGGAGCATTTTTTCAATGGCCACCCAGCTACTGATCTTCATAAGGAAAGTGCAACCAAAGGTGCATTGCAAAGAAAGGTACAGGAGCTCCTCGGTCTGGAGGAGTATAGCTCGTATGGAAGCAGCAAATCTGAAATAAGATACAACCCTCCTTGGATCAAATGTTGTCTGAAGTCATATTATTTACAAAAGGAGAATCCTTGGGAGACAAGACGCTACAAAATATTTGGAACAATTCTTGCCTGATGCTAAGGGTAAGTAATGTTTGAAAGCGCGTTCTCTCTTTGTAAGGTTTTTGAAGTGATGTTTTTCTATCTGTTCCTCTGTCCAAAATCTGTTTGTTCATGGCCAGGATTGTGCCAGGGTTGATCGGCTTCCACAATCGGGTTGGCCGGGTTGCCAAGAGCCTTACCTTCTTGGGGTGGTCTTCAACTTATATACTCTCCTTTCCGGCAGCACTTCATAAGCATCATGCAAATTCAAGAAAGAGCACGAGTGCCATGGCAAGTTGCAGTCCTTCAAATCTCAACCGACATTGTGGATTCGCTGTGAGGCTGACGGTTGAGGACACAGCTGAGAGCTCAGTTTTTACCAATGAATCCAACTCCAGCTTGGCTGCATGTAGTGCTACCACTTCAGCCAGCTGAAAGCATCATTCAATTGACATGCCAGAACGCTGAAATACAGGCTGGCACTGATGCATGAGCATGGCCCATGGCCGCTAAAAGGCTCGATACTGGTGGAAGACTTCCTGTCTTAGAATAGGGCCTTCCTTTTTGTAGTGTCATTGTACATTTTGAGTCAAGTAAGGTCATTTCCACATTAAAAAAGAAAAGAAAAAGTCTTGTGTCTTCATGGTTGTTTGCTGTGAGATACGTTGATCTCCTCGCATATAGAAGGTGTGTCTAGCAATTTTGGTTATGTTCCCTTATAACCCTTGTGATGGAGGTGGGGCTTTGGGGCATACATTGTGAATGATATTCAAGATCTCTTGTATGTAGTGGAACTTAAGAACAATAGCCCTTCCTAAAACTGTATAGGGTGGGCAAAGAATTATACAATGCTGTCAATATTGAGTAGATCATATGCTTCAAGAAAAGAAGTTGATCTTGCACAAGTAAGCTTTACTCTAGACTAGGGCAACAACAATAAAGATGCGATATAATTCTTCTCTAGAAGAAATAGGGTAAAAATCTCAAGTGGAAAAGTGGAGAAGTAGCAGGGCCCATGGCATCAATTGAAAGGCAATCTGTTGATGAACGATTGATTTCTGTTGTGAAGTTAGTTTTTGCATTAAGGCATAATTTACTAGCTGGTCTCTACCAAACCTTGTGATGAGCCACAAGATCCTTTCATGCCAGTAACTTAGGTGGGGTAAAACCCCAAACCTAAGGGTAGTTAAAAAGTAGGGGTTGGTCGAGGGAAATTCCAATTGGGGTAATTCAATCTTCCACTTCAAGTGATGATTTTGAGTGAATTTTGAAAAGAAATCTCTTGTCAAAATCTCTTCATATCCCTTGATAACCCGATCATGACACTTGAGTATTTAAAAAATAGAGTAGAGCCAAACAAAAGGTGTCTTTGTATTGGAGCTGTTACTTTATTGGGGGTTTTATGTATCATGTGTCCAGGGTTCAAAGTTGTAAACCATTGCAACCTTGGTATCGATCAAATCTTGTAGCACCCACACCAAGTACATTCATTTTAGAGAAAATTACAAAAATACCCTTGAATTTGGGGAAATTCTTAAAATACCCTTGTATCAAGTTTGAATAAATTCTCCAAATTTTGTAAAGTTACGTCTTTTCTTATATGTAATTTTTAAAAAAACCAATGAGCTCATTTGTGTGTACTTATAATAAGCCATTTCAGCTTGAGACTCCACGATACCATCCAAAATCCTAGTTTTGTCATCTTTGGTTGAGGGAGAACTAACCTTCCTATGAAAAGTTGAGGGGTATGTTGGGAATTTTCCCAATTTTCATAGGGTATTTTTTTAACTGTCCCTTGATTTTATCAATCATCTAATGCCTTCCACGAAAGTTGCACAGTTTGATACTTGAAATTTTATGAAAGCAATATTCAAAACTCACCATGTGTTGATGAAAAATCCCTTTGTGAGTTTCAAATGGATTCTTAGATCTTCTCTGTTGTTCCAAGATTTAGTGGTGGCTCTTGCAACCTTTGTAAGTAATCATTTCAATAGGTCTCAATTTGCACTTGCAATCCAATATTTGTGCATGTGCATTTCAATGTACTTGTATTGCAAACGGAAAAAAGAAGAAATAGAGCATTGGTGCTCATAAATTGATAAGCAACATAAAATTCACCATAGCTTCAACAATTTTCTATTTTGGCAATGTCTTCACTAGTTTCAAAAAATAAATGAATGTGGCTTATGAAGTAGGATGTGGTACACATTACCACTAATGTTTGGGAAGAGTGTCTCAACTTACGCTTGTGTCATTCAAAAACTCAAAACGACAGATGGCAGCAAAAAGGAAATGAGAAAAACCACCAGAAATTTCAAGATAACTATGTAAGATTTTGAAAAATTCATGTCATTTTGTGAAATCCTTTAAAAGAAAATCTTAAATAGAATAAAGTATGATTAGGATGACGATCTTTTCTCGCACACAGATTACCACACTCTACAGTCTTTCTTTGTTTGAGTGAGCTTCTCAAATAATGATGCCTCTGTGGATCCAACTAGCTGGTGGGGTAGCGGAGCCATATTAGAGACAATTAATTTCAAAAGAGTAAATTGGGAAATTTTGCAAATTTAGACATTTTTGTGATGTGAAAATTGGATCAGATTTTTCATGAAAAGATTAAGCAATACCAAGATTGATGTTTTTGAAATCTCAATGCTTTATTTGAGTAATTCCCTTCTTGAAAACGTCTCATGATTGGTTTCTTTATTCTAGTGGCTAGATCGGAATATAGTGAAAATTCTTCTGGTTTAAAATCTTGTAAGAAATGGTAGAATTTGTAATCTTTCATTTTGTTTTGATAAGGTGGTTGAATACTACTTTGATTAGGAATAATGTAGCTTGAGCTCTATTTCTATTGAGTTTTAGTCTTATATTGTAGACCAATGGAAATAAGATGGGAAAGGTATGCAAAAATTTTGCCCCTAATGAGACATATTGTGTGTCCCTAGACTATGATTGATGGGGGTGGTCACTTGAAAGGAAAGATCCCTTGGCTTGGTTCACAATGTAGATACCACAACTACTTTTGTGAAGTTTGGGCTCTCAGAACATCAAGTGGTAACTCAGTTGATAAGGTGCTTGAATAGCGACCTCAAGCTTGAGGATTTCAAAGTCTTGAGCCAATGTGGGAGGAAGTGTGGGTTTCTCCTCTACATTTATAAGGAGCAAACTATGAATTTATATTAAAATGTGAATATTTACGAAGGCCTACTAAAAGAAATAGAAAATTTTGCTAAGAGAGGAGAGTTTTTTAATTGAAAGATTCATGTCAAGGTGATGTGTGTGTGTGTGTGTGTGTGTGTGTGTGTGAGAGAGAGAGAGAGAGAGAGAGAGAGAGAGAGAGAGAGAGAAGAAGAAGAAGAAGAAGAAGAAGAAGAGAGTTTTAACGTCGCAGGAAACTATCCCAGGAGACCTTAAAGATCTAGGCGACGAGGAGTTGAACTCAAGACCTGTTATTCAAGTGGGAAATGGCATAACCAATCTACCACACTAGAGAGAGAGACCCTTCAAAGGATGATTTTTCTCTTTGTCTCTATCATGTACAATCTTGTATTTCTCCATTGTGGGTACAAAACTCCATATGGAAAACAGAGAAAAAAGACCCTCCTGTTTTGAATTGGCCTCTTTAAGGCTTTGTGTGGCCTCATGCAAAATACACAAAGAAACTTTTTTAAAAAAAGCTAGTCATGTGAGAAATCAGCATGCATGAAATTTGAGTTTTTTCTGTCAAAATTTGAAGAATTTACCGGTTTTTACACTATAATGTGTAAAATTTTGCCGGATTTTGAGAAGATGTGGAGGCGGCATTTTAGAATTTTAACTAATGGAAAATATATCAAAAGTCAGTTTTAAACACAATTTGAGACAAACAAACTTTGAATATGGAATGGGCATGGCTTGATCTTTTTTGTGCTATCATGAGATACAAGCCTCAAGGGCAGTCGAATGTTCATTTGAAATGCTAATTTGTTGAGGGTGTTTGCAAGATGGCATGCCGCCCAACTCCTCTGCAGGTCGTTGCCGGCGTTGCCATCTTGCTACTTGGATTAGCGCTTCCTCGCTCTCTCGGTACTCTCTCTCTCTCTCTCTCTCTCTCCGTGCATGGTTTCCATCTCTCCCTATCTAGTATCATCTTCCTCTTCTACGTGCATGGCTGCCAATCTCTCTCTAGTCGTCCAATAGACCTTTGAGGTCTCTTGGGATTGGTCTGGTCTTTACCGGCAATGTCACCTTCCTACTTTGACTAGCGCTTCCTCCCCCCCCCCTCTCTCTCTCTCTCTCTCTCTCTGTGCATGGTTGCCTTCTCTCTCTATCTTGTATCTTTAATATTCCTCTTCTTGCGTGGCTGCCATCTCTCTCTATCTAGCTGTATCTCTTATCTTCCTCTTCTGCGTGCATGGCTGCCATCTCTCTCTCTCTCTCTCTCTCTCACACACACACACACACTCTCTCTCTCTCTCTCTCTCTCTCTCTCTCTCTCTCTCTCACACACACACACACACACACACACACACACACACACACAGAGATGGCGGATGCAAACAATGAGAAATTGAATTAAGAATATGAAACTTAAATTCGAACCACTCTCTCAAAAAATTCTAGGAATATCTACACCACAATTCTTATACTTCAAAAGGTATCACACCTCCGCAGGACATTATAACATACACCTCTATTTGTTCAAGATATACCTATTACCACGAGAAGATATAGAAATGTTCTCGGAGTCTTTTCCAATGTTTTTCATACAATGAATAACATCATGAGCTTCTGCTCGAGAGGCATTGCATACCTAGCTAGGTATGTGGTGCCTCCCTCACAGAAGCTCATGATGTTGAGGTAAGTCACAATGTGGGAATTATTGTGAGGATTTGTCCAAAGCTTCTTGTGTATACATTGTGGCTCTATTTGTTTGCACAATGTAATAGGTTTATCTTGAGCAAACCTCATTAATCACATTAGAATACTCACACATGGTCCTTTTGCTTTCAATTCACTCTTAAGTGAAAATCCTTTCTCTATGGAGTTCTCATGATTATAACACACCTTTTTTCTATGCAATTTGTAAAATTTTCTTTATAGTTATTTAAATGTTGCCCCTTTGTGAGTAAAAATGTTGAAAATTCCTTTTTGTTGAACCCATGTGATAGGTACATAAAATTATAGGTGATCCCCCTCCCCTCGCCCCCAAAAAAACAAAAAACAAAGAAAGAAGATATGCTAGACTCTTGATTGACAAATTCAGATTATATATTTCAATGAGAACTATACCAATATTGTTTTAAGTGTGCACCCCAATGTACACATCCACATTTGTTCTGGGTGGATGCATGAATAGGTGGCCCGGTTTTAACCGGTTGAAAGTTTTTTTTGGAGACTTAAAATTTAGGGGGTATGAAACTGGTGTTATGGGCAAGAATTGTTTGAATTAAATATTCGTGTGGAGGATACAAAATCTTAAAAATCATGTGGAGGATTCAAAAACACGTGTGGAGCCCATGTCAGAACGAATGTTCAGTCGAATGTTTTCATGACTGTGACTTCTCTGTATCTTTGTGCCTTTCTTCTTCTGCGCCTTTCTCAGCTCGCTTTAGAGCCCCCTCTGTACGCTGCTTATCCTTTGCTATGGATAGCAACCTAAGAAAGAGTCCAAGGAATGCAGCCCGACAGGTCTCCCCCACAAAGACCCGACATTCTCCCACGAAGGTATGTCACCCCTCTCTGTCTCTCTCTGTGTTGTGTACAGCGGACCTGTGTGTAGTAGAGTACTGAGGTGTGGATACATTGAGTAATGAGTATGGATTTATTCCTTTCAGAGACAGAAGTTACAGCCTCCTCCCAAAATCAGCCGCTTTGTTCACCCCAAGGATGTGGAGGTGCCATTAAAGGCATTCTGCATGACAAAGGAGGATTTTCACAGGGAATATGGGTTAAGTCTTGAGGGGAAAGATGTTAGGAAGTTGACAGATGCAGATGTGCCCATATCCGACTGGATGAAAGTTTTCACGTGTCTTCCAGTGAAGGAGAAAAAAGTGCCGATAAAAACAGCAAGGCCGGATCACTATAAGGCACTCTACCAGCTCTACAAGCAGGTGTACCAATCCAAACCACCAAACTATCTGCTGGGAGTCAAGTTTGCACGCGGATATGTTTATTTCGTATGCACAGGTCCGGTAAAGTGGGCTGAGTTTGCATCTGAGGTGGTGAAGAATGTGACCAATGAAGGTCACTTAGATAGGAAAAGAGAACAATGGAAGTTAGAGACTTCCCAAGTATCCACAGGTACCCAAGTGGTTCTGCCATCTTATTAGTAAATACCCCATCCGGAAGTACACAAGTCAGAAGTGGAATTTTTGCGACCACTCAGTCTGCCTTTAGTGTTGAAGTATCCACTTCCTTGCAAGAACTTCTTGTTGAGGTTAGAAAATCTCATGATAATGTATCAGCCGAGTGTCAGAAGGCTAAGGATTCAGTGGTCAAATCTGTTGTTGATGTGCACCGTTGTGAGGGTGCCCTTGACACCATCCGAATGCACTTCCGTGATGATGCCAATGTACCAACAGGCTTGCTTGACAGCCTCCAAGAAAAATTTGACCAAGCAAAATCCACCTTACAGTAGGCACAGGTATGCTTTTAACTCCATCTGATTGTAGTATAATACATGCAAAGTACCATACGGTATGATTTTTCATACCGATAGGATTATATCATATTCGGTAAGGATAGATGACAATACCGGTAGGATTATACCCTACCGGTATGATTACATCCTACCGGTATGATTATATCCTACCGGTAGGATTTATGAGATAATCCTACCAGTATAATAACATCCTACTGGTATGGTTACATCCGATCGGTATGGTTAGATCCAACTGGTATGATAAAATCCAACCGGTTTGATGTTATGCTTCCGGTATACTGTTATCCTACCGGTATGATGTTACCGGATGTTATCCTACCGGTATGATGTTATACTATCGAGTATAATAACATTATACTGGTGGGATAACATCATACCAGCAGGATGTAATCATACCGGTATGATAACATCATTATACCGATTTTCAAGCATTCATACCGATTTTATACCTGTTTGACATTGTCTGATACAGAGGTCTCTTGCCTACAGGAAGAATTATCCAAATGCTTGGACCGTGAGGAAACCTTTGGTCTCTATGTCACGTTTGTGACAGGCATGATTAGTCAACCAATGCTACCTGAAACCATAGTCTTGCCTGCACGAGTAACAGCTCCTGGACAAAGTGTTTTTCTCATTGATGTGTGCAATGCTTGTGGTGTAAAAATTCATGATCACAATCGCTCAAGCCATGTTGTTCTATTGCCTTGTTCACATGCATACCATGCATTCTGCTATGCTCACTTGGCTGAGAAAGGAAAGTGCATGCTTAAGGATTGCCTCGGAGTTATTTCTGCAGAAGACCAATCCCTTCTAAAGAAGAAGCCAGTTGAACCATGCCCAAAAACAGGTGAGAAAATTGTTTCAATGGGTAATCAGGTGGTTGATTTTTGTCTTCTCTGATGTTTTTTCAGAGTCAAGCTGCTTCAGAACTACTGCCGGTAAAGACACAGGGAACGATATAGTGACGCCTGCATACAAGAAACCTATGGAGGTATTGCTTGATGAAAATGTCCCTGGTAATGCTGAGAAACCTGTTTCGGAAACAACAGAAGAAGAACAAAACTTTGAGGTAAAGGAGCAGAGTACGACTGGTGCTGAAGAGAAAACCCAGAATGAGGAAGACGATGTGTTGCTAGACAGGGAACGATATAGTGACGCCTGCATACAAGACACCTATGGAGGTATTGCTTGATGAAAATGTCCCTGGTAATGCTGAGAAACCTATTTTGGAAACAACAAAAGAAGAACAAAACTTTGAGGTAAAGGAGCAGAGTACGACTGGTGCTGAAGAGAAAACCCAGAATGAGGAAGACGATGTGTTGCCAGACAGCGTGCGGGTGACAAGATCAAAGACCCCGAGAAAACGAGGCCAACGTGGCAAGAGTAAGTTTTTTCATTGATTATGGCTCTAATAAGTGATCTCTTGCTGCACAGCTTTCTAAAGCTGATGGTCATGTAGATGTCAGGCTGGAGGGAAGTCCCGAGGAGACCCTTGCTCAACATATAAGAAAGGCAAAAAGAAAAAAAATTGAGAAGACTGGAGATGAGAAGCCTGAAATGGAGCAAAAAAGCAAGGAAGAGGAAGAGACCCAGGGGCAACCAGAAGAGGAGATGGACATAGAAGACACTAAGGAGATGCAGAATACCGACACAAGTTCTAACCCTAAACCCAGAGCCTGCAAAAGATTATAGTTTGCCCCCCCATGTTTCTTTTTATGTAACCACCTCTGAAATTAATATAACTTTCTTTCCCATTCGACGTCTCTTTCATCTTGTGCCTAATTTTTAAACATTGTGTGTTTTTATTGTATGATTTCAATCTATAGATATGTCCTAATTGCATATTTAAATTTGAGTCTTGTGTAATTTTGCATCCGCAGATATGTTTTCAATTGAAGAATGGCGCCTTGCAGATAGGTTCAGGGATGACAAGCAGAATGGCAGGGCTGACATTCGTGCAATATGGAATTGCGTGTTGTCTCCTGCAGTGCTCGTGTTTCCTCTATGGTATAGAATAATTAAAAGAATCCCACTGATATGGCCAAGGCCACCACCTCCGTTGAGCGTCCAGCGTAGGGTTCTCATTTTGGACCTTAATGGATTACTGCTCAAGAAATTTGATGGAAAATATGGTGAAGAATTGCCCCACTGGCCAGAAATGCGGTATGTTATTGAAGGGGATACACAGTTTTGGGTAAGGCCCGATGCAAAAGTGTTTCTGAATTTTTGTTTCAGATGGTTCTAAGTGTGGATATGGAGCTGCTGCGAGTTTGAGAAGCTCAAACGCACGCTAGCGACAGTGTTCCTTGACCACCACAAAAGATTCAATAGAGTGGTAAGTCAGGCGCAGTGCACAAGGGCCCCTTTTAAATTGGGCGCGATAGATAAACCGGTGTTCCACAAGAATCTCGAAAATTTTCCTGACCTACCACCTGACACACTTATCTTTGATGATTCTGGATATAAGCTAATGTTTAATCCATTGGGGTCATTTCTTGTTTTTCCCAAGCTAGAAAAGCAGTCTAAAGAAGTGTGCGCCTGTTTTCTGTCAACCACTGTCATAAACTGGCTGGCACACTGGTTGTACTCTAAGGACAAAATTGAGTATACAAAGAGGACTGTAATTTTGCAGACGGACAACCTGACGACACCTATGTGCGTCGTTTTTATTGGAAATGGCGGATTGACTTTTTCAAGAAGAAAGGAACAGATTTTTTATATAAAAAGAAAGCTTCATAAAGTCTGTGAAGTGGGCGACTTTTGTCGATGTATGTTTTTGTCGATGGATGTAAATGGAGAATTACTCAGCCAAAAGGCTCAATCAATGTAACAGAATTCATGTATAATACATTTACAAGCAAGTTGCACGGAAATACGTTGTATTCTATATTTGAAGTATATTGCAAATAAAAGGAGAGAGTGAGAGAGAGTGTCTGATAACGGTATTATACTGGGCATGACTAGTATGATATCGAGAAGAGGAAGAGAGAGAGAGAGAGAGAGAGAGAGAGAGAGAGAGAGAGAGAGAGAGAGAGAGAGAGAGAGAGAGAGAGAGAGAGAGAGAGATTCGGATACAAAGAAGTGACATGTATGATACCGGTATGATTCTTTCAAGTGACTGATATGATACAGATATGATACTGAGAAGTGACCGGTATGATATTGAGAAGTGACACGAGAGAGAGAGAGAGAGAGAGAGAGAGAGAGAGAGAGAGAGAGAGAGAGAGAGAGAGAGAGAGAGAGAGAGAGAGAGAGAGAGTCTTATACTGAGAAGTGACTGGTATGATACCGGTATGATACTGTGAAGTGACTAATATGATACCGGTATGATAATGAGGAGTGACCGGTATGATACTTAGCAGTGACAGAGAGAGGGAGAGGGACTGGTATGATACTGTGGAGTGACCGGTATGATACTGAGACGTAACACACACACACACACACACACACACACACACACACACACACACACACACAGAGGGACTGGTATGATACCGGTATGATACTGAGGAGTTACTGGTATGATACCGGTATGATATTGAGAAGTGACTGGTATGATACTGAGAAATGAGAGAGAGAGAGAGAGAGAGAGAGAGAGAGAGAGAGAGGAACTTGTATAATACCGGTATCATACCAGTCACTCCTCAGTATCATACCGGTATGATACCGAGAAATGACTGGTATGATGTTTAGAAATGAGAGAGAGAGAGAGAGAGAGAGAGAGAGAGAGAGAGAGAGGGAATGTATAATATGGGTATGATATTGGAAAATGACCGGTATGATACTGTATCATACCGGTATGATACTGTATCATACCGGTATGATACTGGGAATTGATTGGTATGATACCGGTATGATACTGAGAAATGACTTGTATGATACAGAAATGATACTGAGAAGTGACAAAGAGAGAGAGAGAGAGAGAGAGAGAGAGAGAGGGAGAGAGGGAGAGGGAGACAGTTTAGTTTACAGTAATAGGCAGATATACACAAAATTATGCATTATGCATTTCTTAAGATGGTTGCAGCTCAAAAGGCATACTATTGTAGATAGACTCACTGACATCAAGTGATATTGTATATACTTTTGAGTTGCTAGGATGGGGTATCATGGGGAATTTGATTGCCCGAACAAGATGTGAATATATGAACACCTCTGGCTTTTTGTCCAAAAGCTCCTAGGTCTGCTCATTTATCATACGATAGTAAAACCCTTTGATAGCATAGGATCCTCGCCCAATGATATTTCCCCAGTCATCTTCAACGTCTGAATGAAACTCTTGAATAGCTGCAGTGCATTTCACTATATAGAAATCCACTTTTTCTTCATTGTCATTTGGTGCGGGAACAACAAAATTATCACCAACAATAAGAGCTTGACTGAGGGTGTCATAGTGTCCTTCATATGCTGCATCCTCATTTATTTCGTCGTCATCGTCTTCCCCTTCTTCTGTAGGCTCCAAAATAAGGTATGTCCAGAAAGGAACGTGTGACTTGCTCACACATCTCCTCCACTTTTCCTGTTTACATGCACTACAGAAACAAGACAGTGAATGTGTTCTCAAAGCAGTTGTATCATGCTCTGAATATGCAGAAACAGAGTGCATTGAGCGGGTATTTTTTACAGCCTTCACATCCCAATTTTTTCCCCTTTCGACATCTCCCAATTCAATCACCCAAAAAATCCTGCTTACATAACAGGCCTGGGATGCATAGGTGGCTGTAGCACCATCTGACAAGGTCCGTGTCAATAATGCCACAACATCTGTAGCACAGTCTATCTTTGGGCAGTTTGGCTGCAATTGGTATTGAGTTAAAGACCTTTTTATCACTGCTCCCGCACCGTCGTGTTCTCCCTTACCATGTCCGGATCCAAAAAAGTTCCAAGACATTTTCCATCCCGTAAAAACACTGTATCTGCAATTTATTCAATGGATAGAAGAATATTAATATACTCTTGGCACGATAAAATTACCAAAAAAAACATGTATTATAATATTACTGATGTTAGACAAGCATTTTATTACAACTTTAATGCCACCATTATAGGTCTCTATATTAAAACCACCTTGAGATAATGTTTGTTAGAACATGGTATACCTGGCAAGGAAATAGAATGGTCTTCTTGCTTTGAATTGTGAAGCTGCTCCATCAGACCATACCCAATGACGTTTTATATTTAGACCAAATTGCTTTAGCCATTCCGCATGTTTCAGAAAACAGTGTTGAACAAAATGTGTGTCATGTTGCTTGTCATCTGAAATGAAGAAGTGAATTGTCTTGTGGATGTCACCTGCATAATATAAAAATAAAAAATTATTGAAGGCTTAATACAAAAGAAATAATACTGATCTAGGGTGATGTCGTTACCTGCAATTCGGAAATATGTTATTTGCACAAAAATAGTTACTTGATTTGAATACCAGTGCATGGACTGAATCTCATTTTGTTCTTTGAAACTATAATTTTGAGCAAAGTCAACAACTGACACAACAACATCTTCTGGAAAGCTTTGTATACATTCCTTATATTGTTCTGCTTGCCATCTATACACAAAATTATGCATTATGTATTTCTTAAGATGGTCTTTGAACATGACTGAGAGATCCTGGCATGATATTTCCTTATGCGACAAGACTTTCCTTTTCTTCTTCAGACCGTCACGCGCAGTTCCTACTTCTAGGTCCTCAAAAATCTTCACCACAATCTTTTTAGCAATAAATGCAGCCTTTGCAGCACAAAAGTCTAACTTATCCGGGCCACACCTTTTACATTGACCACTCAAGCAGGCAAGGGCATGGAAGGTGGACGTATCTGATTTAGGACACAGTATAGAGTCTAATAAGGCTGTTACACTCTTGATAGGGTTTTTTGGTGCCTTGCATCCACCATTGTCTTTGCATATGTTGCATTGACAATGGCAAGCTTTTCCATGCAGACCGAATACAGAACTTCGCATGTGATTTATGGCATCCTTTAGGAAGGACATTTGAACATGTGAAATGCAGCAGCAAGTATATCGGTCTCTCAATTTCCGCACAAAATATGGCTTCATGTACTCAAACGCCCGCTGCCTTATTACAATTTTAGGGTATTGTTCTTTGAAGTTGAGAAAGAGATCCACCTACAATGAAAGACATATATGGTTAAAGAACATTGAAGAAAACTGCAGGTTTTGAGGAAAACTGTTACATTACTATAAACCAGTATTTTTATTTCAAACCACTATGTTTTTTCACTTAATTGGTTAGGTAAACCAGTATATATGAACACATGTCCTTGGTACGTACCAGTGGTATATAAGTGTCAACCAGTGCAAATGTTCTTATTGCTGATGTGAACCAGTCTTTTCATTTATAACCGGTATGTTATTTACCTAACCAGTACAAGTGAGCACTTAACCACGATGTATAGCAGTGATAAATAAGTGTTAAAAAGAATGAACACATGCCCTTGGTACGTACCAGTGGTATATAAGTGTCAACCAGTTCAAATGTTCTTACTGGTGATGTAAACCAGTTTTTTCATTTAAAACCGGTATGTTATTTACCTAACCAGTACATGTGAGCACTTACCCATGATGTGTAGCAGTGAAAAATAAGGGTTAAAAAAATGAACACATGTCCTTGGTACGTACCAGTGGTATATAAGTGTCAACCAGTTCAAATGTTCTGACTGCTGATGTAAACCAATCTTTTCATTTAAAACCGGTATGTTATTTACCTAACTAGTACATGTGAGCACTTAACCACGATGTATACCAGTTAGAAATAAGTGTTAAAGGAAATGAACACATGTCATTGGTACGTACCAGTGGTATATAAGTGTCAACCAGTGCAAATGTTCTTACTGCTGATGTAACCCAGTCTTTTCATTTAAAATCGGTATGTTATTTACCTGACCAGTACATGTGAGCACTTACCCATGATGTGTACCAGTGAAAAATAAGGGTTAAAAAAATGAACATATGTCCTTGGTACGTTCCAGTGGTATATAAGTGTCAACCAGTGCAAATGTTCTTACTGCTGATGTAAACCAGTCTTTTCATTTAAAACTGGTATGTTATTTACCTAACCAATACAAGTGAGCACTTAACCAAGATGTATACCAGTGAGAAATTAGTGTTAAAAGAAATTAACACATGTCCTTGGTACATACCAGTGGTATATAAGTGTAAACTTGTTCAAATATTCTTACTGCTGATGTAAACTAGTCTTTTCATTTAAAACCGCTATGTTATTTACTAACCAGTACATGTAAGCACTTACC
Organism: Adiantum capillus-veneris; assembly: GCF_014529385.1. Taxonomy (NCBI): domain Eukaryota; kingdom Viridiplantae; phylum Streptophyta; class Polypodiopsida; order Polypodiales; family Pteridaceae; genus Adiantum; species Adiantum capillus-veneris. The sequence continues at coordinate 38,708,533 of NC_140960.1, forward strand.
ACGATGTATACCAGTGAGAAATATGTGTTAAAAAAAATGAACACATGTCCTTGGTACGTTCCAGTGGTATATAAGTGTCAACCAATTCAAATGTTCTAACTGCTAACGTAAACCAGTCTTTTCATTTAAAACCGGTATGTTATTTACCTAACCAGTACATGTGAGGACTTAATCACGATGTATACCAGTGAGAAATAAGTGTACAAAAAAATTACTGGATATGTAAACCACTAATTTCCTTTCAAACAGATATGTTTTTTACCTATCTGACATGACAAACAGTACATGTGAACACTTGACGAGTACATGTGAACACTTAACCACTATGTATACCACTGAGAAATAGGTGTTAAAATATTTTTACTGGTTATGTAAACCAGTTTTTTACCTAACCAGTTTATACATATCATACGCGTGTGAAACTATGCGTCTGCAAACGTATGTTTCAACAAACATACGCGTATGATAAAAACTATGTTTCCATTTATATTCTCCTTCACATCCAATATTTATCTACTCTTAGTCTAGGACCAAATACACATTCCCCTTATTTCCATTTATAACTTCCTTCATATCCGATTTCATATCTACTCTTATCAACACATTTATAGAGAATATAGGTCATGAATGCAAATATTAGAAAACAAAAATGGATATAGTGAAGCAAGTTATTACCTGAGATTGTTCAAGAAGATGCACAGGATGTTTGACATATGAATTTCTTCCAATACGCTTTCTACACACATCCTTCTTATTGGGTGAAACACGAGTGTTAGACATCCAAAAAGAGAAGATCAACTCTTTCTCATCAGGTGTTATGAAGCCACGATCCATGGGCTGTCGAGCACACAAAGAGATTGGCAAATTGCCATCACCTGCTGCCCTCAACCGATTCTTTGCAGCTATGAAGTTCCTCTTGTGCAAATTTAGCAACTTAGATGCAGTTGAAACATTCACTTTTGAGGTAGATGTACACTCAACATTCATAAGCATTGTGGTGATGAACCTTTTAAGAAAGAGCTCCTGTCCGCTCTTGGGTAATTTGATTGCATCTATTGTGTTGCGTATGGCTTCAACGAAGGTTGTTTGTGCCCTGGGCATTTCAAGGTCTCCAAGAGAAGGATGATTGACAAACTTGCACAAAATATCTGAGCGTGATGCAACATCGAGGGCCTTTGTACGCCGATTGAAGAGCATAACAAGGTCATTGCAAAGTCTTTGACGCTTTGCATCATCAACACCATTTTGATCATTATCTTCCTCACGTGCTACCTGCTCAAGCTTGTTCTTAGCACGCTGCTCCCTCTTTCTCCTAGCATGATATTCCTTGACCGCATCAACATCATACCTAGCACACAGTTCACAGTGAGGCTGAGAGTAGTCACATACAGTGTGAGATTCTTGCTCCATGCTAGAGAGGCAGAGATTGAGTGAGGTGATAGGCCTACAGAGAGCAAGAGCAGTATATGAAAGCAATAGATGTGTGATAGGCCTACAAAGTAAAACAGCAATCTGTGCTCCTACACAGAGAGTTAGAGAGAGACAGGAAAACGAGAGAGCGGGAAGACAAAGAGCTGGCTGACGTGCATAGTTAAGAGCTACAGAGCCGTCTTCTATATTTGAAAAAGAGACGTGGAAATAGTAATGGTGTAAAGAGCTGGCTGACGTGCATAGTTAAGAGGTACAAAGCCGTCTTCTATATTTAACAAAAAGTTGTGGAAATTCTATATTTAATTAAAAATCTGTTCAAAAGAATATATCGAATTGAACTAATAGAGATGGTTTTATGTACCGGTTATAAAACCTCTGTCCGGGACAAGGTTTTTGGTCCACCTATTCATACATCCACCCTTCTACTACACTAGATTGCAATTGGTCTTTCTTGCTAATTCTTCAAACATCCTAGAATAGATTATTTAGTAATGATTTTATGCTCATTTTATGTTGCCATTTTTCTTCAGCCCATATTGTATGTGAAGAGCTTGGAATTTATGAATGCGCTTTTGCGGTAGCATCCTCCGGAGCTCGTTGCATTCTTGAAACAAAGATTTCACTGGAAAATGGTGTACAATTTGAATGCAAGGTAACATTTGCATTAATTATTTTAAGAAAAATATGAAAGATCAATGTCTAAACTCCCCAGTTTAGAAACTATTCAATAGTAAAAATTATCCGAGCAAGTGTCAAGGCTTCAACGATCATCATTGTAGGCACCCTTCCGTTGCTTTACTTACATGCAGGGGTCGGGAATTAAAGGTAAGTTCGCTTTATCCGAAACCAATGGCCACTTCAATTTTTTGCAAGAAGGATTTGAAGCCGCTTCAAATTTCAAGGTTATTAGTTGAAAAGTTCGAATCAATGTGTAACATTCCTTTCAAATCACATTTTCACCTTCTCATAAAAGGGTGAAAAGGATTCATAGCTAGCTCCATAAAATCATTTCCGGAGCCTTGCTTACATGGTCCTTGCCCATGCTTGCCAAAAAAAAAAATCTATGAATCTATGAAGAAAGAAAGAAAAAAACCAAAAAATTTAAGGAGGTTTTGTTGTTTTTATCAGCAACTACTATTGTGCATCAAACTAGATCACTAGGGAAGGGAAGAGTGAGCTATCAAGCATAGTGAGCATCATAGTCTCCAAGGATACCATTGACAATATCACTAAGAATTCTATCACCCACCTGAACATCGTGTGCAATGCCACAAGCCTTCAAGTAGTGAGTGTTGTGGCCTCGACGACTAACTACCTATTGTTCTTGGGCTGCTACTTGTGATATCATTTTCTTGGTCAAGAAGGCTCTCTTTTCGCGCTCTTAATTTAGACGTGTTGAGTCTTGAGCATGGCCTCTTTTTTTGTGATATCATGAGATACAAGCCTCAAGGGCAGTCGAATGTTGATTTGAAATGCTAATTTGTTGAGGGTGTTTGCAAGATGGCATGCCGCCCAACTCCTTTGCAGGTCTTTGCCGGCGTTGCCATCTTGCTACTTGGATTAGCGCTTCCTTGCTCTCACGGTACTCTCTCTCTCTCTCTCTCTCTCTCTCTCTCTCTCTCTGCATGGTTGCCATCTCTCCCTATCTAGTATCATCTTCCTCTTCTGCGTGCATGGCTGCCAATCTCTCTCTGACTAGCACTTCTGTGTGTGTGTGTGTGTGTGTGTGTGTGTGTGTGTGTGCATGGTTGCCTTCTCTGTCTATCTTGTATCTTTACACTTCTCTTCTTGCATGGCTGCCATCTCTCTCTATCTGGCTGTATCTCTTATCTTCCTCTTCGACGTGCATGGCTGCCATCTCTCTCTCTCTCTCTCTCTCTCTCTCTCTCTCTCTCTCTCTCTCTCTCTCTCTCTCTCTCTCTCTCTCACACAAACACACACTGTACAGGGCTAGAAAAAAACATTTTTCCTAACCGATCAAAATAAGGGAAAACTTGAAATTCTCCCGGTTTTCAGGTCAAAATTTGAAGCTTTTGGCGGTAATTACACTAAAACTTGTGTAAATTTGCCGGTTTTCTTGAAGGCAAGCTTAAAATCTAACCGAGATTTTATAATTTTAGCCAATTAAAATACAATAGACCCCGGTTTTTTTCTAACACTACACACACACACTCACACACACACGCACATGGTGGATGCAAACAATGAGAAATTGAATTAAGAATATGAAACTTAAATTCGAACCACCTCTCAAAAATTTCTAGGAATATCTACACCACAATTCTCATACTTCAAAATGTATCACACCTCCTTAGCACAATTCAACAAATAGAGCCGGAATCCCTCCCCCTTTTATTATAGTATAGATTAGCATACTCACACATGGACCTTTTGCTTTCCATCTGCTTTCCATTCACTCTTAGGTGAAAATCCTTTCAATGTGAAGTTCTCATGATTACACACCTTTTCTCTATGCAATTTGTAAAATTTTCTTTATAGTTCTTTAAATGTTGCCCTTTTGTGAGTAAAAATGTTAAAAATTCTTTTTTGTTGAACCCACGTGATAGGTACATAGAATTATAGGTGAGCCCTCCACGGCCCCTAGCACCCCCCCCCCCCCCCCCCCCCCCCTCCAAAAAAAAAAAAAAGATATGCTAGACTCTTGATTGACAAATTCAGACCATTTAAAAAACTATACCAATATTGTTTAAGTATGCACCCCAATGTACACATTCACATTTGTTCTACTACACTAGATTGTAATTGGTCTTCCTTGCTAATTCATCAAACATCCTAGAATAGATTATTAAGTAATGATTTTATGCTCATTTTATGTTGCCATTTTTTTTCAGCCCATATTGTATGTGAAGAGCTTGGAATTTATGAATGCGCTTTTGCGATAGCATCCTCCATAGCTCGTTGCATTCTTGAAACAAAGATTTCACTGGAAAATGGTGTACAATTTGAATGCAAGGTAACATTTGCATTAATTATTTTAAGAAAAACATGAAAGATCAATGTCTAAACTCCCCAGTTTAGAAACTATTCAATAGTAAAAATTATCTGAGCAAGTGTCAAGGCTTCAACGACCATCATTGTAGGCACCCTTCCATTGCTTTACTTACATGCAGATGTCGAGAATTAAAGGTACGTTCGCTTTATCCAAAACCAATGGCCACTTCAAATTTTTGCAAGAAGGATTTGAAGCCGCCTCAAATTTCAAGGTTATTAGTTGAAAAGTTCGAATCTATGTGTAACATTCCTTTCAAATTACATTTTCACCTTCTCATAAAGGGGTGAAAAAGATCCATAGCTGGCTCCATAAAATCATTTCATGAGCCTTGCTCACATGATCCTTGCCCATGCTTACCAAAAAAGAAAACTATGAATCTATGAAGAAAGAAAGAAAAAAGCCAAAAAATTTAAGGAGGTTTTGTTGTTTTTATCAGCTGCCTTTGAAAAACGTAGCACATATTCGACAACTACCAAGGTCGGGATGCTGCTTTATGGAATAGGCTCATGGAAGGCTATACCTATTATGAGCAAAATGACAAGGTTTTGGAGTTCTTTGGTTGTTTGCAGCTAGTAGGTGCCTGTCTGGATGCAAGGACCCTCATCTGCAGCTTGAATGCTTGCACATATTTAGGGGCCATAAGTAAAGGTAAAGAGCTACATGGTGAAATTGAGAAAAGAGGATTGCTACAAGAAGAGCTACATGGAGAAGTTGGAAATACTCTTGTAAGCATGTATGCAAAATGTGGCCGTCTAATGGAAGCTTATCGAGTCTTCGACAGGCTTCACATTCGAGATGTGGTTTCATGGACTGCACTTATGTCCGGGTATGCAAAACTTGGACAGACAGCTGATGTTTCAAGATTTTCAACAGCATGGTACAAGAAGGTACAAAGCTTGACTCTATTTCATTGTTGGTTGCGCTTAGAGCGTACAATTTCCTAAGTTTTCCGAGTGGGGATAACTCATTTTGTTAGGCAATTGCCAAACATTATGGCATTGCTCTACGCCTTGAGCATTATTCATGTATGGTTAAGTTCTTTAGCCATGTAGGAGAGATAGATACAGCTCTAAAGATAATAGAAACAAGACCATCCTTCCAAAAGATTGCTATGTGGGATATGTTATTGGATGCGTGCAAAACGGTTGGATGTGATCAGTTTGGAGAACTAGCATTCAAATGTGGTTTACTGAGAGGGAAGGCTATCTAGCTTGTACAATGTTGCCACACATTTTGCAGTAATTTATTATGTTAAGATCTTGAATTTGCGCTCATTATGAATGATCAAGTGCCATATCAGCATGAGCAATGCAATGCTCGTGGTCTTTCTGTCGTGGCTCTTTTGTGAGGTGAAAGAACATCACTTTGATAATCGAGAGGTAAACGCACCGAGGGACAATGGGCTTCCTCATACTAATCTCTTTTCAAGATTCCACTAATGATGTTGCATGGTTACCTAGGTGGGGCAAGTGTTCAACATTGATGAGCGCAAGCACTGGCCAATGGTCCAAGTAGGGCTTTACATTCTGATTCTGATGCACGAGTTACCAGGCCCAAGTGTAGATTACTGATATAAAATGGTGGGGGGACAAGCTCTTCCAATGCTTCTAAAAGTATGACTATAGTCAACTACTTAGTCACAATGGCCTACAAAAGATAGCATGTTGTCTAGTTAATACTCCTCGGATCCTCAACACTATATGGCACAGGCCCCTTCAAATGGGATCAAGGGTGGGGGTGAGAATGGTGAGGCGCACGCATTGTAGGCCGTGCAATCGGGCAACCCGAATTTACAAGATTGCGCGGCTCAAATTTACAAAAGTGTCCCGAATTTACAAATCGGCCCGCACTTACATATGTGGCATTGAAATGCCACATACTTCAATGAACGCATGCGGCGTGGTGGTTAGAACACATGCACCGCACGGGGGAGGTCATGGGTTTGAGGCTCAAGGTGCGGATCCGAATTTATGTTGGCCCGAATTTACTTTTTGCCTTGAATTACAAAAACACATTCGACGGCTCGAATGACCCTCACCGTTGATCCCATTTGAAAACCCCATGCCAAATAGTGCGGAGGCGGATACCCCTCTTAAAAGAATAGGAAGTAAACAAGGTGGATGACGTTTTAAAATAATAAACTAAAAAGGAAGTCATGAGGTCCTTAATTAAAGGACCTGTTTACAAAGGAAAAGGCATTCAAAAATTTGTACGTCTTTTGTCCCCTTTCCTCTTGAAGGCATCTTTTAACATGCCCCCTCCATTGGGTCCCTTGATGAGGATCTCCTCACGATCTCTTTGCTCTTCCAATAGCCACTACATTACAGTGGCCATGGCTAAATTGTGGAAGAAGGAATCTGTCACAAACCTGTGTATGCCCCTATGATCTTCTTTTCGCCTAAATAGGGCCTTAGTAAAGTGTTTAACCCTTGTTATCAACGAGTGTTAGAGGAAGCAAACGTTGGTGTGCCATCTTCATGACGGATGCCAACAGAATTTGGACTCTCAGAACTTCTTTTTTGTGACATACCAAAGGGCCCATAAGGGGAGGTGCTTATCCCTTCCAAATATTAGCCATGTTACATGGTCGGGCAAGGGCCACGTTGTTAGCAGAAGACTGGCGGCTCACTTAACTAAAGACTGGCGTACTACGGAAAGAAAGAAATCCTATGTAGTCATTCCCTAATTAAGAAAAAAACCTGTAATTTCATTTGTAAACACTTGGGGCTTGCAGAAGTTTCCAATTTTGTATATTATTTTTGCCATTAGACTGAGTAAGATTTTACTTTGGAACTTGAGATATTGTAATTGGAAGGTATTTATACCAAATTTTGACCTTGATGAAAAAACCCTCTTTGATTTTTATCAAGTGTATGTGGAGAGCGTATTCTGTGTACGAGAGAGAGTGAGAGTTTATCTTGACGCTACACGCACATTGGTGGTCGGAATTGAGTGTGGAAAAGTGCAGAGTGTTGCCCACGGAGAGAGCTACGCGCCAACACTTACATTGCACGTGTACGACCCGGCTTCACGAGATTGACCCGGGAGCTATTTCTGGTGATTCGGTGAACATATGGTGTCTGTTTTTGCATTTCAGCATATCCACGCGTTCGCAATGTGTAGAGCTACACATTAGGCACCTTAGTTTTTGGAAACGTTGACCTGCAAAAAACCTGTCAGACATCCTACGTGATTTTGCACTGGGTGTTTTTGGGTAGGGTTTTAGGTCTCGAACCTTAGGGAGAGCGGCCTATTGGTGTTAATAGGATTTCCCTCAAGTTTCGTCGCGTTTCGAGAAAGTCTGATGGGTATTTGGCTCTTGGAAGCGTTGAAGAAAATCTCCTCCTGTGTACTTTTGAAGACTGTAACTTAGACATTGGGTAGAGACCTCTGTAGGAAGTAGTCAATAGTCGATCGAGTGTAGATTGACACCCTATGCTTGCTTCCATGCGTCTGCGGGTCGAGTTTCTTCCTTAGCTGACAAATCTTGTTAGGTGAGTTCTCGCTGTGCTGACATCCGTCGCGGCGTATCCGCCAACATTGTCGCCGTTTTTCCGGGGACGAAAACCCTAGGTAGGTGACTGAGACTAGTCCTTGAGGATAGGGATTCTCTGGCTTGCCAGAGTCTTATTTTACATTTAGATAGGATCAGAGGGTGAGGAACTCTCTAGGTCTTAGGAGGAGTCTAGGGAGCGATTGTCTAGCCTAGATCCTTCGACTTAGGTAGTATAGGTAGGAGAGTAGGAGTTAGAGTGTAGAGGCGGTGAAAGGATAGCTTGAGAGTCCGGGGAGACCAGGAAGCAACCGAGACACCAAAATCACCATCTCACATGATGAGGAGGAGTAGGGTAAGTAGAACATCATGATTTATGATATGGAGCACTTCATGCATGCTATATTTGCTGTTAGGCTCATCAAAGAGCTGTAAAAGACGATAATTTGTGTTTAGAAGCTGAATTGAAGTCCAAAAATTTCTATGAGTATTTCTGAGAGAGCTGCTGAGCATAGGGAAGCCCACTGACAGAGAAAAATTAAAATTTAAGGCAGTAGACATCCTACACGTAGTATGTCTACAGGATGATCTTGCAGGAATTTGGAGAATCTGAGTTGGCTAGAGTGTTAAGAAGGTAGGTTTTACCCTAATTTCACCTGGAAAGTGGAAGATTGACCATATCTTGATAGATTGTGGCCAATAGACAGGAATTGTCAGACATCCTACCCAAATTGTGCCAAGGCATTATTTTAAGACCAAAACCATAGAATGTCTTCATGAGCATGATCTACATGAATTATTGAGTGCATGAGAAAGGTTTCATCTCAATTGAGTGAGAAAATTGGGGTTTAAGAAAACTTTAGCATTTTTGACTGAAAAAGGCTAGAATAGCTAAATTTGGAGTCTTTTGACATTCAAACACAAATATAAACACACCAGTGAGTTTAGCAAACCAAGGAAAGGCTGTGGGCTAATTTTGGTCAAATTTTGTTGCAGAAGACATCCTACGCGTAGTATGCCTAATGCATGAAGAAAAGTCCAAATTCTTATTTGAGACATACCAAGCTATCATATAGCCTTAGACAAACCTCCTAGTTAAGTTTGGTCCAATTTGGAGCTGATTAGACTGGTGAAATCATCAGAACTGACATTAGGCTTCTGAAACAGAATTCTGATCAGCTGGTCAGCTTATAGACATTCAAACACAAATATAAACACACCAGTGAGCTCAGCACATCAAGGGAAAGCCACATTGAAAATTTTGCTTAAACAAAGCAAAAAAGACATCCTACACGTAGGATGTCTACTGGGTCATTTCTTGGACAAAATTAAACAGTGGACCTACCAGGAGGTTCTAATTGACTTAAGGGTTCCAAAACTTCTTCCAGAAGTGAAATTTGACTTTGTCTGACCTTTTAACGGAGCCAAGATGGAATTAAGACTTTACCTATATACTGATAAACACTTGGGTGGTGTACAATTCCATATTGGCAGACCTAATCAAGAACATCTGGAGTGTATAGAGTACAATAGTGGTTGACATTAACCCACCAGTTATACAAATCATTACTAAGACCACCTCTAGTGGTTAAATGCTTTGATTCGATTGTTGAAATTAAATGCTTGTGTACAGGTATATTCAGTAGCAAGGCAAGAAGTTGAGCGGAAACTGATCCCTTGCCAGGTGAGTGGTTGGATTTATGATAAATTGCATTGCTAAGTTTGATGAATTTAAGATCAGGAAGACACATTCCAAGAGACCAAAAAGTGGCAAGTGATCAAGGTAGCTTAGTATCCACTGAAGAAAGTGTAACCCAGGCAAGGCTAGATCCATTAGCTCCAATCATTGAGGAAGGTAGTGATACTGACACTTCATTAGATAAGTCCTTCTTCATGATGGGTAGTCAACAGCCAGGAGATTTCTCCGGTGAAGGACCAATGCTAGGAGGAAGTACCTCCCAAAACCCTTTGAACAATGCCAAGTTCACTATAATCTTCTTAGAAGGAACAAACTCTAGGGGAGTCCTAGTTTATTTTGACAGCTATCGAGGACGCAAGTGTATTTATATAGAGGAAAGACCTTCTCAGAGACTGGAGATAAAATTCAAGTCTATGATGATGGAGATAGATTTCGAGACGAAAAGGGGAACCACTATCTGATAGTTAGTAACCCTGAGGATTACAACAGATATGGAGATAATGTGGCAAAAGGAAAAATGGTCTCAGAGATTCAAGAGCCGCCTCCAAAAATTGATCGACCTGGAGCTCTTTTTATGTATGATAAGAAAACAACCAGGGTCTCTACCTATAGTGAGAATGTAGGAATTTACAAGCATGAGAGAGAGGGAGTAGTCTCTTATTATCGATGCAAAGAACCCTACCCAAATGAATTAAGCAAAGACAAGCACTATAACATATGCGCGGTATTATCGCACACATTACCGCACAAAAACAAATAAAATTGTATTGTGAAATTTTCCGTAAGCGAGATGATTGCGGCAAAGACCGCGGTAATGGAATTGCGGTAATGTCTGCGACTATATTTCTGCATGTATTACCGCGTTTATTACCGCCAGCATGTCTGCACATATTACCGCGAAGACTATTGTCGCGAGCATTACCACGTGTTGGTTTATGATAAAAAAATAGATGACCGTTTGGATGATCCTTTGCAGGACCATCCAAAAGGTCATCTATTTTTTATTTATTTAAATATTTTTCAAAATTATTATTAATTACAACAAAATATCAATTGAGCAAACTACAATTGGACAATACATTGAGCCAAAAAAATGATTGATAATTTTATTTACATAAGTGGAAATACAATTGGACAATACATTGAGCCAAAAAAATGATAGGTAATTGCATTTACGTAAAGAGGGCAAAAAAAGCCCGCGTATACAAAATAGAGGATGATCATGGCCAAAATGCTAACGCGTATGTGCAATTTGCTCATGGGGGAGAGGGCAGAATTTTACGTGGAACTCCTTGACTCTGCAAAACCAGAAAAATAAACAATTAACACTTTGTTATTTAATATTTGATATAAAATCAACATTTTGATAATTTAAATAATATTAAACTTACATATTGCAGAGTTCTGCACGCATTTTCGAACTCCTCTCGAGAGATCATTTGATTTTCAAACAACCAACACCAAGTTTGCTACTCGGTATGGTTCTCTCTATATCTCTGCACATCTCTGGTCGGGCGACTCATGGTAATATTATACTGACAAAAAAATAGCAACCAATTAATTAAATGAAAAACATTATATTTTTTACAATAAAACTAATATTTTTACTTACATATTTGTCTTTCCAAGCCGTTTTTCCTCCCGAACCATAATGCGTAGGAGTCTGATGGGATCTAGCCTCAACTTGGCGCGTATACATCCTCGCGTCCGTTGCCCTTTCGTCCTCTTTCTCTTCCATAGCTGTCTCCCACTCCACATCATGGACATTTCCTGGCCGATAACTATGCTCAGGAGACTCCATTGTCTTCTTTGCAGCTCTCCTCACACTAGATTTTTTGTTCTTGAGAAATGTTTTGACATGCTCTTGCAACCATTGCCTTGAGAATTGTTGCCCCTCAGGGTTGGGGAAACACATGTGCATGGTTGTCTCTATATATGTGAGGTTGTAGGGATCTTGCTGATCAAATTTGAGAAAACAATTGATATATGTGGAGTGGATTAATTGGTTGAGGTGTGTGCGAAATCTCCTGCCCTGTGCTGTCCCGAGATCCACCATACCTCCTCTATGAACTTGGTAGTATAACCCGCGAGCATCTGGTGCAGGCATGTCATGGTCCTCATCTTCTACTGGAGCAGGGAGCGATCACTGTGGAGGAGAATCTGTAGTACTCTCCCCCCCTCCAAAACAACAACTAGCTCCTCTCCCTCGTCGAGATCGACCCGCGCTAGCGCGCGAGCTACCCTGGCGCTGACTATCAGAAGAGGGCCTACATGAATCTGGGACAGAAGGTGGGATAGGTGATGGGTAGGTGGATGCCCGTGGTGTCGCACCCAAGGACGTCGGACCCTGTGAAGGAAAAGATGAATCTGGAGCTATAGGTGGAAAACTCTGCAGGTACAGAGTGCCACCAGTCGGAGTAGAGACCTCAAATAATCCAAACGCTGCTAGCTGCGCCGGTGAATAGCGCTATGCAAGGGTCTTCTGCGAACCTAACTACTCAGTCCCAAGACGCAATGCCATTTCCACATCTGGATCGGTCACAGGTATGGCAGTGGACCCACCAAGAGCGTCTCAAAACCAGCTGAACCCTGATGATGACTGCTGAGGCGACGGTTTTGAATGATAGGCAAAGAGAGCGTCGGGATATGACATCCCGTCCGCCATGAACCCCTCAATGCTGCGAAAGCATGGTGTGTAAGAAGAAGCCATGGTCTGCATTTATTGTGACAAAGATTAAACTCGCTAATAAAAATTGAAATATATGATAAAAAATTTACACATTGATTTTTTTCAAACATTGGATTTTTTAACATTGGATTCTCTATAGTATCCAATGTTGGAAGAATCCAAGGTGTGTCTACAACCTATTAAGAACCTTGCAAAGCCTTGAGTGCTAATAAGATATTAGTATGTGTATTGGCTAATAAGAGATTATTGTGTTTATGATTAGTATGACCGATTGTGCGATCACTTGGACGGCCATTGGGGCCTAATACGTCACCTACGACTTAATCATGGAAGTATGTTTATGTTTTTGTGTTGATTAGTGTTTAATTTAACATAATTAGTGTGTGTAATTGACATGTACACACACTAATTAGTGTGTAATTGACATGAACACACACTAATTAGTGTGTGCATTGGCCAATGCACACACTAATCACACACTAATTAATGTGTGTTAACCCACACTAATTAGTGTGTACATTGGCTTGTGTAATTGCACATACTAATTAGTGTGTGCATTGGCTTGTGCACAAACTAATTAGTGTGTGTTAACATACACTAATTAGTGTGTGCATTGGCCAATGCACACACTAATTAGTGTGTGTTAACACACACTAATTAGCATTGGCTTGTGTGATTGACCAATGCACACACTAATTAGTGTGTGTTAACACACACTAATTAGTGTGTGCATTGGTCAATGTGATTGGCCAATGAACACACCAATCACACACTAATTAGTGTGTATTAATTAATTGGCTTGTGCACACACTAATTAGTCACTAAACACACACTAATTAATACACTAGTTAGTGTGTGCACAAGCCAATTAATTAATACACACTAATTAGTGTGTATTAATTACCGCCACAATTACCGCAGCTATTATCACACCGCACTGCAATTTCGGTGCAACCAGAGAGAAGGCCAGGTTCTGACATTATGACCTTTGATTTTCAATATCTTTTGGTACTATGTTTTTGATGAAATGTATATAAAATGAAATGTTTCCTAGTACTTTGGAAATGACATTGCTACCTAAAAGTTTTGATTACCATTACCATACATGTTACTTTTAAAAAAAAACTTTTTGCTGATATTTTATTAATATTTTTTTTTATAATTTGATTTTAATTAGTGTATGTAATGTATTAATGTAGGTTTCTTGGGATGATTTTGGCCTGTCCACTGAACCGGATAGATCACGGTGGTTGGCCGAGCGATTACCATGCCCATGCGTGCGGTGCAAATGCGTCATTGCTCGCTTTCAACGAATATGCTTGAGTCATGTAGAAGATTATGGACTATGGGACGATCCTCGCAAGCGTACATAGATGGAAACAAACGATCTGCGAATTGTAGCGGCTATTGACGTCACCCCTCATTGGCGTGTGGTTGGTGGAGGAGGGGAAAGGAGGGTGGAAGAGCGCATGTGTCAAGAATCCATTAGAGAGGGAGAAAGCACATCAAATCAGCCACATGCTGCTTCCTCTACGAGTGACCACATCCCATCTCCTTACATGGATGCAGAAGACGACCATTTGCATAGAATGGTTGAGGATCTTCTTGCACGAGAGAAGGAGCATGAACCAGAGTGTGCATGCGAAGAAGCTTCCGAAAGAACGAGGAGTGAGCTACTTGATTCGGCACACACTGCACTATATGAGAGATGCTCCTACTCCATTTTAAGGGCATCTCTCGAATTTCTTAACCTTTAGGCGATGTTTGGATAGAGCAATGCAAGTGTCGACACACTTTTGAGGTATGTATACAGATTGTGAAGGATGCTTGTGGAATGCATAAATTAGCTTTTAATGTACTTTGTTCTTGTGATAGGTTGCTAGGAAAGATGCTTCCGGCTGGCAATCACATGCCAGAGAATAGAAGAAAAGCACGCGAAGTGGTGACAGGATTAGGGATGGATTATGATCACATTCATGCTTGCGTGAACGATTGTGTGCTCTTTCGTAATGAGCATGCCGATTGTGACACATGTCCATCATGCGGGGAGCCTAGATTCAAAGAAGGAATGCAGAGCAACAAAATTCCACGTAAAGTTTTGAGGCATTTTCCACTCATCCCTCGCATCCAACACATGTTTAGATCGAAGGGTACGAGCGAGCTTTTGAGTTGGCATGCAAAAATCACTCCACATATGGTATTATGAGAGTCCCAGCTGACTCACCAGTGTGGAAGCACATAGAGGACACATGGCCAGAGTTCAAGGATGAGGCTCGTCACTTGAGGATTGGGTTAGCTAGTGATGGAGTGAATCCATTTGGGCACCGCTCTACTTCGTGGATCACTTGGCCGGTGGTGGTTGTGAACTACAATATTCCTCCTTGGGAGGCAACAAAAAAGGGAAACATTTTACTATCACTTCTCATTCCAGGAAAGCACAAGGTAAAAAACATGGATGTATATCTGCAATCTCTTATTGAAGAGCTTCAAGATCTATGGAGAGGCATAGATGTCATTGACATTTCACGGCCACCACGAGACCGCAAAGACGTCATCAAGTGCATCCTCATGTGGACCATGCATGATTACCTAGGATTTGGAGAGGTATCTAGTGAGTATGCACATGTTAACTGTACTCTTTGCTTTAGGTTTATCATCTCATGTGTAACATTTGTTTACCTCTTGGCAGAACTGCCAACATTTGAACATAGTGCGTGTCCAACTTGTGGCCCTTCCCTTGTGACAGAGAGACATCCTCTTCTTAGGAAGGTGATCTATCCCAATAACCATCGCTTCCTGCCTCCTTCACATCGTAGATATGCTCCCCCTATCAATGGAGTGAAGCCATTCCATTGGAACATGGCTAATTGGGTGAAGCATTGGGAGGAGCATCACCGTACCTCACCCCCTCCCAATGGGCTACCAAGGGGTATGTCGAGGTAATCTATCTTCTTGTCGCTCCCCTATTGGGCTTCGTTGAAAATTCAGCACTTGTTGGTTCCTATGCACGTGTTCAAAAATGTTGGGAAAGCTATATGAGATCACATAATTGAAAAGAAGGATTCATTGGGTGCTAGGGAAGATTTAAGAGCCATGAGACGTCTCCCCCCTTCAGCCACGCCCCGCATGGGGGAGCAGGGAAAGATGATTCTCCCAAAAGCACCGTGGATACTGTCAAAGGCAGACCAAGAGCAGACAAAGCAAGTTATGGCATCCATCCGAACTCCAACGGGATATATGCGGTCACTCAAAGGCGCTTTCACAAAAACCAAAAAGGGTGGCTCCACTCAATTGTATGGATTGAAATCCCATGATTGGCATAAAATTCTTCAGGTAAGAGTAGAACAATTTGTGGTGTCTATGTGTCCTTATATATAAGTTGACATTCACCAAGATGTTTTATTGTTTGTAGTTTGTACTTCCCATAACTATTAGTGGTTATGGAGACACTAAGGTGAAGGCTGCAATATTCAAAGTGGGTGATATTGTGAGGTAATGGTTTTTTTTTCAAGTACTATATCATGTTGTGCCATGTACAATGGAATTTTTTTTTCATGTACTATATTATTTGTGCCTTGTAGATTTGTGAGCTCCAAGGAGATAGAAGTGGAAGCCATACCAGTGGCCCATCAGTTACCAGTAGAGGCAGTGTGTGCTATTGAGGATGCATTCCCACGTACAATCCTTGTTCACCAAGTACACCTATTGATTCACCTTGTTGAGGAGATTGCCATTTGTGGGCTGGTTCACTCTAGATGGATGTTCTTCTTGGAGAGATTCTTGAAGACTTTAAAGGATTTTGTTAGATTGAGGTCACAACCGGAGGTATGCAATATCAATACAATATAGATAGCATTTATACGCTATGGAGTTACTAATAAAAAAAAATGGTTTTGGAGAGTGTAGGAGTTGTAGTTTGTAAATACATTTTGAGTTGTATTTGATTTAAATGGTAACCCGCAGGAGAGGAGGGGGAAAGGGGGTCTATGGCCTTGGCGGTAATGGACGCGGCAATAAACGCGGTAATACGCCACATGAACAACAAAGCTATTTCTCTCTCCTAATTTTAAATTTCTCTCTCTTGTTTTGCGGTAATGGTCCACGGTAAACACCACGATCTCTCATAGTGTTAGGGTTCTTTACTTGTTCTCTTATGAAATTGGTATGGGGAAGGATATCACAGGTACGGGCGAGAATATAAACGAATTCTCCCAGAGGAGGTAGAAAAGGCAATAGTTCAAGAAACGTCAACATATGCCCCCGAAGAAGTACCAAGGTCCACCTATACCCCTAGCAAATAAACAAACCCATTTTCAGAGGAGTACAAAACAACATCACATTCTAATCGACAACAGACGTTCAACTACCAGAACCAACAAGCAACCCAACCATCATTGCAGGCATGGCTTCAACAAAGTGCGACATTAGAACCAGAACGAAACAGAGATGGTTATCCAGCCACACGAGGGCTAAGAGATTTACAAGAACCACCACTCTATTCACATTATCAACGCGAGAGTAAGTCAAAAACTCAAGAGTCGACAGAGCCCGGAAGACAACCCATAGAAAGAGTTCGAAGAGATGAACCACCTCTTGCAAGAACCGTCAGAAATTATGGCTTAGGAGCACCTCTAGGAGAGGATCCCTCCCACTACCGAAGGCTAGAGGAGGTATATCGAGTAGGACGAGGAGAACCAATGATGAGATTTGTAGACCATCGTAGAATTAGACCTTCTCAGGTGCAAAAATGGTTAAACAAGAAATACACGTGAAACATAGATCCTAAGGATCATGTAGCAGCCTCTGTGCATGTAATTAGAGCTGAAGAAGTTTTGGACTTCCCTACTCAATTTGCAGGGTTTGGACTTACCCTAGAAGAGGATGCTGCTACTTGGTTTGACTCTGTGAAGCGTAGAGATTTTGAGTCTATGGAGGAGGTTTTTGACGAGTTTATTGAGGAATTCTCACAAAGGGGGATAGCTCATAATACAGTCTCACAAATCCATAAATTCAAACAGAAAGAAGGGGAATCTGTGCGAAAGGAAGCCCTACGACTAAAAAGATATGTGAAGTTCTGCCCTGTGGAAGAACTGCCAACTCAGTCCAGACTTATTCTTATATTTATTCAAGGATTCTTATATTTATTCAAGGACTAAGGAATGTAGATCTCCAGAAGGACTTACATATGAAGAGGAGCACAACGTTAAATGAGTTAACTAAGGAGGCTCTTTACCTTGTAGACAATTGTGCGGTCTACAAGGAGGGTGAATTCGAATTCAAGGATCTAGATGACGATTCATCCTCACAACAAAGTGGAAGCAAGTCCGCTAAGACAACACCGAAAGGAGAAGTAGCTGTAAGCCAGGAGCAGCTTGTGGAGGAAGTGCTAAAAAGAATTAATATGTATGCCAAGCCTCAGGCTAAGAAGCCGAAGTGGTGTGCAATTGAACAAAAATGGACAAACCATGTGACGGAGGAATGTTATTATAACAAGGAATATGTGAGAGAGTGACCTTATTCTCCCCAAGCTCAGGTAACATCTCCTCAACTTCCACCTATGCCTAGGTATCAAGCAGGTAACCTACTAGGACCTGTAGGTGTTGAGAGACCACAACCAGTATTGGGGCAACAACCACCCCTACCAGGGTTACGACCGGTCGACATAAGATACACACCAACGGTAAACAAACCAGAAGAGAAGGCTTTGGTACCTATGCATGCATATTACGAAGATTCCAATGGATATGCAACAAATCCTCTCTATTATCCACCGAAAGAACCCACAACATCAGAACCTTGGAGCATGATTGGAAGTACAGGATGACCAGCAACTGCATAGGCAGCAGGAGAAGGAAGATACAATGTGGATGAATGAATACTGTTGTTCATAGCCAACGGAGGCATGGGCGAACAGAGGCATGCGTACCAACATAGAGGAGCTCAAGGAGCACCTCAACAGCCTAAGGGACCCTGCTACAAGTGTGGCGGAGATCATTGGCTAAGGGATTGTCCTCACGATGAAATCATTCAGCCAATGCGTATTGCCCCGAGTGTGGAATTACTCACTTGATTCCTGATTGCCCTAAGAACCCGAGCAAAGGAGCAAAAACTACTTTGAACATGCTAGAAGAAGTGCCTTCAAGTGGGGGGTCAGAAAACGAGACAGTAATACCTATTCAGGCAGTGACACGAGCACAACCTCAAAGAATGACAAACGAACCCATAATTGAAGAGCCAAAGATTGATGCTCCAAGTGCAGAAATGAAAAATCAGAGAAGCACTTGGAAAGCTAGAAAGGTGAGTATGAAAGCCAGGAGAGAACGAGAGCAAACGGCTCTATCCGAGGAGTTAAAACACACAAAGGATAGATTGGAGCGGTTAGAGGATCTAACTAGTTTAAGTTCACACGCTGCTACAACCAAAGGAGCCAAGGAAATGGTAGAATCCAAAAGCG
The DNA here is from genome assembly GCF_014529385.1 of Adiantum capillus-veneris. NCBI lineage: Eukaryota > Viridiplantae > Streptophyta > Polypodiopsida > Polypodiales > Pteridaceae > Adiantum > Adiantum capillus-veneris. Next base: position 38,727,312 of record NC_140960.1, read on the forward strand.
TAGGATCGGGAGGATCGGGAGCGGTTAGAGGATCTAACTAGTTTAAGTTCACACGCTGCTGGTAGAAAAAGTAAATGAGCAGCTGAACGCACTTTTAAAAGCATACGAACCCAGACTCAAAAACAACCAAAACCAAGAGCAAAGATGGATGACTTATCCATATGCAGATATAGAAAAACAGAGGTTGGAAATGTGTCGAAAGATGATTGAAACAGCCCAATACTTGATAGAAAATCCGCTTGGTAGACCTGCAAGTTGGCATGAGGTACCAGCTCCAACCCTTATCAAACCAACTCTAGAGAAACAAGTAGACACAAAGGAGAGACTCACGACTGCCTATGAGTCTAGGAGAGAACCTATCATAGTGCCAAATACAACAGATGAGACAATTGATGGTTTCCAGCTTAAAACATTGGTAGAAATGGGTAAGGATTGTAACAATCTAGATGACCAGGTGGAAGCAAATCCGGGATGCAAATGAAGCTAACAGGGTGAATCACCAAATAAATAGCACTAGAAAGGAGAAAAATGAGATCTTACCTCCCATTGAAGAGTTTGAGACAAGATCACAAATGAACTTTGATATGCACTCACAAGGGGGAGACCAGGGTTCAATTAGTTCGGGGCACAGCCAACCAGACTCGCTAAAAACTTTACCCTCTTACCTAGGGGAGTATGAAGCTAAGTCTAAGGTGAGAGCAATCCCATCTCAAAGACTTTCTCCTAATAGAGTAATGGATTCACGAGGGTTGATTGAGTTATTGTCCACACTTGTGGCATGCACAATCACGTTAGCCGAACTCCTGAGAACCTCAAAAAAGTGAACGCAGCCACAATAAGGGATAATTATCCCTTTCCAATCACGGAACATGTGCTTGAGAGGGTAGCAGGAAAACGGGCTTATTCCTTTTTAGATGGGTTTTCGGGGTATAACCAATTGGCAATTGCAATAGAGGATCAACACAAAAATAGCATTTGCCACAGAGTGGGGAATATATGCGTATAGAGTTATGCCCTTTGGCCTTATTAATGCCCCAGTCACCTTCCAAAGGTTAATGACTCATGCGTTCAAAGAATACCTGAGAATATTCTTAGAAATATATATGGATGATCTCTGTGTGCACTCTCTTATACGAGAAGAACATATTGACCATTTACAAAAGGTATTTGAGAAGTTGAGAACATATTGAATCTGTCTCAACCCAGAAAAGTGCATTTTTATGGTAAGGCAAGGCCGCATCTTAGGACATATTGTCTCAAGAAATGGCATAACCACTGACCTAGAAAAAATTAGAGTCATAGCAGACTTGCCCAAGCCTACTAATGCCAAACAAGTACAATCTTTCATGGGACACACGGATATTATCGAAGATTCATATATATGTATGCGGTCATTGCACAACCACTATATCGCTTATTAGTCAGTTCCGACTGGATTGAGGAGTGTGAAACTTCATTCAAAAAGCTTAAGGAAAACCTTGTATCAACACCTGTACTTAAAGCACCAGATTGGGAAACGATATTCCATGTTCACATTGATGCCTCTGCATACGCAATTGGGAGTATTCTGGCTCAACCTAGAGACGGAACAATGGATTTTCCAGTTTGTTATGCGAGCCAACAGCTAAATAGTGCAGAAAAGAACTACACCACCACTGAAAGAGAGGGATTAGGAATGATTGATGCTGTAAAGAAATTTTGGCATTACTTGCTTGCAAACAAATTTGTATTCTTCACAGATCATCAAGCTCTTTTTTATCTGGTAAATAAACCATGCAATACTGGGAGAATTGTACGGTGGTTTATTATATTGCTAGAGTTTGACTTCACAGTGGTAGCAAAAAAAGGTAAAACTCATCTACGAGCGGATCATCTTTCAAGGCTACAAAACGGGGAAGCTCCTGAAGGAGTAGATGATGACATACCTGATGCTTATATTTTCAATATTGAAATGATACCCAAATGGTCGCACGAAATTGTTAGCATTCTTTCCTTTGGAACTAGATTTGATAATAAGGAAGACAGATCCAAACAACAATTATTTCGACAAAAAAAAAATTTTCAGTTGATTGCAGGATGACTGTACCATCTAGGCTCGGACCAGATTCTATGATTATGTATAAATCCAGAGGAATTTGAGTGTTATATTGAAGAAGCACACATCCAAGACTGTGCATTTCATTGTTCAACAATGAAAACACACCAAAGATTGAAACACTTAGGAGTTTATTGGCCAACCATGTATGCTAACACACATGCTTATGTTAACAATTGTACTATATGTAGTGCCAGACGACCGGTGGATCACGCGACATTGTTTCAGGTAACCATTGCACCTGCATGGAGTCAATATATCATTGATTTCTTAACAACAAGGAGATTTCCTAAAAACATAACAAAATCGCGAAAAAGGGCTATAGAGTTAGAGGCTCGAGACTTTGATTTAATTGGAAATCAACTGTACAAGAGAGAAAAGGACAATCAACATAGAATTTGTGCAAGTGAAAGTGAATACCTGCTGATTCTAGAACATGCACATGGAGGAATAAGTGGAGGCCATTTTTAAGGCGATAAGACAACAAAAATTGTCTTAACCACTGGAATATGGTGTCCTACATTGCACATGGATGCTGAGGAGTTTGTAAAGCGTTGTGACGCATGTCAGCGCACTAAGGTGCCGATAAAGAGAGATGAGATGCCACTACGGCCAATGATGGGAGCACGGGCATTTGCAATATGGGAAATTGATTTTGTGGGACCTATTTCACCCCCTGCGTATCACACCCATACCCAAATATATCATTGTGGCTACGGACTATCTCACAAAACGGGCTGAAGCCAAAGCAACACAAAAAGCAGATGCAAGAACCACTGCACAATTTTTGTATGAGAATGTCTTTGTACGATACGGATTACCAATAGAAATTGTCAGTGATCGAGGAACACATTTTCTTAAATGAAGTCATTGAATACCTGCTAGAGAAATTCATGGTCATACATAAGAAATCTGCTCCATATCATCCACATGCAAATGGACAAGCTGAGGCCACAAATAAAACACTATGCACTATTTTGACTAAAATTGTATCAGACTCAAGGACAGACTGGGATCAACAATTACACTCGACACTATGGGCATACAGGGTAGCTTACAAAACATCAATCGGAACAATACCATACAACATGGTGTTTGGTCTAAATGCTATATTACCCATAGAGTTTTTAGTTCCAACTCTACGAGTAGCGAAACGCTTAGAATGGACAGGCCATGAGCTCTCTTCAAGAATAGATGATCTTGAAAAGCTAGATGAACTATGACTGAGAGCTGTAGCTTCGATCTATGCTAAAAAGAGAAGACAAAAAGAGTTTTTTGACAAGCATGTGCGTACGAAAGAGTTCAAAACAGGTGATTATGTACTTGTTTATACTTTGAAGCAACATGCCAAAAAACTTAAAAAGCGAGGGATGGGACCCTTTGTGATTAGTGACTTATCACAAAGTGGAGATGTCAAACTTGCTACATTGGCAGGAGAAGAAATGCTAAATTGGATTAGTGGGTGTCGGTTAAAAAGGTATCATTTACCACTAACACAGAATATGCTTCAACAGATCCATCAAGAAAAACAACGGATGAAGGAGAAACAGAGGGTACGAGAAGAAGCACAAGCATAAGCAAAAGAACGCATTGCAAAAAGAAGGCTTCTACAACAACAACAACAAAGTGGATCACCGTTGCGAATAAATGCTATTCGATTAACAAATTTTGGTGAAGACACAATGGACCCAATAATTACAGTCAAAGTGGGTAGCAATCAAGTTGAATCGACGGAATTGCTTGATTTTGGAGCTCAAGCAAATCTGATTTCTTGTAAATTATATAATCAGCTCCAGCTAAAAGCTCAACTACATCCTACTCAACAAGTACTGGAAAGCAGTACCTCAAATTCATTAAGCACATTGGGCTGGACGATATTGCATATACAAGTTCATCATAATGTTTATCACCACGAGTTTTATGTGGTTGAGGATGCGAGCACACTACACCCAATGTTATTGGGACAACCATGGCAGAAAGAATATAATGTGCAAATAGATTGGAGTTCGAATACAGTCAGAATTCAACAAGCTCAAGAACACCAAGTGGTAGCCTTTGCTCAGACAACCAGAAATAACCCAATAATGGTGCCAAAATCACTTGATCAAGAGAAAAATAGATGGATGCCACTTACCCAGCAAAAGATACCTATGAAGGATACACAAGAAACATCCAACTGTCTTCAATCAAAAAATGAGATACCATAGGCGACAAAGAATACATCAAAGTCAACAATAAGCAAACAACAAGTATGGGTACGGAAAGATCTACGTGAACGAGCCTACAAAACATAGTGCACTAGCAGACAACCTCTGAAAAACCAGGTTAATCATACACCAAACAGAGTCATCAAACAGATATGGATACCGAAGAACATGCTCAATCGCCAACTACATGAGAAACGCATTTGGATCCCCAAGGCAATGCTACAGGAACTCCCTTCAGTACAAGCAAAACCAGTAGCCAGACAAACGACATCGGCAAATCAATCTGTGTGGATACCGAACAACAGAAAAGCCAACAAGACCAAAAAAGAGGCAATAAACCTACAAACGCATCCAAAACAAAGCTACAAATGGCAAGCAAAAGAGAAAAAGATTACGGCCACATCACCCACGACAATTCTCTCCACGGAGACCACACAACGGTCATACCTACAGTAGCGGAAGACCAGGGCACCTTCGCAAAGAAGACGATCAAACAAAGAGCGGCAGAATTACAACTTTTAATTGCAAAGAAAATCTGCCAACCAAAGCAACAACAAACAGGAAACCTCCATGTCGCATGCCAATAAGTGTCTTGCTTATTCCCTCCTCTCGCACAACATTACTTTTACCATGCATTGATCGCGTATGCATCAGGTAGGGCCATGTTACAAGGCCATGCATTAGCAAGTTTTTTTTAACCCATGCACAACATATACCCCGAGGCGATACCTTGTTGTCTGGGAGGACTCCGATTAGGAGGGAGGGAGGCATTCTCAATGAGAACCCGATGACAGTAAAAAGCAGTAAAAAGGGCATGTTTTGACTATTTTTGAGGGGTTTACGTTTGATTGCGAAATTTTCTGGACTAACCAAAGTACATATGCTCTTATACAACATTAATCTACAGACATATGAGGCCAAACACCAAATTGGGGCCGACAAGTGTATGTATATATATAAAAATAGCCATTTTTTGGGAAAAATATTGGTAAAACGGAGAAATCCGGCCATAAAAATCACATGTGAGTGTACATAATGTGTCGGGATGAAGTTTTTGATTTATTTTGATTTTTGGGGTTTTTTGGGCTGATTTTGCTATTTTCCTTTTAAATTTACTAATTATTGGCATAAAAACTTCAAAAATACAAAAAGCAGGTGAAATGCAATCGTAATGAAAAACAAAAAAGATGGGGATGATCAATGACTAGAAAACAACCCAGGGTGCAGTGGGGGTGTAATTATGAGAATGAAGCGAGAGATGTGTTGTGGCCAGATTTTAACCGAATCGTCAAAATTCTCAGAAACTGGGCAAATGGAGTCCAAATGGAGAACTTTTCGAGTCTAAACCGCGTTTCATGAAAAGTTAGGAGCACATGTCAAATTTCATGAAAAATGGTTATGGGACCCCCATTATAAGATTTTTTCACTCCACTTAAGGCTCATTTCTACTATTCATTTGTGAGAGAGAGCTCTAGCCACCTAGAGCGCACAGGACTTCCAACAGCCGATACGCCGCGCACAATCATCGGACGACTACTAGATATGAGAGGTAGACTCAACACCTTATGCTCTTCATGTATATGTGATGTTTTGTCGCCAAAACTAGCATAGAACTCCAACGAGGTTTGCAGGGTAGAGACCTGTGAGCGTAGATAACCACCTAACGGCTAACCCAATACCAACAAGACTTCATAGGGGGTTCACCCTAGCCTAGGAGACCAATCTTGGATGCCCGAAAGAGGCAAGAAAGCAATGGTTAAACCCTAACTTCTAGAGCCTTGCAAGAAGCCACAAAGAGGAAATCCGGCAAAAGTAGCCCGAATCATACCAAAACTCATGGGTAAGTGCTTCTCGACGAGCTCTACAAGGCTACATGGGCTACATGGCCAAAAGGTGACCAAAAGTAGGCCTAAGCTTCAAAAACGACATCAGAAACGCAAAGCGTCACTTGGCTCTCACAGCTAAGCGAGACATCCGTTTGCCACTAAACTTTGCGAGTGGCTTACCAAGGCCTTCAACAACCAAATCCTATGGTGGTAGACCACTATAAATCATCGGGGGCATGCAAATGCAATCATGGGCGTGTCTAGAGCGACAAATCACCAAACGAAGCTCAAGTGAAGCCAAAGCCAACAAGAATCACATGGCAAGGTTCCCCAAGGGATAATAGAGCTATACTGGTCATCATCAAGAAATTTCATTGCGGAAAAGTGCTCCAAGAGTCAGAAATCACCTCTGAGGCTCCGAAAGCCAAGAAGGGAGTTTCTAACTAACCATTTGATTTTTTAAATTTAAATAAAGCACAAAGGGACTTAGGGAGGTCATATGCACATGTTAGTAGGACTCATTACAAAGAAATGCACAGGAGACATCCTATGTGTAGGATGTCTCAAGGCCATGTTTGGGCACCCAACTCATCATTCAACCATACACACAGCTTCTACATGTCATTTACAGCTTATCCCTCAAGTTTCACCCCATTTGGACAAAAGTTGACCTCTTATGCATCAAATAACACAAAGTCAGGGCATAGAGGCAAGAATTGGTCATAGACCTATCAAAAATGATCAAGTGAAACTTGAACCATACACTCTTCACATTATGTCAAAGCCAACTGTGAGGTCATATCTACAAAATCATGAAAAAAGACATCCTACACGTAGTATGTCTCTAAGCTTGAAATGACCTCCAGATGAAATTTTTGGCCTTCATACATGTTTATCACATTCTTACAAGCCCACCCACCAAGTGTCCAGCCAAAAAAATCACTTTTGGTCTCATAGCTCCATAGATGTACTTTTCAGAGTCCCAAACACCAGAATTGGTCTTCCTACCCTCAAAACTTATCCAAATTCAAATCTAAGCACATAACTGTGATCCACAGGCTATGCCCTATCATATAGACAAATTTCATGCAATTCTGAGCAAAAAAGACATCCTACGTGTAGTATGTCTCCAGACTCATATTGACCTACTAAGCAAAGTTTGACATCATAAATGGAACCATCATGCTCCAAGAAGACTACATATCAATTTTCAAGCCATTTGGACAACATTTGCTTATCATTAGGAAATTTCAGAGGTCATTTGGAGGGCCATATGAAGAGAGAGAATAATAGAGCGCGTCCAATGAGCACGAAGGCTACGTTACGTAGGAAAGTACGTGGAAAGACTCAAAAAATAGGAAAATAGCATAAAACTTTCACGAATCTAGGATTGTAGCATCGTAATTTCCTTCCTTTTACCGAGCTTTTAGGTGCTTGCATGTGGTCCCACTTCTGATATTCTCTTATGGTCATTAACGTACTGGAGGGTGACCATTAAGCCCGCATAAGATATTGGAATTCTAAAACACTTTCCCTCCATTAGAATGCTTTCAAAGTGAATCTCCCTCCACTAAAGCTTTTCTCTGAGAGCTATGGCGTCCACGTCTTCTCGCCCAAGAGGCTCCAGGTGTTTACTGTCTCTCACACCAACAACCAACAACTGCACTTTGCCTAGAAGGCCAAGTAGTAGCATATCCTCAATTACAATACCAGCTTCAATAAGTGCAGAGAACCAATGGGTTGGACAAAGGATAAACAAAGGTTCATGGGTCCTCATGCAACCAAGAAGACCCAAGAGGTCTAGTGGTATCAATGTTTACCGCTCAGCATGGAAGGCCAGAGTGTTGGATTTCAAAGTTGAAATCGGCAAAAGATCTGTAAAGGAAGTTCTTGTTCAGCATGTGTTTACCCATCCAGAGGTGATAGAAAACGGTGGAAATGTATCAGATATACATCAACCACGTTGCAATTGTAAGTACTCTTGACATGTGAACTTACTGATACTCTCATTATAACTTTTCTTATATATTTTGCAATGTTTCTCCCGCTTGTTATGAGCAATGTCTCCATTCTTCACAGCTCAATTACATTAGATTTGTCATTTGTACTTATTGATACTCTTAGTTTAACTCTTCTTATATATATTGCAGATGTTTATCCCTCTTCTTATGAGCAATGGGAGCCTGTGGAGTGCATAATAGGCCTCTTCCATGTTGTTCATGCCCACATTGGTTCTCTACAGTATTCAGGGAGAAGCAGCAAAAGACTGGCTGATGAGGGAATCTTTTTTTATGACCACTTTTACCAACTCAGCTCGGGGAATAAGAATGGCATGTTGGTGAAAGTGCCTCTACCAACCGATTGGAACACTGTGGACTGGCCAGTTCCCGAGGAAACAATGGTGGAGGCAATGCGAAGTAAGCTCTACAAGGATATACAAAGGTCTCTACGTAGCTCTATTCCCACCAAACTCGTTAGAATTGCAAACTTTTGTCCTGTTGCACTCTTCATAGAGCTGTTTCATAGCTACAACATCCGAGTTACGAAAACTATGTTTATGTGCAAGTCATTTCAGCAGTCATCCCGTGACAAACTTCTTGACAAAGGATGGTATGCAAAGGAAGAGATTGGTTTACGGTGCGAGGTCGCGCTTGATACTCTAGTTGTCAAGTACATGATTGCAAGCCAATCACTGTTACTCTCGTTTTGGTATATGCGATCACAAATGCTCAACGGTAAGTACATTCCTATGGACCAGGTTTCTGCAGGTTTGGAAGATAATCCTGCTGTGGATGTGGAAGTGATTGATAAAGAGCATGGCCTACTGTTGGTGGTTACAATAAGGGAGCTATGCAGTCTTCAACATTTGCGGCATGACATAATTGAAGAGTCAATGGACAAGGACCTATCAGATTTTTCCTTTTTCCTAGCTGGCCGTAAGGTGATGCGGCGAAGGGAAAAAGATATTTTGTGCAAAGAGTTGGATGGTCGGGTTGAAGTAGTGTCAATGTCACAGATATTCTTGTGAACCCAAGTGTATACAAATGACTTTCAAGACATGAAGTTTATTGAGCTCATTTTTCAATTGTGCCCTGTGAAAAAGTGTGCTTGAAATACATTTCTCTACCATGTCAAATCTCTCTCTCTCTCTCTCTCTCTCAATGTTAGACAAGACAAAGAAATGATAGAAGAGTCATCTTAATTCATTAGAAAGTACAAACTCGTCCATGAACAATGGACTGAGATACAATTTCTGTAAGTATGGAATCAGAATGTCTTCAAGGTAAAAATCAAAGGAATGCCCCTCGAAAGAAGGTGGTGAGACAGTTGTTCCCGGCGGATTTAGTTCTCCCTTTTCAGGAGTATCATCAATTAGTAGTGTATTAGTTGCATCAAAGGGTACACCGATTTGGCTAAACGGTTTGTACAAAAGAGGTAAGTGTGGTTTTTTAGGGTGGTAGTGGCCCTCAACGGTAACGCATTTTCTTTGATCATACAAAAAGGCAAAATCTGACGTGTGAGCGTGGCATACACTGCAAACTATTGCAACTAGTGGCGACAAGTTTTTCCTTTGCATTGAAGACCATATGGCAACTCTGAAGCGTGGAAGAAGAATCTGAATAAATTCCTTGGTTCCTGGACGAACCACGACTCGACAAGTTCCCATCCGAAACGTTTGCAAATCCTCAAAGGGTCCTCTGTCACCGAGAGGCACCCGCATCAGCAGCAATCCATTGACGTCCAAGATAATCAACCTCTGTAAAAGTTGACAAGTACATATAAGTAGTTAGAAGCTGAACATAGTTTGCCATACTTGAATAGACATTACCGGAATAATCGTATCTATAGGTAGCAAGGGTCCATACTGGGTCTCTGTAGTGTTCATGTCGTTGTTGCTCTCCTCTGCTTTATCTTCATAATCATCATTCACATCTTCATCAGGGGTCTCCCCCATGGCTCTTTCTGCCTCATTCAAGGTTTCCTCCAAGGTCTTTTCCTCTCCCTCGGTTGATCGGCTTGCCTTATACATCCTTGCCTGATCCATATCATTTTGCTCATCCCTAGGCCTGCTTTCCTCATCCATATCCTTTTGCTCATCTATAGGCCTGCTTTCCTCATCTTGGGTTTCAGCCATAGGCTCTTTTGGCTCCTCCACTGGCTGACTTGGCTCTTTAATTGTCTCCTCTGGTTGTACACTAGCACCTTCCATATGCTCATTTGACCTTTCCTCATCCTCGGCTCTTTCATCTTCTGCTGATATGACCCCCTTGGCCCGTTGTGATTCCACTGTATCGGATGTAGGGGTTTGTCGCGGTGGCACGTCATGTTTTGTTAGATCAATAGTGCGGTCATCCAAGCCGCTATCTTCAAGCTCTCTGGGGCTAGACATAGTAAGCAGGTGTTGTATTAAACTTACCCGGTATCTTTGCAAATAATCATGTGTATTTTTTTAAATCACTCTGCAAATTTGAAAGACCACATGGTGAGAATTCTTTTATAGACTAAACCAAAACTAACTGAATGCATTGCCAAATGGGTACCTTAGTCATGAAAGGTTTTAATGCAAAGTAGCTTTGCAGGACATATTCTGCATGGAGAAGACATCTCCAGCCGCAAGAATTTCCATCGGTTTGATTTGGGACAGGTACATCTTTGATTGGGGCCTTGTATAGTTCATACCTTCCACATAGCTTGCCATAGGCAAGCAACAACCTCTTTATACAACTGCACAAAGCAATGTCAAGATGTTAGCATGAGGCTTCAAATTTACATGGATATCTATAAGAAACACTTTCTGATACAAAACACTTACAGCCTAATTTCAGGGTGGGTTCCTTTTATTGAATTGAACACCCACACTGCTGGTTGGTCAACATCAAGGCATATGAGACTCCAGTGATGGTTGTTCTTATATGGAAAGATGATGACAGTAACTTCCAGCATAGCACAGTGGAGAAACCAACTCTCAAAGGTCCCAGATGGACTATTCTTTTGTCTAATAATCACTGACATTTGTGGATCAAGAAGAAACACCTCTGTGTGGGTGTGCAGTGGGAGTTGACTTTTGATCAGGCTGCAGAGACTCTACCTGAGTTAGCAAACCTATTATCTGAGTTTTCAAAGCTAGCAAGATAGTAACACTTACTTAAGACAAGCATAGATAATTGTGTCTGAAATCTGAGCATCTGGATTCTGCAATAAATTAATGTCCACTTTTTCCAGAGCTAGCTTTCTGGCTCCATCTACAAATGGTATCTCTGCAAGCAAACCATCCTTCATTGAAAGTAGGGTTTCTTGATTGCTTGCCTCTATGGACAGGGTCACATTGCATTCTGTTTGCCTCTGGGACTCCACTGCTACTTTTGCTTTCTCCTTAAGCTCTGCTTCCCTCATGTCCTCTGTTTGGCGAGCAATAGTCTCTGCCCTTGCCCTTGTATTCACATCATGTGTGACATCTACAATTGTGAGTTGTGGCACTAGCTCCGGGGGGTATAACAAAATTTCCCTCATTTTCTTATCCTTGTAGACATTGGGGACCAGTAGTTTGTCATACCTCCACCTTATTCTTTTCAGTGTCTCACTATCTTTGTCCATTATAGTAACCCTGTGGGCATGGGCTGCAACAATGGTCATGTCACTGAAGTACTCCAGTAGGAAGTCCTCTGCTGCTTCCTGTAGAGCCATTAATGCCACCACCTTCCACCTTTTGGTGCCCCAGGTAGCTTCATCACATATGGACCTCACCATCCTCTGGAAGGGCAGCTTTGGTATGCATAAATCTACACATTTCTTTGCCTTTCTGATTTCTCTGAATAGTCCCATGCAGGTTTGCAACTTCTTCATCCTTGGCCCTTTCAGTATTTTATTTGGTTTTCCAGGTCTTTTCTTTGGGGTTGCAGATCTGCTACTTGCTTTAGATGCTAATCCTGGTCCCTTGCCTGCCTTCCTTGTAGTGGCTTTTGTTCTAGCCATTTCACTGTACACAAAAAGAAGAGTCTCTCTCTCTTTCTCTCTCTCTCTCTCTCTCTCTCTCTCTCTCTCTATTTAAATATGCTAAGCTATAGAAAGGAGAGAGAGAGAGAGAGAGAGAGAGAGAGAGAGAGAGAGAGATAGAGAGAGTGAGAGCCCATTACTAAAGGCGCGCGTGGAGCACATTTTTACCTCAACAAACACCTCCGCGCGTCGTTAGTATAGGGTAAAAGAAATACACACACTATCTCTCTCTCTCTATAACACTCAGACATACACTGGTCAATGCACTGTACTAACGGCGCGCATAGAGGCATGCACACCAGTTATGCCTCTCTACGCGCGCCTTTTGTAGAGAGAGAGAGAGAGAGAGAGAGAGAGAGAGAGAGAGAGAGAGAGAGAGGGTATGCGTGTGTGTGTGTGTATGTGTGTGTGTGTGTTTGTGATTTGTGATTTGTGTGTGTGTGTGTGTGTGTATGTTTTATATGTGTGTTTGTGTGTTTGTGAGTGTGTGTGTGTGTGTGTGTGACTGTTTGTGTGGGTTGTTTGTTAAGACTGTGCTTGGTACTGTGACAGAAACAGAGATAGAGAGATAGAGGCAAAGGCAGAGGGAGAGGCAGACCTTCGTTATGTCGATGGGTCGGCTTGCTGTCGGAGACGCAGACGACGGCTCTTGCACTCTCTCTCTCTCTCTCTCTCTCTCTTTCACTCACTCTCTTTCACGAGGTGTGGTTTTTCTCTCTCTTGACCTCTTTATATGACGTACAAAAGTATACGGTCTCAATAATGACCGCACGTGTGACAACATGCAAATATACTCTAATTTATAGTGACACGTGGGGCGCCGCCGTGTGTATCCGTTATAAGTGTGATTTTGAGAGAGAGAAAGAGAGAGAGAGAGAGAGAGAGAGAGAGAGAGAGAGAGAGAGAGAGAGAGAGAGCCATAGAAAGAGAGAGAGAGAGAGAGAGAGAGAGAGAGAGAGAGAGAGAGAGAGAGAGAGAAAGAGAGAAAAGATTGTGAGACAGATAGAGAGGGAGAGACACAGATTGAGAGAGAGATAGAGAGAGGGACTCATTACTCTGAGAGAGAGAGAGAGAGAGAGAGAGGGAGGGAGAGAGACAGAGTCAGTTTGACACACAAAAAGCAATGGAGGAGACCCCACCAACAAAAGGTGATCTCTCACTCTTTCTCTCTGTATTTCCAACAGTTGGTACAAATTGTGTGTGTGTGTGTGTGTCTGTACAAAGAAAAACCCAGACTGTTGTTCAACACACACACCTCAACACATACTTCCATAGAGAGAGACACACACACACATACACACAGACACACACAGATATATACACATTCTCTCTCTCCCTCCCCTCTCTGTCCACGTTACTAACGGCGCGCAGAGCCAACCAAACACTGGCTCCAGCTCTCTCCGCGCGCCTATAGTATAGTTATAACTCTCTTTCCCTCAATTGCGCTTAAGGCGCGTGTAGAGAGTTGCAAAAAGCACTTTTTCGTCCTTGCGCGCCTTTAGTACAAATAGACACATACACACACACACACACACACACACACAGAGAGAGAGAGAGAGAGAGAGAGAGAGAGAGAGAGAGAGAGAGAGACTATGTGTGTTTTTGTTTGTGCTTTGGTGAGAGACAGATATATATATAAATATATATATATTTCTATCTCTCTGGAGAGAGAGAGAGAGAGAGAGAGAGAGAGAGAGAGAGAGAGAGAGAGAGAGAGAGAGAGAGAGAGAGAGACTTGTCATGTTTCCTGATGAATAGGATTAAGGTCCAGTAGGCAGAAGAGGCTGAAACCTGATCCAGAGCTTGTGCCAGGATTTCAACCCTTGCAGGCTCAGTTGCTTAATGTATCTGCCAAAAGAACTGTTGACTTTTGTCAGGACATATCTGAAGAAAAGTCAATTGGTGAAGATCAATCAGAGACGTCACCAGGGCAAGAGGATCCCTCACCCTACAAGGCTGTGGTGCCCTATACAGTACTTCTGAAGAAAAATACAAGAAAGAGGAATATAGACTTCTCAGATGATGCAGATGTGCTAGAAGGAAGTCCCTGTGCAACTAAATGTAAAGACAAAGAGGATGTGTCTTCTTTGGAAGACCCAGCTGCAACTGATGAGAGGCTGTTTGATTTTGCAGCATCTTGTGGTGCTGGGGACAAGTTTGATCTAGTTCATTCTATGTTTAATCCAAAGTTTGACATTGAAGACCTGTTAGCTCAGCACAGTAATTTCTTGCAGTCCTACAGAGATAAGTTTGAAGTGATGGTGCAGGTAGGGAGGGTTGTTCTGCCTACTATGACTCTTGTGCATTTAAATGACTGTGGTGGAAAGGGACAGGGACTGAAGAAGTATAGGGAATTACCACCTTCTTGCCGACATTCAGCCTGCCCTTTGCATCAAAAAGAATGCAAACTCATTCAGGAAGCCTTTGGCTTTATGATTTACCTGAACAGCCTATTTGGATTCCTCATGCAGAATCCTGATGAGGTGTTAGAGGAGCAGGATGCAGCACCAGATGAAGAATGCGAGGAGACAACTCATATGCAAGAAGTCGAGGAGGTTGAAGACACAGTCGACCTTGAGGTTGAGGCAATTGAAGTACAAAGAAGTAAGATGCTCTCTGTGAAAACCACAGAAATCAAACTTCCATTGGATGTCAGTAACTTCACTGAGAAGCATGCTCAGATGATGTTGCCTGCTGTGCCTGACTTCAGGATTGGAGACAGGACCTATATCTTCTTACATGATGTGCAAAGTGTCTTTTATTTAAGGGAGGATTTCTCCCTGGCTATTATTTCCAGAGTCCAAGAGGAGAGGAGTGGATTTGTTTCAGAGGATAGTAGTGATGATGAGGCAATGGAAACATCCAGCAATCCAATGGAATGCCTTCGAAGATGCTTTGAGAAAGCTGAAAAATACAAGGAGACACTACCTGATGAAGCCACCTTCCAAGCAATAAGACAAAGCCTAAGACCATCAACAAGTAACAAAGAAGTGGAGGATTGGTTTAACCATTCAGGTCAGGGGTCAACTACATCTGTAGACCTGTGGCAAGAAAACCTCTTTCTGTAGGATGAGAGATTCATGGTAACTCTCTCTCTCTCTCTCTCTCTCTCTCTCTCTCTCTCTCTTTGTGTCACTTCTGACATGGTATGTGCAGTCTTGGATTGCTGACAAGGATGACTTCCTTCGGCGCCGGACAAGAGAGTATCGAGGAAGGGATGCGGCCCTAGTGCAGTACCTTTCTAAGCTTTGCGAGTTGCCGATAGTAGTTTTTCACAATTCCATGTCACAAGAGGGTTCAATAGCAACTTACACATTCAAGACACTATCACGCTTCTTGGGTGGACCGGTGCTGCCCAAAAGTGCAGATAAAGTCATTCTTGTGGACAAAGTGTTCGCTAGAGATTGTTTTGGTTACTGCCCGGGCTATACAGGTGGTCGGGCAGCGTATTACTACACCTACACAACAATGGCACTAGCTCTTGGTAGACAAAACCCAGATGAACTTTTAGAGTATGGCAAACATCTCATGATTCGTTACAAGGGTGACGTGCCAAAAAACAAAATTGAACCTTCAAAATCTTGATACACTTCAAGTAGCAATTGTATAAGATCATGTATTACATAAATTTTGTACAATGTCATCCACTCAGAATATCTTTCTCCACTTGTGATTCACATACACCATTGTCTCTCTCCACCTTCGTTGACTTTCACGAGCTCCGGAGTTGTTGTATGCCATTGATCTTTTAACAATTTTGTTGTTGTAAATGTCTGATGGCTTGTGCTGTTGCTGAATTTGCCAAGACTTCTTTTGCCTGCATTCGATGAATGATTCTACGATAGAACCATTCAAATAGTTCTCTCAAACTTTTAGCCTTGATTCGAGAGCCACCATGTCGTGTGTGCCTGAAATAAGCATTTCTTGCCATGTAATGAGACTTTTCCATCCCTTGGGTATTCCATATTGCCGGGTTCCCATACTTTTGTATAAAATATGGTAAATGATTGAAGATGATGTGCTGGATATGAAAACAGATTAGTTAGAATGTTTTACAGTCACATATTTGCACATAAGAGAGAAAGAAATACATGATAATACCATGTAGTGAGTAATCTGGGTGTCTGTCCATGCTGTCTTGAATGATTTTTTCAGAAGGTTGAGATTTTCCTTGAACTTGTTCATATCACCTTGTGACCAGTCATCTTTGTCGCACATCAAAAATAGGATGTCTATTGATCGCCAAACCTCAGCCTTCGCATTACGAGTAGTTGGTTCGTGGTCTTTGACTGCAATATGTAGCTTTTTCCAGCTCTGATACTCTACCTTGCTAACATAAGATGTGTTATATATTTTTCCATGTTTTGTTAGCTTTGGATCTCTTGTACCTTGGGGCTTAGATTAAAACCTCCGTGCCTTCACCCCACCGATGGATGGTTTGCATGGGACATCCTTCTCAGCAGTTGATCTCTTGGATTTTCACATTGCCACCATGAAGCCCCATATCCGACAGTACCATTTCTAAGCACTGCAGGGCTACTTGTCGTTCTGTGGAGTTCTTAATCTTCCAAGCAAACCCGATGTATAAGTAGACCAATTTCTCCACAATTCTACAAAGGGCATGCATTGTACAAATGTGGACATTCACAAGTGGTATTTTCAAAACCGGTCGAAAAGCAGGATCCTCAATGTGACGTGTTGGAGCTTTTCTCCACCACTTTGGGTCCATGACCTTTGCAGGCTCCATGCAGAACAAACACGGAGACTTTGCCATTGCACCCATTCCACAATTATACATGCACTTTAATGTTTTGAGGTCACCTGCAAGATGCCACTGAACTTGAAAGTCTCCCCTTCCATCTAGACGTAGTACCTCTCCCTGGTTAGTCTGTCGATCAATCACCTCCGGAATATTAGTTCGATGGAACACCCAATATAGAATCTCACGATCTTCTTTCTTTACCTGCAACACAAAATAAATGAGACTTAAGTAGATGTGAACAATTGAGCTTACCTGAGAATCTCGCTTACCTCAAACGCCAAGCCACCATATGTTAGATTCTGATTGAACACTAAAATATAAAGGATCATCACTGGGACACTTTGAGAGGTCTCTATTCATTAAAGTAATAGTAACACGCTCTAGCTTTTTCTCTTTAACAAGCTCACACTCATCCAGTTTTAACACAAAATGTAATACCCCACGTGACTCTTCAAATGTGATGTTGTAAAACTCCACCATTCTCTTCTGTAATATCCGCAGGTCCATAAAAATATTGTTGAACTCATCATATGCCATGTTTGCTCCAGAATCTCTACATGAAGACAATGCATAAGTAAATAACAGAAAATTTCCTTCACTAACACTATTTAGGCACATGAAAACAATGCATAACAAGAAAAAACAAAAAAATTACTTAACTAAGACAATGTAGCCAACCAAGAAGCATCACCTTAATGCTCGGATTCTTTTCTTGAGACCTCCTGATGCAACCTGCAATGTTTCAAGATTGCGCAATTTCTTCTTTCGGATACGACCACCCAAGATGGTGTCCTTCATTTGACAACTTCGCACCTTTCCTTTCAGTTCTTGTACCTCTGTTTTATGTTGCAAAATGGTAACCTGATCTGTAGAATGTAAATGTGAAAGGCGAACAATCTCACATTGTTGAGCTTGGAGAATGCTCTTGTAAGTTTCAGCTTCTCTTGTAAGAGATTTACAATAACCTAGAAGGCCCTTTTCTCCATCACCAGCAAAGGTCAATAAGCTTGTAGGATTGAAAAACGGTGGAGACGCATTAGTCATTGGATTCTTAGGGTAGAGAGAGCCTCTCGTCCAGATATCTATGTGTTTAGCTCCTTGAGCTCTGAGCGTGTCTATGGAAGCGGGAGGTATATGTGTGTTTGTTTTACTGCGCTTAATCAATGGTTGGTACACAGTGTCCAAATCAATGTGAAGGTGATATTTGGCTCGTTTCTGGGTAACATTTGTTCCATTTGAGGAGTGCGCCATTAGGCAAATGTGCAGGTTTAATGGAAAGTGAATAGCGGCTGCGCCTTCGTCCCTCCATGTTAGCCTCATTCCCTCCATATTGACGAGGTTCATTCAATGCAACTGAAAAGAGGATTATCCCTCAATCACTACGAACGAATGTTCAGAAGATTAAGGAATTTACTTAAAGTACACTTTTTGAACTTTTACTATGAAAGACCCAGCTCTTTTATTTGCCATTTTTTCTAGAGAGAGAGTGCAAAAAATACATTTTCTTAGAAGGCCCTCCAAATGACCTTCGAAATTTCCTAATGCATTACAGAACATCCTCCTCATTTGTGAACCAAAAGACGAAAATAGTCCAATATTTCAATTTTTGGTGTCCAAATCAAAACCCAAGCACATAGCTGTGATGTACAAGTCACAGGCTATCATCATGACAAGTTTCAAGTCATTCTGATGATAAAGACATCCTACACGTAGTATGCCTTCAGGCTTAATTTGAAGCACAATTCTTACTGTTTTCATTTGCAAACCACCCTTAGTCCCTCTTGAGCTCATGTTTCAATTTTCAAGTCAATTGGATAGCTAAAACTCAGTTTATTAGCTAATCTGTAAAGAACGCTAACTTTGGACTACTGAGTGCAACAGGATCCATGGCAGCCGCTAAGTCACCAGCAAAGAAGAAATGAA
Source organism: Adiantum capillus-veneris (assembly GCF_014529385.1). Lineage (NCBI taxonomy): Eukaryota > Viridiplantae > Streptophyta > Polypodiopsida > Polypodiales > Pteridaceae > Adiantum > Adiantum capillus-veneris. Next base: position 38,746,119 of record NC_140960.1, read on the forward strand.
TGACCAACAAATATTACCTAGATGAAGTGGAGCCATTTGTAATACCAACAGGAACCATAAAGCCCATTACCACTTGGTTACAAAGCAACCTACTGGAAACAAACGACCTCAGGATGCGAAGGTCTGTTCAAGGACCCAAAAGGCAATGCCATAGAGCTACCAATGATACCTCAAGAACTCAATGAGTTCACAAGAAAGCCAGATATACTTTCTCTCTTGGAAAAGTTGGACTTACACAATTATTTTGAAGCGTTGCCAGCAGGAATTGACATCCAAAGAGTCTGGGAATTCATCACCACAATCAAAGAAAATGGCATAGCCAAAGTGACAGATCTGCAAGGAAAGACCAGAGAAATTGTAATCACGCAAGAAGTGGTCGCAAGTGCATTAAACCTCTCTAACAAAGGAGACAGTGTCAACAAGAGGCGAGAAGAGGTAAAGGTATACAAAGAAATCAAGAAGAACTACACCTTCAAGGACGTTGCTTATCCAATGGTGGAAACCATGTGCCAACTTTACAACCAATATTTCCATATGTGCACAAAGAGACCTCAAAAGTACACTGCACCACCGACAACAATTGGAACGACATTTTGGGAAATGAAGACAAGCAGGCCAAAAGAGATAGATTATATGGCGTACCTACAATACAACATTGTGAGAATGGGAACCCCGAATCCTACATACATTGAGCATACATTGCACCAGGGGAGATGCTTACAAAGGTGATATATGAAGCTTTACATGCAAGGGGCCAGCGGCCTCTTCCTCCATCACAAAATGACTGGTTAAAGCTGACAAAGGACAAGGAAGAGGAACAACCTACAGATCCCAGGGTAACCACCAGACTAAAGAGAAAGCTAGAGACAGTGGAAGAAGAGCCTGCTCAACGGAAGAAAGCTACTGTACAAATGCCAGCAAAAGAGACCAAATCCTAGAAGGTTGCTCGGCTAAAAAGGTTGATGGAAAGTTTCAAAGCCCAATTAATGCTAAAAGGAGATCTAAATGAATTATGGAAGCCCTCACTTGAGGCAATGACTGGATATTCTCGAAGGACACATAGGGATCGCTTTGAAGACTACATAAAGAATTTTGAGATCCTAGATGCGGCAGCTGAGAACATTCCAGTCATACCGTTTACTGACGAAGAGGTTGATGATGTGAGGCGGAAGTTGCTAGAGAGCAGGAAGGGGAAGAAAGAGAGAGGAAAACAAAAGCTGACCGAGATCTCAAAAAGAAATCATCAACCCCACCATCAAGCCAAGAGTCAAGTCCTCCACCATCACCACCTCCTCCTAGTCCCTGACCGAGATTTCAAAAAGAAATCATCAACCCCACCATCAAGCCAAGAGTCACAAGCCAAGAGTCAAGTCCTCCACCATCACCACCTCCTCCTAGTCCTCCTCAACCCCGACAAACTGAGGAGTTGAACAAATCTGATGGGCAACAAGAATCCAAGGAAGAAGAGAACAAAGAGAAAGAGCAGAAGGCAGAAATTGAACCAAAAAATGAGAAGCAAGATCCTGAGGCAAGGAATTATGAAATATTCCTAGATCTGCTAGCTGCTGGATATACCCGAGAGGAGGCAGCTCAGACAACATTTCAATTGTCAACACCTAAACCAAAAAAATCCACATTAAGCACTTGTTTGGTGGAGCTGAAGGAGAATGCAACAAACACCATAGATTTGCAACTATAGAAGGAAGATTGGGAAGAAGTTATACAAAGACTACAAGGATTGAGAGCCAGATCAATGGCCAAAGAAATAGAGTACGAAGAGCTGAGGTTGAGTGAAGAAAATGTGAAAATAGAAGTGGAAACACTCCAGAGGCAAAACCAAGAGCAGCTGCATGGCCAAGCACAAGTACAAGCTCAATTAGAAGCAGCACTACAGAAATGTCAAGAGCTAGAAAATCAAAGCCAGGAAAGCAATCAGAAGCTGCTAAACTCTGAAGAGGAATACCAGAAAGTCAGCAAGGCTCTTTCTAAAGCCGATAAAGAAAGGGATGAGCTAACCCTACAGTTAGCGGAAGAGTCGAAGCAAGTAGAGAGCTTGAAAGAAGCTAAGGACAGGGCTGAAATCTCTTATGAAGCTAGCCAAGATGAGGTAATTGAGCTCAAAGATCAAATCAAAGTAAAAGAGCAAACTATTCAGAGGTTGAGAGAATCGTCGGTCAGGGCAAGAGCTGCAGCTACAACTAGCACGAACCAAGAAAAAGATGCGTTTGAAGAACAAATGATAGAACTCCAAAAAGATGCGTTTGAAGAACAAATGATAGAACTCCAAAAAGAGCTGACGCTTGAGAAGAAGCAGAGAGGGATGATGGCAGAAGGATCAATGGTGATACAAAGCCGATTGGAAGAGGAGAACAAGTCATTGAAAGCAGAATTGTTGGAGCTTCAAGAAAGATTAGAAGATAATTCACAAACGCTGCAAACAGAGAATGCTGAGATAAAACAGAAGTTAGACAAAGCTGATAGGGTCAATGCAGAACTCAATGACCTATTAGTATCTGTGACAGAACAAGCTGAGATAGCAAAAGACAAGTTACAGAAGCAGCTGGATGAACTTCAAGGCCAAACAAGTGAAGAACGTTAACAAAGTCAAGGGCCGGCTGCAACAAAAGGAATTGACATAGAGAATGTGTCAGACCCGGTGGACACTATCATACAAGAGGATATTCCTGGGGAATCAGTACAAGAGCCCCGAGATCTGACACAAGAAGAGGAAGACAATCTACAGAAAGCCATAGAAGTAGCGATAAAGGATACGACAAAAGAAGTAATACAGTGGGAGCAGAGGATATTAAAGTCGATGACAATTCAAAAATTAGATGCAAATGTCGTTTGACTTGAATGGCTACAACCTTATCTCCCCTATTCTCTTCTCAAATATGAGGCTGCTACAATCAACAAGAGGATCAAAGAGGAGCCCACAGTGCCACTGTACAATGAAGATGTCACTAGACCAGAAGGGGTTAAACTCATTGTAGACTCCCAACCAAGATGGAGGAAGGCATGGATCACTAAATACCCTCAGTATTTAGTACATCTGGTAGAGGCGCCTAAAATAATCACAGACAACCTCAGCTTTTTCCCTCTACCAAGGACGGGGCATGGAAGAAGCATGAATTGTTGAAGAGAAGCCACCCCACGTGGCTCAACTACCCAAAGTTGCCAGGCTTGAAGGCATACGAGAGAACGAGTGAGCAATACATGGTGAAAACCCTAACGGGCACCATTAAATTGTTCACTGGCTCGCTTGACCTCTCTTGCATTATGCTCAGGAAGATATGTAAAACCCTTCTGGAAGTTTTTGAGGTCTTTAAACCTGGGCAGGCAATAGACAACATATTTTTCTTCCAAGATACATAAAGATGTGCTTATGGACCGTCTGCTCAACCTTCCCATGAGGTGATACATGCCCTCTACCAACGAATAATGTTCTTGCCCTCATACCACCTCCAGGCCTTTGAAGAAGCTTTCTACACCGGCTTCTTTACCATCGATACAGATATATTCGGCCCTACATTACTGGCCTAGCATGCATGGTATGAGTCTATTCTGAAGATGCACGAAAGCCTCCACTGAAGCAGCAACTCTACTGTCATGTCGGGGACGACATGAACTAGGAGGGAGGGAGTGCTAGCAGAAGACTGGCGGCTATACTCAACTAAAGACTGGCAGACTACGGAAAGAAAGAAATCCTATGTAGTCATTCCCTGATTAAGAAAAACACCTATAATTTCATTTGTTAACACTTGGGGCTTGCAGAAGTTTCCAATTTTGTATATTATTTTTGCCATTAGATTGAGTAAGATTTTACTTTGGAACTTGAGATATTGTAATTGGAAGGTATTTATACCAAATTTTGACCTTAATGAAAAAACCCTCTCAGTTTGATTTTTATCAAGTGTCTATGGAGAGCGTATTCTGTGTACGAGAGAGAGTGAGAGTTTATCTTGATGCTACGCGCACACTAGTGGTCGAAATCGAGTGCGGAGAAGTGCAGCGTGTTGCCCCCGTAGCGAGCTACACGCCAACACTTACATTGCGCGTGTACGGCCCGGCTTCGCGAGATTGATCCAAGAGCTATTTCTGGTGATTCGATGAGCATATGGTGTTTGTTTCCACATTTCGGCATATCCACGCGTTTGCAATGAGTAGAGCTACACATTAGGCACCTTAGTTTTTGGAAACTTCAACCTGCAAAAAACTTGTCAGACATCCTACGTGATTTTGCACTGGGTGTTTTTGGGTAGGGTTTTGGGTCTCGGACCTTAGGGAGAGCGGCCTATTGGTGTTAATAGGATTTCCCTCAAGTTTCGTCACGTTTCGAGAAAGTCTGATGGGTATTTGGCTCTTGGAAGCGTTGAAGAAAATCTCCTCCTGTGTACTTTTGAAGGCTGTAACTTAGACATTGGGTAGAGACCTCTGTAGGAAGTAGTCAATAGTCGTTCAAGTGTAGATTGACACCCTATGCTTGCTTCCATGTGCCTGCGGGTCGAGCTTCGTCCTTAGCTGACAAATCTTGTTAGGCGAGTTCTCGCTGTGCTGACGTCCTTCGTGGAGTATCCGCCAACACACGTACCATTGGGCAAGAGCCACGCGTAGGCATCACCATGGCCACCTAATTGATGCTTGTTGGGAACGACGGAGAGAACTCGTAGCAACCAACTAGGAACCACCTCCTCGGGTGACCCATCTCAGGAGGAGGATGCACTGAAGTGTCCAAGGGCAAGAGCCCTAGCAACGTGAACATTGGGTGATCACAAGGTGTCCCTCTAGAGTGTGAACCAACGGGGGGATTTGAACCCACAACCTATAAGTTGAGAGGCCAAAGCCTTACCTACACCAACCCTTTGGGATAGAATTACAAAACTTTTACCATTAAACCTGCTTATTTAAAAGATCTTCACAATTGATAACTTCTCAATCAAATGATCAAGCAATCAATGGGTACCGAGCTTTGGAAAGCCCTCTAAATATGCAAAAATAAGACGTGAGTTCAATAGAAAGGATCACACACACACACACACACACACACACACACACACACACACACACACACACACACACACACACACACACACACACACACACACACACACACACACACACACACACACACACACACACACACACACACACACGTGTATACGTGTGTGTGTTCCCAATTGCAATGAGGTATATACATCTTGGAAACCTATGAGAGAAGTGCATGTCAATGCACAAAGATCACCCAAGCTAGTAAAGTAGGTAGTGGTAGAGTCTATTAGGGTAGAGGATCCCAAGACAGGGTCCAAAACTAGGAAAAAATCAAATCAAAATTATCTTTGCCATAGCTTGGATGGAGGATCAAACTAGGAGAGTTGGGAATTGTCATGGACACAAGAATCTAGCCCATTTGGGAAGCTTCTAGAATTTTCTAGAAACTTCGAGAAGATTGGAAAAATTTAGAAGCTCCTAGAAGTTTCTAGAAGCTTGGAGAAGATTTCGAAAGAATCTAGAAGATTCCAAAAGTTTCTAGAATCTTGGAGAATAGTTTGAAAGAATCTAGAAGATTCTAAAAGTTTCTAAAATCTTGGAGAAGATTCTAGAAGAATCTAGAGGTTTTTGGACAACTCTAGAAAGTTGAGGAAGGATTTAGTAGGTTTTAGAAGAACTAGAAGGATCAAGAGGGTTCTAGAAGATTCTAACCTCCTCAAGAAGAACCTAGAAAGTTCTAACCTCCTCTAGTAACCTCCTCAAATACTAGTATAAATAGGGGTCTTGGGCTACAAGCCCTTCAATCTTGCCAACACCAGTTGTGAGACTCATGCGAGGTATGCCCTCTCCTAGTTCTTGTCTTGTTATCAATTCTTGTTCTTTCAATCAAACCTTGTCTTGCATTCGAGTCTTGTAATCCAAGTCCTGTATCAAGTTCCTTAAATCAAGTATCAAGTCTTGTATCAAGTTCTCTTAATAAACTATCAAGTCTTGTAATCAAGATTAAGCTTAGACTCAAGTCCCAAGTTCTTGTACATTGTGAGTCTCTCCTCTTGATTTCTTCTAGCTCTAAAAGTGCTCATAACAGTTTGGCAAGTTTCCCATGTCTTAATCTTGTCAAGCCATCATGGAGCCGATGATGGAAGGTGTCATCAATGCATTGCAAAGCATCCATGATCAGTAACAACAGCTTTGGGGGAGAAATGCTCAACTTCAAGCAGAGGAACTTGTAATCTTGGGACCTACGCTACAAGATCTTCAACGTCAAATTCAAGAACTTCAAGAGGAAAGCACACATCAAGCACATTCTACAAGATCCAGTGACTCTCAACAACATAAGCAGGAGCCGAAGATCAGCTTGCCTGAAAATTTTGATGGGACTAGATGAAAGTTTAAAGGTTTTCTCCAAGTACAATTCTTCACTCGAATGCAACGAGAGAATTATCCAGATGATGCCTCTCAAGTAGGCCTTATTGGGACCCTCCTGTCAGGTACGACTCTCTCTTGGTTTGATCCCTTACTTGAAAAACAATCTCCTCTCCTCTATGACTTTGAAGCTTTTGTGCGGGAGTTCTCTGCAGCCTTTGGGGATATTGATAGAGCAAGGGTTGCTGAAATACCAAACTTAGAAATATCCACCAAGGGTCAAGACCTGCATCCCTCTATGCATCTGAATTTCAACAGCTCACTTGTGATCTAACTTGGCATGAAGAATATTTCATTAGCCAATTTTGATGGGGATTAAATGATAACACAAAAGATATTTTATTGACTATGTCAAAGGTTCACACACTAAGCGAATTCGTCTCTCAAGCAATAGAATGTGATAACCGACTATTTGAGAGGCGACAAGAGAGGTGTCTTGGGGCACCATTGCGGTCTAAAACAAAATTGACACATGAAGGCTACACATCTCAAGAGGGCCATGAATCAAGCATTGAGCCCATGCAAATTGATTCAGCATGGTTTCAACCTCTATCAGCCTAGGAGAAGCAAAGGTGACGTATTAATGACTTATGTATGTATTGCGGAGAGCGGGGACACTTCGCTCAATAGTGTCCAAGGAAGAGAAGGATGAAGGTTCATAGTGCAGCGGCCTCAAAGTTTTAAAAAAACATGGATATCCAACCTCAATAGAGATCGGACGATTGGACCAAAGCCAGACAAAAGAAGGTCTCTTTCTGCCTACTGATTCCACTTCAAGTTTTATGCTTCTAGTCAAGATCCATATGCTGGGTAGGTACATGGATTGTGAAGCATTACTAGATTCAGGTGCAACGGCATGCTTCATGGACAGATAATTTGCAAAACAACAAGGCATACCACTTGTGGAGAAGTCTAATCTAGCAACTGTAGAAGTCATTGATGGTTGTACCGTCGCTTCAGGGGATGTCATGTATGAAACTCGCCCCATAGAAGTAACATTAAAAGAGCATGTTTCAAGAATAACGTTCAATATCATACAAATCCCAAGTAGTCCAATTGTTATTGGGCTACCAAGGATTGAATTACATAATCCTAACATTGATTGGAGGGCTCGGAGAATTGAACCACAGAAAGTACTGATAGCCGTTTTTCGGCTCTCCGTAATTGCCATAGTGAGTTAACCCACCCTACCAAAATCATCCAAACACTGTGGCTATCCCTATCATTTCACTATATATAGGTATGTGTGAGTTAGGGGACTTTTCCCATATCTTCTTAAAAATCCTCAATTAGCTAGTCACTGGGCTAGTTGAGCCAAAAAAATAAAAAAATAAAAAATTATAAGTATATTATGGCCCATTTGTGTGTAAATATTTCATTGTATATAGGGCCTAAATAAAAGGATTTTTTATAATTATTTTGGTATTTATTTAAATATTTCTACCTATGGTGTGTTATTTATGCTATGTACATTGACTCACAATTACCATATTTTTTCTTACCATTTTGCATACTCTTTATTCCATATAAAAATAATTTCATGCAAGCTTCTCTTATTTTTGGTGTAACTCCATCCCAACAAAAATCCAAAAAAACTAGTTCTATTTATGTGTATATTTTTTCACTATTGTGATTTTTTCCTTCCTACATCTATTCTCTATTACTCTCATAAATTAGACCACCAAAAATATTCATCTTTTTATGGTAGAATTATAATGAGAGAGATTTATTTTGAACCCTTTATATATTTTCCACCTATATTATTTATATTTGACATGTACATATTTTTTTAGACCCCTCAATATTTGATTTTCTTAGTTGTACTATTCACGTATATCATGATCTCAACAATATCTTCAATTATAGACCTACCAAATAAGGTCAAGGGTATGTGGTATGCATGCATGCACTATGGGGGGCTCACTCTTGGAGGTATTCAAAAGAATCATCCAAAGAAGGACCTCACAAGGACTTTGTGCCGTGGAAAAAAACAGTCGGTTTTGCTGAATTTTTAAAGATCACATGCTCCCCGAATTTGAAAAGGTGATACAAACAAAAGTTGTAGCTCGTGAGCTGAACTTTTATCTCAATTTTTTTCATATTTTTTTGAGCTACGAGGTGTGAGCTATGATTTTATTGGTGGACCCCAGTTTGCCCATTCTATGCAGCCACACTCCCTCTTTCACTTTATCATTTTCCTCTTTCACACACACTTCTCCACTCATCATCCCCACCTCTCTCACCACTCCTCTCTGCACCCTACTCACCTTCTTCTCAACCTTGAAGAATAAGAGAAACCATGGTGAACTCATGTCTCCTACACACACTTCCATTCCAAAATTGACCACCTAATCTCATTTTTCCTCATCCATATTACCCATATCTATAAAAAAAACCACAAAATTCAGCCTCTTCTCTTGAAACACAGCATCATGGTGATTGATTACTCATGTTCACTTACCTTGGCTCCCAAGGAAGGTCAAGAGTGGAGAAAAAACGTACCATCAAAGCTAGTGGACCGTCAACAAGCGTCAAAATTGACCATACTCAAGACACTTGGAGCATCAACATTGTAAGAAATCCATATTTTCTTACCTATTAAGAGTTTTTTCTTCCTTATTTGTATCCTACTTGGATACTCCCATTGTAAATATCCAATTCTATTTGTAAATCAATAAAAATACTAACTCTACTAATTTACTAACACTAACCTACTATGAAAAGTCCTATCACCTCCACTTCTCTCCTCTCTCTGTTCTTCATCCACACCAACTTCTTACTAGTTCCAAGCAAAAGAAATTAGATAAGTGCTGAAAATCTAACCCAACCATGGTTAGAGGAGTAACCCTAGCCCTCAAAACTGCTATAAAAGGAGGGTGTAGCTAGCACAAATGGAGAGCCATAAGCAAGAGCACTATGCTATTGCTTGAGAAGCCAAGCTCAACCTCTCTAGAAGGAGCTCTTGAGTGGAAGATCATTGTCTTATGCATATGCATGTGTTGTATTAGGGGTGATTAGCAAGGGAACTCTATGCCATTGTACGAGAGAGTGATCATTCAATTGAGAGTAGGAAATCTATCATTTCTCCTACTAGTGTAAGCCCAACATTTGCTGAATCAAGGAGGGTGGATTTGGACTAAGCTTGGATACTTTGTCTCTCTTCCAACGTGAAGTAATGGACAACAATGATGTGTAAGTGTCTTGGTGTTTTCTTTAAGTTCTTGATAGCTTGTCTCTGGGTGTTGTCATCAATTTAGCCATAAATCCCACATACTCTAAGAGGGTGACAGGGTGGAGAGGACTCCCCTGGCCTTAATACACTGATTGGGGTGGATTTTTTTGGTGATGTGTTGTGGTGTAATTTACTCAAGCTATGTTGAACAAATACTAATCTCACTTTGACTGGTCATGACAGATTTGTAAGAAGGTATTAATGCAACAAGCACCCCCTCCCCCTTCTCTCTCTTTCTTACATATATAATTGTGTTTGCTTGATCACTACTGATACATTTCAAAGCAGCCCGAGCACTATCTCTCTCTCTCTCTCTCTCTCTCTCTCTCTCTCTCTCTCTCTCTCTCTCTCTCTCTTTACGCATCCTAGTTCGCATCCAAAACTAGGTGGTGCCCCAAATTTGTGTAGGGTTAGGTTGCGGGTTTGTGTGTGTGTGTGTGTGTGTGTGTTTTTTTTTTCCCACCCCCAACTCAATTGAGCAGCACGGGAGCCTAGAAGAGTGCTTAGAGGCCACTCTTCTTGTTGCCCGCCCCGGAACGCCTCAATACAAAAGAAAAAGGGAAGACATAACAGGCCTATATATCTTGGCGCCAAGGTCTTCATGCGTACAACCAAAAAGCATCCAACTTTCCTGATATTCACAACACCGACCGACACGTCAACAAAAAAAAGCATGGAGGCATTTCCATGTCAATATCAAGATTACTATGATGTTTTTGAGAAGAAGAATGCAGACCTCTTATCGGAACCTCCACCCTATGATTGTGCTATAGAGATTCAGGAGGGAACCCAACCCCCTTTGGCCCAATATACAAGCTATCTCAAGATGAATTGACAGAATTACAAAAAAATATTGATGAGAATCTTGCTAAGAGAGGTTCATACACAATTCAAAGGTGCCAGCACGGGCTCTAATACTCTTTGTAAAAAAGAAGGATAGATCTCTCCGAGTGTGCATGTATTATAGGGGCCTAAACAAGATCACCGTCAAGAATTTCTATCCCCTTCCCTTGATCCCAGAGCTTTTTGAGCGCCTTGGCAAGGCAAGAATATTCACAAAGATAGACCTTGGTGGTGCTTACAACCTAGTCAGGATCAAAGAAGGTGATGAATGGAAGACAACCTTTTGCACAAGGTATGGCCACTTTGAATATACCATCATCCCATTTGGTCACACAAATGCCCCAACAATTTTTCAACATTTAAAATAAATTATATCTTTTGGGAGTATTTGAATTATTTTGTGATAATATATTTGGATGATATCTTGATATTTTCCAAGGATTAAGAAGAGCATGAGAACCATGTGTGGTTAGTGCTTGAAATGCTTCGTGCATCTGGGTTATATGCAAAGTTGGAAAAGTTCTCTTTCCATCAATCTAAGGTAGAATTTCTCGGTTATGTTATCTCTGAAAAGGAATCTCCATGGATCTCCTCAAACCATCCTTGATTGGGAGACACCCACCTCGGTAAAAGATGTTCAATGTTTTGTAGGAGTTGCAAATGTTTATCGTATCTTAGGTGGTCACACCACTCACAAGGTTGACATGCCATAATAAGTTTTTGTGGGACTCAAAGGACATGGAAGCTTTTCAAAATATCAAGCAAGGTTTCACGACCACACCCATTCTAGTTCATGAAGATCCTACAAAGCCTTTCATCCTAAAAACAGATGCTTCAAAATTTTTCCTTGGCGCTATTTTATCCCAAGTAGGTGAGGGTGGTCGAGTACATCCAATTCCCGCAAGTTCTCAGCTACAAAAATCAATTATAAAATCCATGACAAAGAGCTCTTGGCAATCGTCAACTCTTTCGAAACTTGGGGTCACCTACTTAAATGAGCACCTCATAAGAACATTGTCTATATAGATCACAAGAATTTGGAACACGTCATGGCATCTCGTGTCTTGAATCGCCACCAAGCCAAGTGGAGTGGTATCCTATCAAGGTTTGATTTCATTATCTCTTATAGTCCTTATCATCAAGAAGGTAAGCCAGATGCCTTATTAAGAAGATCCTACCTTGCACCTAAAGAAGGCGATGCAACATTTGATCAACAAGAGTTAGTGATTTTGAAACCTAAGTAGCTTAAGCTAAATGCCACCATAACCCAAGCTCCTGAAGATTCTACTTTTCTTTCAAAGGTGGAAAAGAAAATTGCCAAGGACCCAGTTGCTCAGAATAATAGACAACAACTATAAGGACAAGGTGCTAGAGGAATTTCAAGAAATTGATGGACTAATTTATTATAAGGGTCTTCTCTATATTCCGCCAGGACCAACACGCTCTGAGGTACTTCAATAGAGGCATGAAATTCCATCAACATGGCATTTTGGGGTTAAAAAGACAATTGAGCTTCTATCACATGACTTTTGGTGGCCTCAAATGTGGAAGCTTGTCAAGGAGTATGTAGGCACTTGTGACACTTGCAATAGATCAAAGGCACCTCGTCATCCTCCTCATGGGTTACTTCATCCCTTGCCCATTCCAAGCAAGCCATGGTCATCCATCTCCATGGATTAAATTGTAGAGCTACCCTTTCCACAAGGATTTGAGTCCATTTTAGTGGTCATGGATCGGTTTACAAAGATGACACACTTCATTCCAACCACCAAAACCATCACCGAAGAAGGTACGACCAAACTCTTTCTGCATCATATTAATTGTTATCATGGATTACGGGAGAACATAGTTTCCGATCAAGGCCCACAATTCATCTCTAGCTTATGGAAAATCTTATTCAATCTACTTGGAGTACAAATCAACCTCTCCTTAGCCAATCACTCACAAAGTGATGGACCAAACAGACAGAGTGAATCAAGTTTTGGAATAGTATCTATGTTGTACAATCTATTATCACCAAGATAATTGGTTCGAGCTACTACCGCTAGCAAAATTCTCCTACAATAACAGTTTTCATGCCTCCACCCGTCACACTCCATTCTTTGATAATTATGGTCAACATCCCAAAAAAGGATATCCACATGCATCATCAGGTCAAGAATCCAGCTGCTATTAATCTTGCACAACATTTGTCTGCAATTCACAAGGAGCTTACAATTCATATCAAAGAAGCTCAATCCAAGTATAAGGAAAGTGAAGATCTACATCGCATGCAACATCCAAAATACAAAGAGGGGGATAAAGTGTGGCTCCTTCGGCATGATCTGCGTTCATCTTGTCCCTATCAAAAGCTAGATTATCAAAGGCTTGGCCCATTTAAGATTATCCATCAAGTCAATCTAATCACCTGTCGACTCTAGTTGCCCTCAACCATGAAAATCCATCCGGTCTTTCATGGCTCAATCCTAGAACCTTGCTACAAATCTAACATCCCAAGAAGAGTCCTACAACTACCTCCTCTGATTGAGATTCAAGGACTCGATGAATATGAGGTCGAGAAAGTCCTAGATTCTTGAGTTTTCATGGAAGATTGTAGTAATTGGTGCATTGGAAAGGATATGATGTTAGTGAACGAACCTGGGAACCAACATCCAATCTTTAGCATGCACCTCTCAAAGTCCAAGAGTTCCATCAACAACATCCATGGAAGCCCAAACTATGAAACACCAATGCTCCTTGTGGAACTCGTCGCTTGGGGGGGGGGGGGAGTAAAGTCATGGACACAAGAATCTAGCCCATTTGGGAAGCTTCTAGAAGTTTCTAGAAGCTTGGAGAAGATTTTGGAAGAATCTAGAAGCTCCTAGAAGTTTCTAGAAGCTTAGAGAATATTTTGAAAGAATCTAGAAGATTCCAAAAGTTTCTAAAAGCTTGGAGAAGATTTTGAAGAATATAGAAGATTCTAAAAGTTTTTAGAAGCTTGGAGAAGATTCTTGAAGAATCTAGAGATTTTTGGAAAGCTCTAGAAAGTTGAAGAAGGATCTAGTCGGTTCTAGAAGAACTAGAAGGATCAAGAGGGTTCTAGAAGATTCTAACCTCCTCAAGAAGAACCTAGAAAGTTCTAACCTAATCTAGTAACCTCCTCAAACACTAGTATTTTTAGGGATCTTGGGCTACAAGCCCTTCAGTCTTTCCAACACCAGTTGTGAGACTCATGCAAGGTATGGCCTCTCCTAGTTCTTGTCTTGTTATCAATCTTGTTCTTGCAATCAAGCCTTGTCTTGCATTCGAGTCTTGTAATCCAAGTCCTGTATCAAGTTCCTTAAATCAAGTATCAAGTCTTGTATCAAGTTCTCTTGATAAAGTATCAAGTCTTGTAATCAAGATTAAGATTATAATCAAGCCCCAAGTTCTTGTACATTGTGAGTGGCTCCTCTTGCTTTCTTCTAGTTCTAGACACGCTCATAACAGGAATCATGTTTATCCAGCATCATTAATCCTAAGCGATTATGTTCCTATGGAATGATCTGGTCACTTGACATCTATTCCATAGTTAGAGATTTTGAGTTAGATGCCATACCTCAGATCATATCAGATGAACATAATAAAACCTCATAAGACTAGAAGTTGAGAATTCAGACAGACAACTAAACCAGAATGAAAGCCTTAAGATGACATAGATTGAGACAACCAAAAATATAGATTCAAATTCATAGACTAATTCAAAAGTACAAAGTTAAGAAATACAATTGGTACAACACTCAACGCTTCTAAGCTCTACAAGATGCTTAGCTCTAGAGTTCCAAGAGATACAAGAGTTCCAATCCCCAAAATGAAACTAATGGATCCTATTTATAGGTGTCCGTACGATTGGTCACATAGCCACACAGTATCGAATGACTATCGTTAAATCCGTCAAGTAACTCATTTAGGTAAACCCCCATGAAATTCATTCAAAGAGTTGGCTCTGACCATATACATCCTCCTCTCCTTTCTTGAATTTTTTCATATACAAAATTTTCTAGATTATTTCTTTTGTTTGCGTTTTGGTTTGTCTGGGTCCTTCTTCTTCTCATGCCTGTATACTTATTGAACTGGTGCTTGTGCATCTTTGGCCCCATCATTGTTGAAAGTACTAGAGGTTTTTTTTCCGCCTCCTACTCTAGTAGCTCTCTCATTCAGTGAGCATCTCCACCTCGTAAGGTGTTAGTACATGCTGCCAAGTTTTTGTGTTGAGGTCATAGAGTGTAGCCTTACCTTGGATATCTTGTAGCAGATGAGATCCAGTTGTATTGTATCTAATCAATTAGCTTCAATTCAAGCTTCTAAGAGGGACTTAGCCATTTTTTTTGAAATGAGGTTCTGAGCTCGCTTTGTTGAAAAGTTCCTTTTCATAAATTTTTGGAGCTTCGATTGGCAATTGCCACAACTCATTTGTGTATTTGATTAGGAGGATGATTTGAGATTTCCATTGACTATCGAGATGTTGTATGGCACTACCATTTGTTTGTGTAGACGGTGGGAACAAGCCTTAGTCAGGTGCTAGTACAATCATTAGGAAATGGTAGTTATTGGATAGATTTATCACCATAATTGTACTGTGCACAAGTCATCAAAACCCTCTTTGGGTGCCTATAAATAGGATTCATTACTTCATTTTATGGGCTAGTCATTCTAGAGTCTAGAGTTACTCTCTTTGTACTCTTTGAGCATTTTCTCTTAGCACTAGACTCTCTTTGTACTCTTTGAGCATTTTCTCTTAGCATCTTTTGTAGCTCTATCTAGTTCCAATTATGTAGACGGTGGGAACAAGACTTAGTCGGGTGTTGATTCAATCATTAGGAACTAGTAGCTACAAGATAGATTTACCACCGTAATTGTAAAATGTACAAGCCATCAAATCTCTATTTGGGTACCTATAAATAGGACCAATACTTCATTTTATGGGCTAGTCATTCTGGAGTCTAGAGTTACCCTATTTGTACTCTTTAAGCATTTTATTTGAGCATCAATTAGCTCTTTCATAGCTCTATTTGGTGCTACTTGTATAATTTATAGTATTTGAATACATATCAGTTCTTGTCTCTTGTCGTTATGTTTTCATTTAAGTCCTTTTTGAGTTCATCTCTGATATGAAATTTGAACCCAAAGAGTAAACATCTGATCTGATCTGACTAACTTCAGATCTCTAACCTAGAAAAGATATTAGAAGAGATTAGCTCATTTCATTTTGGTGATCACAATGGTGAGTTAACAGTCTTGACAAAGAACATATCTTCTAATTGGAGTCTTGGTCAACAATGCCGCCCAAAAGAATTGGATGCAGAAGGAGATTGACCATGAGGTTTATAGAGGAAGAGGATCATGTCAGCATAGTAGTTGAGGATCTAGAGCGAGGCTCTGACATTGAATTTGACCTCAAAATTAATAGATGTGCACCTCAACTAGAAGGAAGTTGAAGAAATTGGAGGTTCTTAACATTATGCTCAGTCCAGGAGACAGTATTCAGAGCAAAGCAGAGAGGGAATTTTGGTTGTATGGATCTCAGAGGATTACTATGGGCAAAGGTACGGATTAGATTGAGGGTAATGATAGGAGTAGATGGAGTAGTAGATCAATACACGAAAAATCTAAAAAGAAACACGAGATGGACACAATTATTGAAGAAGCACAATCAATCTTAACAATAAGTGGGATGTAAACACGGATCATTACTGTCACGCCAAGGGCCAGAGCCAAGGGCCATCACAGAAATGTGGTGAAGGGGTTCTATATTTAAATGGCTACGACCCTATATATGGCTATTCGACACCACCTCGTGTTTGACCAGGCTCTTTACCCTCCTCTTCTTTGCCCATCCCGACACCAGCCACGACATCGCCATCGACACCAAGTTTTGCGTGGTTGACTGCCGATCCTAGTGGCTACACACCACTAGCTACTCCTCCATGAGTCACTCCAGTGGACACTCCTCGCTTCGGGGCTCAGACTCCAGTGGAGACACCTGACGTCCATACCCCCGTCGACACACCGCTAGAGACCCCTGCCAGGACACTCAGGTTCACCTGTCAGCGGCGAGAGGGCTTGACTTACTCCGTCGACTTCAGCGGCGACATCATCTTGGATGATGAAGGCAAGAAGGTGATTTTGTGCATGCATGGTTTTTGGTCTCAGGTGTTTAGACACTACATCCTAAACACCTGGAGTGAAGTACCGAATGATTTAAAAGACAGAGTCATCAGCATGCTTCATGACAAGTTTCCCGTTACAACACGGGATGACCGCTTCAATGAAGACGTGATGAAGGTTTGAATGCACGAATACTGCAAGCACAAGCGTTCCCAGGTGCAAAAGGAAATCAAGAATGGGTGGAACAGACTAGATTGGCTGGTCAAAGAAGATTGGAAGAATGCGAAGAAAGCAGCGCGCGAGAATCTCGACAAGTGGAAGCAACAAAAGGAGGTAGCCAGAGCGCAAGTAGAGGCAAGGAGCTCGCACCACTTGGGGAGCAGCGGGTGGGCATCATTTGAGGCCAATTTTGTAAGTGTTTTTGCATTGCTCTCTATGTTTGATAGTTTAGGGTTTATGGGTTTTTAAATTCTAACATAATGGATTCTTTGTATGTTTTGACAGTGGTCGATGACAGGACGTGATCCCACACCATACGAGCGTGGGTACGCATGAAGGAAGGGCTTAAACACCCTTATTGACATTCTGAGTTCTCGCGGCGGCATGGTTAGTATTAGGGTTTATTCTTTTCTGTTTGTTGTATTGTTTTAATAACACCGCTATATGTTTATACTTACAAAAAGATGTATTATTGTTTTTTCTTGCAGAATCCGACAGATATGCCGCTTGGACACGATGAAACGTCTGATTAGACGATGTCGGTTTAGCCATAGCTAGATAGCATTAGTTTCTTTTTGTCATAGCTTATGTGTCATGAGACGACTTTTATACGTCTTTTTGAAAACCATGTATATTTTTTAAATAATGACAATAGTTTGTAACTATTACATTTGCAAAGTTTAACACTCAAGTGATTTTTCCTATGTGTACAATTGTCATTGATTTACTTTCATCAATTCACGCTTGTCAGTTTTGTATCTTTATTACGTACTATGGATGATGGAGTTAATGGTTATATTGTCTTGTGGGTGACTATTTTGGGTCTATATCTACCTTTGCACTTTTTTTCAAAGGTGAATCAATTAATGAAACATTCAATATGGTTGATGGGTGGCAGGGCATTCACCAAATTTTTTTCCTCTCAGGTGTTGCTATGAACGTCGCTATATAAGGCTCTACATCGTCGCTATAGGCATCGCTATAGAGACGTTTATAGCGACGCATATAGAGACTGTCATAGCGACGTCCCCGTATCGACGTTGGTAGCGACGCTCTTAGCGACGTCGGGGTTTATAAAAAGCCAGTGTATTTCCGTCGCTAAAAGCGTCACAAGAGCGCACAACCTCTATATAGCATGGTTGGGTGGAGAGTTGCATGGTCCAGTCTCTTCATGTTTGAAATTGGTATCATAGCTCAAGGTAGGGGAGAGCTATGGAGGAGGGAAGGAGAAGAGTTGTGGTGCTTTTCATGATGATGCATGCTCTCTCTCTCTCTCTCTCTCTCTCTCTCTCTCTCTCTTCCATGGCGGCCTTGTTTTGTGAGCCGAGAAACAAAAGGAACCGACTCTTAGGTGGGATGAGACCGTGGTGGAAGCATCACAAAACAAAGCTCAAAAGGCTTCTCTATGGTCGTGAAGCCATTGCTACAACAAGTTTCAAATTTTGTGTTGTTTTTTACTTGGGGCCTGCTATTGGGTGCCCAAGGGGCAACCCTAGGGGCCCCTCCCCTCTTAAGGACCGAGCCCCATGACTTTCCCATCTCTCTTGTCTCCAAAGCAGTACATGGTACCCAACATACTGATAGCCGTTTTTCGGCTCTCCATAATTGCCATACTAAGTTACTCCACCCTACCAAATTCACCCAAACGCTATGGCTATCCCTACCATTTCACTGTACATAGGTGTGTGTGAGTTAGGGGGCTTTTCCCATATCTTCTTAAAAACCCTCAGCTAGCTAGTCACTAAGCTAGGTGAGCCAAAAAAATAAAAAAAATAAAAAAATAAAAGTATATTATGGCCTCTTTGTGTGTAAATATTTCATTGTATATATGGCCTAAATATAGGGATTTTTAATAATTATTTTGGTATTTTATTTAAATATTTTTACTTAGGTGTGTGTTTTATTAAACCTATGTACACCTTCTTTCATCCTCTTACACCATAAGTATATTTTTTGCCAATATGTACATACTCTAAACTCATATTTTTCCTTTATACAAATCACTCCCACATTTTCACCCTCACCTTCGTGAAAACAAAAAATTGATTTCTACTCATTGGTTACGTTTATTATATTATTTACTTGCATACTTTTTCCTCTTTCACCCAAAATAATTCAAGGAGGGACCATATCATATGATTCCAATATCTTTCCATATCCATAACTCCTCCATATTTTTATTATTATTTTTACTCATTATTCTAACACCATGTGCTCATTGAGCTAAAGTCCATGAATAGTCCATACACTAGTCCCACCATGTATATATTTCTTTATTCACCAATAATCCTCCTCCATGCATGGGTCAAGGGCAACTTGGATGCTTTGTATTATAATATGACAAAGAAGGGGCTCACTCTTGGATGCATTGTACAAATTCAACAAAGGAGGGGGCCACTAAAAGACTTTTGCAGGCATAAAAAACAGGCTTTTGGTGAGAATTTTGGCACCTATCTCCACTCCAAATTTGGAGCGGTGGTCAAAAGAGAAAATGTAGCCCACGCTCTGAATAATCACCTCAAATTTTTTCATGATTTTTGGAGCTACCAACGGTGAGCTATGATTTTTTGAGTGGACCCTAGTCTGCCCACTTTTCTCACAAGTAGCTTTTAGTCTTCTCTCACCCTTCCACACACTACTCACTCTTACACATCCCTCCCTCTCCTTCCCTCACTCAAACCTGCAATTTCCATGGCTTCTCCCACCCTCTTCACCATTACCCTTCTCTCTCATCCCTATAGTTCTTTTATGAACCTCTACATAGATACACCATCTCTATGCCTCTCTCTATTATCTCCAAAGTACAATTCCATCTTAACCCTTATATATATACATAAATTCATCATGTGTACCATGATTAACCTCTGCAAATCAAGAGATGTCATCAACCAAATTACCATTTTCATCACGATAATCAACCTTTGTGGCGGTGGCGTAAAGAAGAGAAGACGAAGAAGAAGATCGATAGTCATTTTGAGAACCTACACAAGTAAGTCCAAAACATCTTCAAGCTTCACCATCACAAGGATTTGCTCACCTCATTCAACCATCCACCTCATTCTACCCATTGTAAATGTAACATTAACTTTCTAGTGATTACTAACCACTAACATACTAACACAAAATAGCCATTGACCTAACCATAAAAGACACCTCGCCTCAAGATATGTGTATAGTAACTCTTTCTCTCTCTCTCTCTCTCTCTCTCTCTCTCTCTCTCTCTCTTTACTTACTTTCACCTTATCTACCATCAATAATGCTCTCTTTTGAGCCCACACCCATGACTCAAGCAGACAAAGAAGGCCCGCAATGTTTTGATATTCAAAAAAATCATAATCCTGATTTGTTAGCTTGTAAATTAGGATTTCCAATAATCTTGATGAGGGGTCTCCAACCTATAAATAGGCCCCTTTCCTTCTTGTAAAACAACCTCCAATATCTCACATAGCACCCCAACACTCTATGCGTGAGGAGAGACTTAGGTGTAGCAACCACTTATGAGCTTCACTCTTGGTGTGAGAGAAGCCTTGAAGCTACACATTGTAAGTGAGAGAGCGGGAGTTCCACAAATCTTTAAACCACTATTGTATATGCTCCTTCATCATCAATAAATTGAGGTTTGGTGCAGCAAAGGCGTGATTCGACGTTCAAATCTTCGTCCCTCCATTTGTGCAATACGGGTTGGTGAATTCAAGGTGACTTGTGTATTTTGAGTTTTTATCGGTTGATCTTGATTTTAGAAAGTGTTTTAGTGTGTTTTTCATTGTCATTTTTTTGTCCATTGTAAGAGGGTATTGTGGTGAGAGGTCTCCCACACCCTAAGACAGTGTGTGTGTTTTTTGGCAATGTTTAGCAATCACTAAGCATTGAGTGAGTTTTGTACAAGTTCTATGATAGCATCATAACGAACCATCTCCATTTGCAAGTCACAAATAAGGTATTACGCAAGATCCTTTCCTCTCTCTCTTCCCTTTGCTCTAGCTCTCTCTGGTCCATTTCATGTGTGTCTTGGTGTGAGGTTGCTTGTGTGTGTTGTGTGGTGCATCTTCTTGGTTGTGCCAAAATCTCTCTTGCGTCCTAGTTCGCATACCATAACTAGGTGGTGCCCCTATCTTGTTTGGGTTTGGCTGTGGGTTTGTTGTTGTGTTGTACTTGTGGTTGCCCCAGCCCCAATTGAACAGCACGGGAGCCTTGAGGGGTGTTTAGAGGTCGCCTCTCTTATTGCCCGCCCCGGACCGCCTCAATTTTGGTGCCCCCACGGAGGAGCGATTGTGTACTTATTGTTGTTGTATTGCATGAATGCTTAAATTTCAGCATAATCAAGTAGATTATATGAATCATGGAAACATGTAAGACCGATTTTAATTTCAAGGAAACAAAAATTGATCTAGAATATGGTTCGGATTATGCATAACTTAAGAAAGGAAAAAAACATTTTCACATAAGAATCTAGAATTCATGCTGAAAGACCTTTCAAAACTTTGTGTAGTTAGTTGATGATTGTTTGGAACTAATCTTTGTGTGGTTCTAGCATTGAGAGACTATGAAACGCTATACCTTTGATGATATCCCAATCTTCTTCGGAAATCCAGAAGAAGATGTTGATGATTTTCTTGCTGATTTTAGAATGGTTTGTCATATCCTTGGTAAAAGGGATGACATTGAAAAAGGGGATTTTCTATTGCTATGCCTTAGAGGCAACGCTGAGCAATGGTTTTGGAGTATGTCTTCTCAGATTGAAGATGGATATACCCAAATTTCCAAAGCTTTGAAGGCCAGATTCTCTAAAGTTCCAACAATGGAGAAAGCATGGGCTTCACTACGGAGACTTCAACAACATGGTGAAGACTACTATGCTTATGAGGATATTTTTTCTCGTCAATGGGAAGGATGTGGATTTAGTTCTACATTTCCAGATTATGTAAAAATGGATCAATTTATTTCGGGTTTGTCTCCTTTCCTAAAGACTAAGGTTACTTGTAGTGGACCCTCTACCTTTGAAGAAGCGGTCACTATTGCCCGAAGGAAGTTTCACAAGTACTTCTACATCAAAAATGGTTTCCATCATGCTGGAAGAACCAACCATCATGAAAGTGTTTCTATCAAGGAGTCATCTCCTTTGCCATACTTGTCTCCTTCTACTCCGACAAATGTTGAAGAAGTTACTTACATGCTAGCTGATTATTCAAGTGCTAAAGTGTGTGGCCAAGATTCAAATGTGGAATCTCTTTCTTCTACCTTTATCACAAGCATGCGAAAATCGACACAAGATATCTCAAATGGCATTGATGATTCAATAATGGATATATCCAACCCTTTGGTGGAGGATCAATTTCTAGTCCGAGCAGACGAAGCTTTTGTGCAACATGACTCTATGGAGAATGAGCGACCTTGAAAGTAACCTTGATCTTATGGAATGTTCTGAGAGTGTATCTTGTCTAAAAGAAGAGAGTGAAGAAGAAGATGAAATCATAGGTGGAGAGATCATAGACCACATTGATCATAAAGAGATGATTGTGTACATGGAAAGCCAACTCCAAAACAAAGTAGAAGAGTGTGAGTTGAATCCATGTGAGGATAATCTTGAAGAAGTGTTTGAGGATGTTGAAAAGCCTTGGTATGACCCATGTATGTTAAGCATGGAGGAACCTATCATGCAAGAAGCGAAAGTTTTCACAAAATCAAACAGTAATCCATCAACCTTTGAGGTGGTACAAAGTGAGGAGTTACAACCTTGCCAAAGGGGGGGCTTAGAAGGGGATGAAGAACAAGGGAGAGTAGTAAAAAGTAAAATCATAAAAGGAAACTGTCAGAAGGGTATCATTCTCTCCAATGGTGTTTTAGTGGGTGGCTCTTCATTCATGGGACAATCTCTTAGCAAGAAAATCTAAACTTTGGAAGCCCCAATCATCTTCACATTGGGTTTCACCTCTTCAAAGTCAAATTCTCCTCTCTTCACATATACCTTTCATCGAGGGCACCATACTTTCTTAAGTGGAGGAGGACATGAATACTTGGTGATGAATGGATGTTTCCGAACCTTCTTCATTTGGTTCTTTGGTGTATGGAGGTCGCACATTGTGATGCTTCTGGTCTTCATCATAGATGAAAAACTTGTTGATTGCTACATGTGGATATTTCATCAATCAATACCAAAATCTATTCTCTTCCAATGTGTTGGAAACAATAGAAACCTTCGTCTATTATCTACTTATGTGGTAAACTATTTGCAATACCTTCCAATAGCAGTTGGAAGCATGGATCAAGCTTTCCTAAATCATGAAGGCCATATAATTTTTGACTTGGTGAGCCTACCCAGGTTGAATGAATTTTATGAGCTACAGTTCAGGAATTCGCTCATACAAGCTCTTGAAGATTGTAGCAGATACATCAACTTTATACAGGAGAAAGAGCAACCAATCTTTTATATCACATTCATAGTGATAGATGCAATGATGTAAAACAGTAAAATCTACAAGTTTCTTCAACCAAAATCAGTAAGTGATTCCATACCATACATCTCGCTTTGGGAAAGATATTTCAAGATCTTTGATCCTGGGGGGTGCTTATGGAAACTTTCTCGATGGAGGAGGTTTACTCCGTCACTTCATTTCATCATGCTATTGGCTCGAGAACCTTTCATATAATACAAGGTTTTTTAATTATACAACAAAGGTTCTTCAAAGATGAGAGCACACAAAGACAGACGTTACACAATCTACATGTTGTATGATCGGATAAATGGTACATGACTGTACCATTATCTAAGGGGGGGGCTAATGATAGCCGTTTTTCGGCTCTCCATAATTGCCATACTAAGTTACTCCACCCTACTAAATTCACCCAAACGCTATGGCTATCCCTACCATTTCACTGTACATAGGTGTGTGTGAGTTAGGGGGCTTTTCCCATATCTTCTTAAAAACCCTCAGCTAGCTAGTCACTAGGCTAGTTGAGCCAAAAAAATAAAAAAAATAAAAAAATAAAAGTATATTATGGTCTCTTTGTGTGTAAATATTTCATTGTATATATGGACTAAATATAGGGATTTTTAATAATTATTTTGGTATTTTATTTAAGTATTTCTACTTAGGTGTGTGTTTTATTAAACCTATGTACACCTTCTTTCATCCTCTTACACCATAATTATATTTTTTGCCAATATGTACATACTCTAACCTCATATTTTTCCTTTATACAAATCACTCCCACATTTTCACCCTCACCCTCGTGAAAACAAAAAATTGATCTCTACTCATTGGTTACGTTTATTATATTATTTACTTGCATACTTTTTCCTCTTTCACCCAAAATAATTCAAAGAGGGACCATATCATATGATTCAAATATCTTTCCATATCCATAACTCCTCCATATTTTTATTATTATTTTTACTCATTATTCTAACACCATGTGCTCATTGAGCTAAAGTCCATGAATAGTCCATCCACTAGTCCCACCATGTATATATTGCTTTATTCACCAATAATCCTCCTCCATGCATGGTTCAAGGGCAACTTGGATGCTTTGTATTATAATATGACAAAGGAGGGTCTCACTCTTGGATGCATTGTATAAATTCAACAAAGGAGGGGGCCACTAAAAGACTTTTGCAGGCATAAAAAACAGGCTTTTGGTGAGAATTTTGGCACCTACCTCCACTCCGAATTTGGAGTGGTGGTAAAAAAAAACAATGTAGCCCACGCTCTGAATAATCACCTCAAATTTTTTCATGATTTTTGGAGCTACCAACGGTGAGCTATGATTTTTTGAGTGGACCCCAGTCTGCCCACTTTTCTCACAAGTAGCTTTTAGTCTTCTCTCACCCTTCCACACACCTACTCACTCTTACACATCCCTCCCTCTCCTTCCCTCACTCAAACTTGCAATTTCCATGGCTTCTCCCACCCTCTTCACCATTAGCCTTCTCTCTCATCCCTATAGTTCTTTTATGAACCTTTACATACATACACCATCTCTATGCCTCTTTCTATTATCTCCAAAGTACAATTCCATCTTAACCCTTATATATATACATAAATTCAGCATGTGTACCATGATTAACCTCTGCAAATCAAGAGATCTCATCAACGAAATTACCATTTTCATCACGATAATCAACCTTGGCGGCGGTGGCGTAAAGAAGAGAAGACGAAGAAGAAGATCGATAGTCATTTTGAGAACCTACACAAGTAAGTCCAAAACATCTTCAAGCTTCACCATCACAAGGATTTGCTCACTTTATTCAACCATCCACCTCATTCTACCCATTGTAAATGTAACATTAACTTTCAGTGATTACTAACCACTGACATACTAACACAAAATAGCCATTGACCTAACCATAAAAGACACCTCGCCTCAAGACATGTGTATAGTAACTCTCTCTCTCTCTCTCTCTCTCTCTCTTTACTTACTTTCACCTTATCTACCATCAATAATGCTCTCTTTTGAGCCCACACCCATGACTCAAGCAGACAAAGAAGGCCCGCAATGTTTTGATATTCAAAAAAATCATAATCCTGATTTGTTAGCTTGTAAATTAGGATTTCCAATAATCTTAATGAGGGGTCTCCAACCTATAAATAGGCCCCTTTCCTTCTTGTAAAACAACCTCCAATATCTCACATAGCACCCCAACACTCTATGCGTGAGGAGAGACTTAGGTGTAGCAACCACTTATGAGCTTCACTCTTGGTGTGAGAGAAGCCTTCAAGCTACACATTGTAAGTGAGAGAGCGTGAGTTCCACAAATCTTTAAACCACTATTGTATATGCTCCTTCATCATCAATAAATTGAGGTTTGGTGCATCAAAGGCGTGATTCGACGTTCAAATCTTCGTCCCTCCATTTGTGCAATACGGTTTGGTGAATTCAAGGTGACTTGTGTATTTTGAGTTTTTATCGGTTGATCTTGATTTTAGAAAGTGTTTTAGTGTGTTTTTCATTGCCATTTTTTTGTCCATTGTAAGAGGGTATTGTGGTGAGAGGTCTCCCACACCCTAAGACAGTGTGTGTGTTTTTTGGCAATGTTTAGCAATCACTAAGCATTGAGTGAGTTTTGTACAAGTTCTATGATAGCATCATAACGAACCATCTCCATTTGCAAGTCACAAATAAGGTATTACGCAAGATCCTTTCCTCTCTCTCTTCCCTTTGCTCTAGCTCTCTCTGATCCATTTCATGTGTGTCTTGGTGTGAGGTTGCTTGTGTGTGTTGTGTGGTGCATCTTCTTGGTTGTGCCAAAATCTCTCTTGCGTCCTAGTTCGCATACCATAACTAGGTGGTGTCCCTATCTTGTTTGGGTTTGGCTGTGGGTTTGTTGTTGTGTTGTACTTGTGGTTGCCCCAGCCCCAATTGAGCAGCACGGGAGCCTTGAGGGGTGTTTAGAGGTCGCCTCTCTTGTTGCCCGCCCCGGACCGCCTCAATAGTTTGAAAAGATTCCACAATATCGACATGAATTTTTGCTTTTAAGTACCAGCGTTCAATGCTCAGAATGCAAAGATTCGCAATATCATGATTTTCCTGAGGAAAGCACATAAGATCTGCACGAGGGGAATTCCTTACAATCAAAGTAGTCTAATCCCAAGGTTTGTCACAATGGAAATTGTCAAGGGTACAAACTGACATGACGACGGGGAAAGGGAATTTGATTTTGATGTTCAAAATTGAATTTCAAAACTTTGCATTTTGTTTGCAAGCAAGGCTTGTTAAAGGTATACAAACCAAGCAAGGCTGCAATCTACAAGACTACAAACCACCATAGTAGACCTCCAAAAAGGTTTGTTTCTTCCTTCAACCATCTCTTGATCTCATATTCTGGAGAGCCGGAATCATACAAAGAAGCTATGCATCATGAATGCAAAGAAGAATGGATGAAGAGCATGCAAGTGGAGATGGAATCATTACATCACAACCAAACATGGGAGTTGGTTGAGCTGCCTAAAGGTAAGTGGGCATTTCAAAACAAATGGGTGTATAAGCTGAAGGAAGAAGAAGGTGGAAAGAAAAGGTACAAGTCAAGGCTTGTGGTAAAAGGATTTTCTCAAAAGAAAGATATTGAATTCAATGAAATATTTTCTCCTATTGTAAAAATGAACTCAATTAGGCTTGTATTAAGCCTTCTGGCTGCTCATGATTTAAATCTTGAGCCAATGGATGTAAATACGGAATTCCCTCACGGTGACTTAGAGGAGGAAATTTACACGATTCAACCAAAGGGGTATGAAGTAAAAGGCAAGGAGAAAATGATTTGCAGATTAAAGAAGAGCTTGTATGGTTTAAATCAATCATCAAGATAGTGGTACTTGAAGTTCAATTGATGGATGCTGGATCACGGATTCAGAAGATACAACTCAGATCATTGCGTCTACACAAAGAATTTGGGAGATGGGAAGTTCATCATCCTAATGTTGTATGTTGATGACATGCTGATTGCAAGTGTTAACATGCATGATATCAAAGACCTAAAAGAGGAGTTGTCTAAATATTTTTCAATGAAAGATTTAGGTATTGCATAGCAGATACTTGGTATAAAGATATAAAGGAACATGAAGAAAAAGACAGTAAAGCTACTCAAGAGGATTACATCAAGAAGGTACTAAAATGGTTTGCAATGAAAGATGCAAAATTGATTTCTACACCTTTGGCTAGTCACTTTAAACTAACCAAGGATATGTGTCCAAAGAAAGAAGAGGAGATAGCCCATATGTCTAAAGTTCCATATATTGTAGCTGTAGGTTCTCTAATGTATGCTATGGTCTGGACAAGTCCAAACATTGCACATGCAATGGGAGTTGTAAGTAGATTCATGGACAATCTAGGTAAAGAGAAATGGCATGTTGTGAAGTGGATACTTAGATATCTAAAAGGGACAACAAAAATTGCTTTGTATTTTGGAGGCATTGATATTTTCTTGCAATGGTATGTTGATGCAGATACAACAAGTGGCAAAGATACTGGAAGGAACACTACTAGCTATGTCTTCACAACTAGAGGCACATCAGTAATCTGGGCTTCAAAGCTATAGAAAGTGGTTTCAGTTTCTACCACCAAAGCAGAATATGTAGCAATGATGGAGGCAAGTAAAGAGATTTTGTGGCTTCACAGATTCTTGGAGGAGCTTGGATACAAGCAAGACAATTGTGTCTTGTATAGTGATAGTCAAATGACCGTTCATCTTGCAAATACTTCAGACTTTCATTTAAGGAAAAAGCACATTGAGGTGAGATATCACTCATACACACTCTTTTGGAAGACGGACATCTAAAGCTAGGAAAGGTGCACACAAGTGAAAATCCTACAGGCATGTTTACAAAAGTAGTCAACAAGGAGAACCTGAGCTTTTTCTCATCTTAAATAAGCATTCAAGGATAAGAAGCCAAGATGGAAAGCAGTCATAGGTTTGGTGTGGAGATCAGTCTCCAAGAGGAAGATTGTTAAGTATGGAGCCTGATTTACCCCTTGTAATTTTAGGTATTAAAAATGCACATATGTAAGGCCCCCATTATGAGGATAAGCCATCGTGCATGAAGAAAAAGCACTCGCCAAAAAACCAAAATTTGCACTACCTGGAATATTCTTTTTTGCCAAAGTATTATGGCCAGAAAACGGCCAAAAAGTGGTCGGTTGGCCGTTGATTAGTAGTCAATGGCTGATGGCCGATGGAAGGAAGTCAATGGCCGGTGGCCAAATTCAAGACGGACTTGTCTTCTCAAGGGCGGCCACACATGGATGCATTTGGAGAGTCCAACTTTGAATCGTATACACAAGGGTGGCTACACATGGTTGCCTCTCATGGAGAGGGCAGCTCTTTTGGACTATAAAAGGAGGTCTTTTCTACAAACATTTTGTATTGTGAAGTTGATTCAACAAGGTGGGTGTTAGGTGGTGAGAATGAATCAAGGTGGGAGCTCTATTAAGGGTATAATCTCTTTGTAACCTAATTCTTGTTTGAAGTACTAAAGCCATTGAGTGGTTTCTTTCCCATGAATGTAACCCACATTGGGTGAACCACGTATATCATGTGGTCTCTCTCTCTCTCTCTATTTTATAATCTCTCTCTCTCTCTCTCTCTCTATTTTATAATCTCTCGTGTGTGAAAATTTGTCTCCCTCCATTAAGTAAATTACTCTATTATCTACTTACCTACGTCCTATTTCCTAACACGATGGATTTGGGCTAACATCAAAAGGAACAATTGTAATGTGGTTTCAACCATTGAATAACAAAGATTTTCTAAGTATAGAGCAAATGTTGCAAGAATTTGTTGAGGAATTCTCTAAAAGGGGAATAAAGCACAATACACCATTCCAAGTCTAAGCTTTCAAGTAGAAATATAACAGTAAAGTGAAGAAAAATTCTTCAATCAATACATAGAGAGATGTCCTATACGAGAGCTACCACAAGACAAGAGATTATCACTTCTTTTCATAGAGGGCTTGAGTCTATTTTATAATCTCTCGTGTGTGAAAATTTGTCTCCCTCTATTAAGTAAGTTACTCTATTATCTACTTACCTACGTCCTATTCCTAACACGATGGATTTGGGCTAACATCAAAAGGAGCAACTGTAATGTGGTTTCAACCATTGAATAACAAAGATTTTCTAAGTATAGAGCAAATTTTGCAAGAATCTGCTGAGGAATTCTCTAAAAGGGGAATAAAGCACAATACAACATTCCAAGTCTAAGCTTTCAAGTAGAAATCAGGGATTTCAAAATGACGTGATCACACTATAATTTCAGGTTAATAACAATAGAAATGCAAAATAGCAAATATTATGTTAATTGACATTCATCTTTTTTGACCTCCAAGGAGACCTGGAGACCGGCTCGAGGCCCGCCGGGTAAAGCTATTTCCCCACCGGGCCCACCGTGGCTATATAAAGGCGACGCCGGTGCTTGTCTTTTTCACAAAAGAGGTACATTGAAAAGTCTTCTTCACCAAACTTTCTCGCAGGTTTCCACATTCTCAAAGCAGTGTAGCAGTAATTTTTTAATCCCTTCCTTATTTTATTGATGTTTTTTTGAGTTTTTTGCGTTAAAACCTAAAGGTATACAATTTCTTTTATCAAATCATCGTACGTGGATGCACTTGCATATGGTTGCAATTGCGGCTAGGTGTGTCATTGCAAAATTGTACGATGATTATGTTTTATATTGATCCCAGTCATTCATGCTTCGGCACATGGTTGCAATTGTGACTAGGTGTGTTGCTGCTAGAATGACAGGAGCATTTTTTTGAAAGAAGTAACCGTGCGTGGATGCACTGGCGCATGGTTGCAATTGCGGATAGGTGTGTCATTGCAAAAGCATAGGGTGATTATGTTTTATGTTGCTCCCAGTCATTCATGCTTCGGCACATGGTTGGAAATGCGACTAGGTGTGTTGCTGCTAGAATGACAGGAGCATTTTTTTGAAAGAAGTCACCGTGCGTGGATGCACTGGCACATGGTTGCAATTGCAGCTAAGTGTGTCATTGCAAAAACGCAAGATGACTATGTTTTATGTTTCTTCCCGTCATTCATGCTTTGGCACATGGTTGCAATTGCGACTAGGTGTGTTGCTGCTAGATTGACGGTAGCATCTAATGCATGAATGTGTGCTCAAATAATTTCATAATGCTTCATATGCTTGAATCTTGAAAGAAGACATCGTGCGTGGATGCACTGGCACATGGTTGCAATTGTGACTAAGTGTGTCATTGCAAAAGCGTAGGATGACTATGTTTTATGTTGCTCCCAGTCATTCATGCTTCGGCACACGGTTGCAATTGCGACTAGGTGTGTTGCTGCTAGAATGACAGGAGCATCTATTTGAAAGAAGTCACCGTGCGGGGATGCACTGGCACATGGTTGCAATTGCGGCTAGGTGTGTCATTGCAAAAGCGTAGGGTGACTATGTTTTATGTTGCTCCCAGTCATTCATGCTTCGGCACATGGTTGCAATTGCGACTAGGTGTGTTGCTGCTAGAATGACAGGAGCATCTGTTTGAAAGAAGTCACCGTGCGTGGATGCACTGGCACATGGTTGCAATTGCGGCTAGGTGTGTCATTGCAAAAGCGTAGGGTGACTATGTTTTATGTTGCTCCCAGTCATTCATGCTTCAGCACATGGTTGCAATTGCGACTAGGTGTGTTGCTGCTAGAATGACAGGAGCATCTGTTTGTAAGTTGTTGTACGGTGAGGCATTGGCACATGGTTGCAATTGCGATTAGGTGTTGATCCGAGCCTATCACAAATTTTTTGTTTACTATATTTTGTTGGTTTCCTTGCTTCTAGAGGTTTACAATAAAAGAAAGAGTGAGAACAACCTCTTGGAAAAATTCAAACAAAAAATGACTTGATGGGAATTTTTCCTTGACTAATTCACAGGAGGTGAAAGGTAGAACCTAATGGTAAGGGGAAGGGAAAATATGTAAATGTGAAAAGAAAAGATATGATGTGTTTGTGGAGCCATACACCCATGATTCAAGGGTCATGAGGGGCTCATATCATCATGGCTTTGGAGCCATATGATGATTACAACAGATGGGACCCAGGTGGAAGACATGGTGAAGGAAGAAAACAGACACATGATTTTGCTGGATTTTTTAAAAATACGTCCACTCCGATCCGAGAAAAGTTTTCTTCATTAAAGTTGTAGCTGATGAGCTGGAGATTTTGACCAAATTTTTTTAATAATTTTTGCATCTATGGTCTAGGAGATATGGCCAAAATGGCCGACGCCAGTTTTTCCAACTGTGGTGGAGACCACCCCCTCTACCTTTACACACACACCTTCCTTTTCCACATTGAGTCCTTCTCTTAAAATCAGCCATTAGTCTCCTCACCCTCCCCTCCTTCCTCCTCTCTCTCAAGCTTATAAAACCATCACAAATTTCTCTTCTAATCACCTCTCAAATCATGCTTAATCTTGTTGTAATTCATAAGTTGTCATTCAACCCCTTCCTATTATTACTAGATATGCATTGATTTTATGTAGATTCTTTACATTTTAAAATAAGGAAGCTCTTGGACTCAAGCTATGGAGGAAGGAGTGAAGACAACACAAGTGATGATGGAGCCAATTAGTTGCAAATTGGTCAACAAATCACTTGGAAGGAGCTTCTTCATCTGTGGAATGGCCCTAATCAAGCTTCATTTGTACAAATTGCACTTGGATATTAACCTCACTCCTAATCACTCTCTTGCGTCTATAAAGAGCCCCCCCCCCCCCCCCCCCCCTTGTAATTTCAAGTCTACCTCAGCCTCATTGAGTCTTTGTATCACTCATCATGAGCCCATAAAGCTCATTCATTCACTCCATTCTTTGCACATTATAGAGTGCAAATTGTTTTATGATAGTAACCTCCCCTCCTCTTACTTATGTTAATTAAGAGAGATCTTTTATGTGTGTGTGAGAGTTCTTGATGTGATTTTGGCTAATTCTTGAGTTGATGTTTAGTAATCTACATGCTATTTGTGTTGGGATTGCTTGAAGTTATCCATTCCTTGTACACACACTAAGGTTAATGCTTCATTCATAGTGATATCTCTCTCTCTCTCTCTCTCTCTCTGTCTCTCTCTCTCTCTCTCTCTCTCTCTCTCTCTCTCTCTCTCTCTCTCTCTCCCTCTCTCTCTTTGCGTAGCGGTCCTAGTCCACGCTTCCAAGACTAGGTGGTGCCCTCATCTCATTTCCCTTGTGGCGCAATGGAGTTTGTTTTGGTCCTATGAAGGAAGGTCCATCAAATTGTTCGGGACTTCCACTATGGTCTCCCCAAGAAGCTCGAGAAAAGAAGCATCTTTATCGACAAATGACACGTATGCAGGTAAAGAGAGTTAACTACATACAACCTTGTTTGCTTCAAGGAAAATCTTGTATTCATCAAGTCCCTAGGTCAAAGCATTGTGTTGAGTGCTTCGTGGCTAGTGTGAAGACACTTCCTTTGAAGCCTCGACCTCAGGTGGTGAAAACACTCTCAAACTCGGATATTAACAAGTTTTTGGAGGGGGAGCTACACATCAATGGGGTGCGGTATTGGCAAGAGGCTACATATGGTGATGCACTCCAACTACTACTAGTAAGAAGGCTCAACGTGGTTGAGAAGGTAGCCATTGAACCCTATGAACTCTACAAAGCTGAATATGGTCACACCAAAGCTAGGCTAATCAGTGGTGAGCAAATTCTTCGCATCTCTCAAATGGTGGGATCCAAGAGAGTTGAACTTCAATGAAGTGCTTCATGGAAGTTTGTATTTAATGCACCAATGAATAATCCCATTTTCTACAATTTTCAATCAGTTCAGAATATTAGGGTTAATGTGTGCATTGATAGAAAGATTTTTTTCCAACAAAGATTGGTCTTCTACTTTGGAGCTGAGAGGTTGAGAGAGATATTGTTGTCCCCTGACCCTATAATATTTCCTATTTTGGAGTATAATTTATCTTTTGATGTTCACATCTTCATCTTGCTTTAAGAATACTCCATGAATCATAGGGATTTATATGGACCTTTCCAACCTCTTGCTAGACAAATGGTGCATATAATAGCTAGCACAAAGCTTAGGTTCCAAAACATCATAGGGAACTTACTAGGCCCTCGTCGTCTAGCTGAGATTAATGCATCTATCAATCCATTTATTCTACCCTTAATAAGATATGATTTGGGCCTAGACGTTTTCATCTTTGTGCTGTATTGAGAGGAAGGCAACCCATTTTATCATGGCTTTCCCTAATTTTTTGGGCGTAGTGGGGAAAATGCTGGGGATTTTTTGGATAACTTGGAGATGGCTTTCCTTGTCTCTGGGAGGGATGACGAAGCATTGAAATTGAGAGATTTTCCTTTGGTGCTCAAAGAGGAAGCTAGGGTATGGTTCCAGGCTCTAGATCCAACCCAAAGAGTTGAATGGGAGGGATTGAAGGCGGCTTTCCTACGAAGATTTCAACAAGCCAATTCAGCAGAAGAACTATGGCAACGGCTTCTGGCCCTTCATCAAGTTGACCCTCATGGTTATGCAACCTATGAGGAAGGTTTTCTGAACTTTAGGGGCAGTGGTCAGACTCACTAAACCCTGGTGAGCGAGCTCCCAATTGCCTCCAAAAGGATCAATTTATCTCAGGTTTGTACCCCTTGCTAAGGGAGAAGGTAAAGAGCAAATTTCCAAATACTTTTGAAGATGC
This sequence comes from Adiantum capillus-veneris, assembly GCF_014529385.1. Taxonomy (NCBI): domain Eukaryota; kingdom Viridiplantae; phylum Streptophyta; class Polypodiopsida; order Polypodiales; family Pteridaceae; genus Adiantum; species Adiantum capillus-veneris. The sequence continues at coordinate 38,780,114 of NC_140960.1, forward strand.
CTTAAGAATTGCCAGGGAAGAGAATTGAAAGATTCTCTAGCTGGCCAGTTAGCTTTGGGAGGCAATATCACAACTATAGAAGCTTCTCACATACCTCCAAATGTGCCTAATGCACCAGGCCTCAATAGAGGTCAACAAGAAGATATTCTCCAACAAATAAACAATCTCACAAACCAGCTAGAGAGTTTGAGAGTAAATCTTGTGCAGGGTGCAAGAAGGCCTATTGAGGGGAATGGTGGGAATCGGCCACCAATGCGACGTCAAGCAAGGGAAATGTTGTGTTACAATTGTGGGGAAAATGGCCACGGAATGTATAATTGCCCTCATCCCAGAAGATATGACTACCCTGTCAGAGGTCCTCGACAACAAGTAAGTCCTCCCCGTGCTAGAGCTCAAGCACAAGAGCAACCGCAACCTCAAATTTTGCAGCCACCTCGTGCTCAGGCTCAAGCCCCTCCTACTCAACCAAATGTGAGCATCATAAGGATGGAGGAGGTCGTCAAGGGCAAAAGCAACCAGGAAGAAATAGTTAAAGGGAAGATGAAGATAGATGAAGTGGCTATAATGCCTATCAAGCGTGTGCGTGTCCAAGATGAAGTAAGTAAAGAAACAAGCAAAGATGCAAGCAATGAAGCAAGTACATCTCGGGCAACTAAAGATGAAGCCAAGAAGAGAAAGACCCGTACTAGGTCTCAAATTGACATCTCTGATTTCCCTATGGGATCTCAGACACAACCTTATGACTTGACAACTGATGTGAGTTCTCAAGGACCAAAGATTACTTGGCCACAACTACTTCATATCTCCCCAAAGCTGAGACGCCAGTGGTCAAAAATGGTGAGCACGAGGGCAAAGCGAAGTAAGCTAGTAAGTGTAATCAAAGCCTATGGTCTCAAGGATATAGTGCCTTTGGTGGAGGCTCAAATCAAGGGACAACGGATTCCAAAAACTTACATTGACAGTGGAGCAGAGGTTTGTGTCATGACAGAAAAGATAATGCATCAATTGGGTTTAGAGGTAATGGAATCATCAAAATTTAGGGCAAAAATGGCCAATAATGTCTCTGTCATTTGTGTGGGTGTAGTGAAAGCTTTGAGAGTTTCTATTTTTGGAATCACTACAGAGGTTGATGCTTATGTGATGCCGGTGAAGGGAGAAGGATAACCCCTTATTTTAGGAAGACCTTGGCTCATAGGTATAGGAGATAAGCAAGATTGGGCAACAGGAGACTTGGAGTTGAGGCCTCGTGTGGGTGGCCATAGTCGGAAGGTGGTTTATAACTTGAAGAATGGGCGACAAGAGAACCTTGAACTAGAGACGTCAGCTGATGAGTGGAGCTCAAGTGGATGCTCCTCATCCATGGACAAGGAAGAGAGTTCAAGTAAAGAAACTGATAGCACTCTCAAAGTCATGGGCGTCACCATAAAGGAAACTACCTCATCAGAAGACAACCCAAGAATCCAAATGGAGAATGTGTGGGATGCCAGCCTAGAGAAGATGTTATCCAAGGATATAAAGGAAGAAGAAAGGGAGGGTTATGTAAATGTTCTCAAGAAGCATGCATCATTGTTTATTTCTGATTACACTCACATTACAGGTGTCACTGCAGTGAAGCATCATATCCATCTAAAAGAAGGGAGCAAGCCAATAGTACAAAAACTAAGAAGATTAGGAGTTGTGCAACAAAATGCACTATTGTCCGAGGTGAAGAGACTCTTAGAAGCAGGATTCATATACCTAGTAGAAGATTCAGAATGGGTCTCCCCAGTAGTGGTGAGGCCAAAGAAGAATGGTAAATGGCGAGTGTGCGTGGATTACAAGCCACTAAATGCTGCAACAAAAAGGGACCACTTCCCTCTCCCATTTCAAGATGAGATTCTAAATGAAGTAGCAGGCCATGAGCGATACACAGTGTGTGATGACTACTCCGGCTACTTTCAAATACGCATTGCAGAGGAGGACCAGAAAAAGACTACTTTCATCACACCATGGGGCTGTTTTGCATTTCGAGTCATGCCTTTTGGTCTCACCAATGCTCCAGTCACCTTTCAACGATTCATGAATATGGTCTTCCAACCTTACTTTGGTAAGTCCATAAGGGTTTTCATAGATGACTTTTATATTTACAACTCCAAAAGTATGCATCTCGGCAAGATTGATGAAGGATTTACTCGTTTAGCTAAGCTGGGTGGACAACTAAACAAGGACAAATGTCACATTGGGGAAAGCAAGGTTACACTATTGGGTCATGTAGTGTCCATTGATGGAATCGAGGTAGATCCTGAAAAGACAGAAACATTGCTAAATCTACCTTCCCCAACTTCCATCAAACAATTAATCTCTTTCTTGCAAAAGCTAAGATATTTGAGTAGATTCATACACTTACTCTCCCAAGTGATATTTCCTCTACAACAGCTGACCTGTCAAGAGACGCTTGTTTGGAGTGAAGAAAGTGATGGGCATTTTGGAGAGATAAAAAAAATGTTAGGTTCACTCCCTGTAATCCTTCAACCTTGTTGGGAAGAAACATTCTTTGTAAACCCTAGTGTGGGAGAAGAGGCCATTGGTGCTGCCCTCCTACAAAAAGATCCAAAAACATCCTTTATGAGGCCTGTGTATTTTGCTAGCTGCCTCATCGAAAACACAGAGAAGGCCTACACCCTGATGGAACAGCTAGTGTTAGCACTCATGTTTGCGATAACCAAATTTCGGGCATACTTGCTGCCAAAGAGCTTTGTAATTATCATTGTGGAGGATATGTTTCCCTATGCACTACAACAAATGGAAATCTCTGACAAAATAGCAAAGTGGGTGGTGCAACTTCAAGAGTTTGATTATACAATACAGGTTGAAAGAACAACTCGAGCATGCTTAGCCGAAATTTTAACAAACAAGTGCTATGAAAAAGTTTTCCATTTGAAGAGAAAGGAACTTCCACCACCTCCAGCTCTAGAGGCTCATGTCAATGCTTATAGCCTCTACTTTGATGGAGCATACAAGAGAACCAAGGATAAGGCAGCTGCAGGCATCGTGGTCTTATCTCCATTGGAAGAGAGGATCCATCGTGAAGGGATCACTCTAGAAGATGTCCACTCCAACAATGAAGCAGAATATCAAGCTCTAATTCATGGACTTTGTTGGTTCCTGGATAATTCAATTGAGAGATTAAATGCTTTTGGTAAGGCAAATGCAAGGTACATGGGCTTGCAAAAATGCCAGTCTCTCTACTAAAATGAGAGAAGCCAAAGCTCTTATGAGGAGATTTAGGGAGGCACAAGTACATCATGTGCCAAGAGACCAGAACAAGGATGCAGACCACCTAGCATCATCGAAGTTAAATGAGTCAATAGTGGGAGCAGTGTCCATCCAACTTCCACTTCAGCAAGGCAAGGAGGACTTAGAAGATATTATGCACCTTCTGGAGCAAGGAGAGGCTCTTAAACACATGAATGCAAGGAAAAGGCGATGGTTAGCTAGGAAGGTTACCAGGAATCGCATAGTAAATGATAATTTGTATTGTCTTGGTAAGGATGGTGTTCTTAGGAGAGTGCCTTTGAAGAGTGAAATTGAAGAGATTTTAAAAGCTTGTCACGATGATGTGTGCGGAGGACACTTTGCACATGACATCACTAGTAGAAAGGCAAGTCTTCATCGTGATGTCAAATACTGGTGTCAAGCATGTGATGAATGTCAGAAAGCAAGACCACGACGGCTCATAGCTGAACCTCAGAACCCAATAAAGGTATATGGGCCCTTTAAGAAGTGGGGAATTGATGCCATAGGGACTCTACCACGCACTCAGCCAGGTAAAGAGTACATCATTATGGGAGTAGACTACATGACTAGATGGGTTGAGGCTATGCCAACCAATAGAATTACTGCTAAGGATGTGAGTCAGTTCATCTTTGACCACATTTGTTGCCGGTTTTACAACCCTCTTGAAATACTATATGATAGAGGACCAGGGTTTAGAGCAGACTTGGTAGGAGAACTCATGCAGAAGCTAAATATTCAGCATCAACACTCTACTCCTTACTACCCTCAGTGCAATGGCTTGGTGGAAAAGGTAAATGGAATCATTTGCAAAATTCACACCAAACAGGTACATGCCAGGCACCAAGATTGGGACAAACACCTAAATGGAGCTCTATGGGCCTATAGAACCTCCTTCAAAACCGCATTAGGATACACACCCTTCATTTGGTTTATGGAAAGGAGGCGCTTTTGCCCATTGAAGTGAAGTTAACAAGTCTTTGAATATTGGGTAGCCAGGTAGGCTCTCAAAAGGAGAAAGTACATCAAAGGATCATGGATATAGAGAGGCTGCAATTGGATCGTGAAGAAGCCATCAACCACTACTCTCAAGAAGCAGAGAAGCGCAGAGAAAAGTTCAACAAAAAGCTAGCATCTAAAGACATAAAAAAGGGATCTTTGGTGCTTCGATATGACAATCGCTTCGACACTCGTAAGGATGGAAAGTTTCTTTTTCGATGGGAAGGCCCGTTCTTGGTCACTAAAAAGTTCAAAAATGGCTCTTACAGACTTCAAGACATTGATGGTAAAGTGCACAAGACCAGGACAAATGGATGGCGTCTAAAGCCTTATCATATCAGAATAAGGTCAGCCCAAGATCAAAGAAACTAGGCTAGAGGCATAAATACCTCTAGCCAGGTTTGGGGGAGCTATGATCCAAGCCTATCACAAATTTTTTGTTTACTATATTTTGTTGGTTTTCCTTGCTTCTAGAGGTTTACAATAAAAGAAAGAGTGAGAACAACCTCTTGGAAAAATTCAAAAAAAAAAAAGACTTGATGGGAAGTTTTCCTTGACTAATTCACAGGAGGTGAAAGGTAGAACCTACTGGTAAGGGGAAGGGAAAATATGTAAATGTGAAAAGAAAAGATATGATGTGTTTGTGGAGCCATACACCCACGATTCAAGGGTCATGAGGGGCTCATATCATCATGGATTTGGAGCTATATGATGATTACAACAGATGGGACCTAGGTGGAAGACTTGGTGAAGGAAGAAAACAGACACATGATTTTGCTGTGGTGGAGACCACCCCCTCTGCATTTACACACACACCTTTCCTTTTCCACATTGAGTCCTTCTCTTAAAATCAGCCATTAGTCTCCTCACCCTCCCCTCCTTCCTCCTCTCTCTCAAGCTCATAAAACCATCACAAATTCCTCTTCTAATCACCTCTCAAATCATGCTTAATCTTGTTGTAATTCATAAGTTGTCATTCAACCCCTTCTTATTATTACTAGATATGCATTGATTTTATGTAGATTCTTTACATTTTAAAATAAGGAAGCTCTTGGACTCCAGCTATGGAGGAAGGAGTGAAGACAACACAAGTGATGATGGAGCCAATTAGTTGCAAATTGGTCAACAAATCACTTGGAAGGAGCTTCTTCATTGGTGGAATGGCCCTAATCAAGCTTCATTTGTACAAATTGCACTTGGATATTAACCTCACTCCTAATCACTCTCTTGCCTCTATAAAGAGCCCCCCCCCCCCTTGTAATTTCAAGTCTCCCTCAGCCTCATTGAGTCTTTGTATCACTCATCATGAGCCCATAAAGCTCATTCATTCACTCCATTCTTTGCACATTATAGAGCGTAAATTTTTTTATGATAGTAACCTCCCCTCCTCTTACTTATGTTAATTAAGATAGATCTTTTATGTGTGTGTGAGAGTGCTTGATGTGATTTTGGCTAATTCTTGAGTTGATGTTTAGTAATCTACATGCTATTTGTGTTGGGAGTGCTTGAAGTTATCCATTCCTTGTACACACACTAAGGTTAATGCTTCATTCATAGTGATAGCTCTCTCTCTCTCTCTCTCTCTCTCTCTCTCTCTCTTTGCGTAGCGGTCCTAGTCCACGCTTCCAAGACTAGGTGGTGCCCTCATCTCATTTCCCTTGTGGCGCAATGGAGTTTGTTTTGGTGTAGAGGCCGCCATTCCAAATTTCCTTCGTCAGTGTGTCACTGCAAAAGCGTACGAGATCTATGGTCTATACTGCACTTTTTCTTTCACGTAGAAAATATCCAAATGCAGTGGCACATAGTTATATTTCATAATGTGTTGTTTGCAATAATACCATTGCAGGCAAAATGGATCCTTTTGCTATTTCAATGATAGAGTTCAAAAAGAAAATTAGACAATTGTTGATTGCAATCGTCAGTGCACTAGATCCCGACGATATAGCGCAGATTGTTGCAGATGAGTCTAGATTGCAATGATTATACAGTGAGATTGCCTGCAAAATGTTGTTGTTATATCCAGACAAAACAACCGAATCAATAATCTCATTATTGAGCAGTTGGGTGGGCAATTTGCCCAAGGTGGCCTCTGATTTCAAAGAGGACAAGGGTAAGCTAGAGCATTGGAACACGAGATGGAGAGCTGAAAAGGAGAGGTCAAGGCGAGCATCCCACATAGACACACAGTTTGGCCTAAGAAAGAAAATGCGAATGGCTATCACCAGAGTTATGGGGAGCAGCCAAGTTGGAGAACCGATTATTGAGGAGGCTGCCATTGAGGGAACATCGGGTTCTACTGCTTCTGCCAGTCACCTGGAGAGCAGTATATACAATTCTGAATGTAGTATGACTCTGGGCATTCCAAATAAGTCCATTAAGAAAATCAAGAAACTTGGGTCAGGGGCTTATGGCACAGGGTGGCAAGTTCAAATCAAAGGGATCAGTTTCATTCTTGCAACGAATACTTATTGTGCAAAGGAGTTCAAAGGACAAGCCAAGCATCTGTGGAAAAGCTTTGCATCAGAAAGTGTGGTAGATCTCAACCATAGAGGGATTGTGAGGAGTATTGCCCACTCTGTAACGTTGCGATGGTTTCTGATGTTCCCCTACTTCAATGGGGGAACTTTAGGTGATCTTATGGAGACAGTGCCCCTTCCACATGGCTCTTTCACGATGCTTGTAGCGCATCAAGAGGGGAAAGGAAAGATCCCTGAAGACTTTAAATGGGAGCAGCCCTCTGAAGACAAGAAAACACGTATCAAGAGCTTGTGCAATCATGCTCCCTCGTTGATCCATGCCTTGGTGAAGGCATTGCGATTCGCACATGACGAGGGAGTGATCCACAATGATCTCCATCCATGGAACATCATGTTGGACTTTACCAAGGATCTCACTCCCCGTATTGGAATAATTGATTGGGGATTGGCTCTGCGTGTTGGCTTAGAGACACAAAAGACCAACAATACCGATGAAAACTGACAAAAGCTTCATCCTTGGCGAGCTCTTGAGTTACTAGATGGCAAGAATTTATGCCCATGGACCAAGGCCACATATGTGTACGCCATAGGATGGGTGATATGGCAATTTTGTAAGTTTTGTGGAGAGTTCTCTGACTACTACAGCACAGATTGGTTCAAACATAAGGTTTCAGTGGAGGTACAAGCCATATCTAGGATTGTTGTGGAAGGTTGGGTGAGGAAGAAATCCACAGACAGAAGGACCTTGGCACTTTTGGACGAAGAATTAGAAAGATTTGAAGCCCAACCAGAACGATTCTTACGCCCTCCCTCTGAAATGAGTAGCCTTTTTTTGATGGATATATGATGTACTTTATGAAGCAGGGTTTTCTGAGACTTTTGACTTATAAAAGCACTTTTAAAAATTGGGTTTTATGCGCCATGGATGATGTATGAGTAATAAAAACACTTTGTTATATCTCAATAGACAACAAATTTTCTATGAGTTTTGTTTTTTCTCTTAAGTTTCAAGCAATAAGCCACGTAAAGTCACTGATTTTCATTCATTGATTTAAAAAAATGGTGGTTACTCTTATATCAATTGATTGTCGTAAGATGGTGGTTATTCTAATATCAATTGATTGTTGTAAAATGGTGGTTACTCTTATAGAAATTGATTATCGTTAAGTTTGTATGCCGTAACTGAAGTATAGTGTTTAATCAGGATATGTATAATGATAATCAAAGGGCTAAGCACGCTTTTGAGCATCTCAGATCCATGTGCCAAGGCGGTGGAGTGAACGACACCGCTCCAATTGCAGCTCGTTGCTCCCAGTGGGCCAACCCAGTGGGTACACAATGGAAAGAGGTGAACACTAGGATTGACCGAGAAATGGTCAAATCCATATGGCCAGGCGTTGCAGATGACAACATCAAGAAAGGCCGACTCAAGCTATCACAATGCATTAATGCAGACATACGAGACAATGGAGAGAACATATATCTCGATGCTATGGGTCATCCTATGCATCATATGGATTGTCCATTGTGGTTTGCCAAGATGTTATACATGCATTATGTCTTGGGTGAAGCAGTGGACTTTAGCTCAAGGACACCTCACATGACGGTTGAGGACATTCGCAGTACTCCAATCACCGTCACACGGCAAGAGATGTCATTGGCACTAGAAGGTGCATCAATGGAAGTGCACCAAGTTAAGGAGGAGCTTCAAACTCAACTCAGGCACGCATCACAAGCTACACAAGGCTCTCATGCAAAAGAAACCCTAAATAGAGACTTGCAAAGGGAGGTGAAGGTGCTATCTCGCCACGTAACAGAGTTAGAGGCGACTATAAAAAAACAAAATACTGCCACATTGATTGAGCACCCAACATCTATTGAGGCCCCTCCAGCTTCTGGTGAGCACGGTGGTCCTTGCCCCATATGTAGATCATTCTTTCATGAGTGGTGTGGTCACTTCAGCTTGCCATGCGGACATATGTATCATATATCATGCTTGATGCAAAGCATTATGAATAACTTTCATTGTGCTATATGTGAGTATGAGATATCCAAAAAGCTATATGCAATGTTCAAAATGTCTGAAGACTATCATAAGCTTAAAGGTCAGCGTGAACAGGAGAATGAAGATATTCTCACAAATATTTCACTATCACTTGGATAGTTTTTGTAACATTTGAAAACATTTACTCGTTGTCTTGCGAGAATTTATTAGTGAATTGTGAATTGTCTTCACTTCAACTTCAATTATGATATGTGATAATGCAACGATTTGTTAGGGCTTTGTATATTATGAAGCTTTAATAGTGATTTGTGGCCTTGTAAAGGTTTTTAAGGGCTTCGTTTATTATTAAGAAAATGTCTAAACCTTAAACTAAATATCAAAAAAAGCTTATAAGATAAACAGTTTCAGAACTTAACTAGAAGTCACTCAATGGATTCGATAATCTATTAATTAAACCACCGTCTCTTGCTGCGACGGGTCAAAGTTGGTTCAATTTCCAAATTCTCTTCAATCTCTTCTAAATTACATGTAGTTTCTACTTCATGAGATTCCCCTTGCAGCTCACTCTCTTCATCCACCTCATCATTGGTTACATCATAAGTCCAGCGCGGCATCTCCTCTTTGTAGTTCTCAGCTTGCACTCTTGCCAATACCGGATGGTTGCAATACATATACACCAATTTTTTAGCTCTTGAATTTAGAAGGAAGTTTCTGATGGTGGAATGTACATATTTTTTATGTACTCCAGTTTCTCTCAGAACTTGAATTGGATGCACATTGGGCTAGGATTCTAACATCTAGGCGTTTAAGGGTGGGTGCACTACCACCATTCATCATCCACCACTTCCACGCTGATTGCTCCGTGGCAAGTTTCTGCACAAATTCTGTACCAAACTTACCCTCTTTGAGTTTAAACTTCGTAAGATCAGTAACAGCTGATGCATGCTCATCAGGATCATCATAAAACCTGCCTATCACATCATAAAAGTCTTCCGGCACCTCCTCATCAAGTTTGTCTATTTCCATTGCCCAATACTCTGGATCCAATAAGAAAGCTACGCTGTGTAGTGGACTGTGTGCTCAAACCCATCGACCATGCACATACTTTCTCAAAATTTCTCTCCTCTTTTGAGTGAATGGTGTCTTCCAAGGCTTCACAATTGGCTCTTGGGGCTCCTCTGGATTTGCAAGTCTTTCTTGAACAATCCACCAAGCCATCCACACCTTACCTATGTTAGGCAAGGCAGAATCCAATTGGCGTAATGCGAGCATAATTGGCATCATGACATTGTGCACATCCACCACATCATCCTAGAAGTGGCGATCAGCTAGTAGATCTCTGATCACCCCTATTTTGCTTTTTATCTTCTCCCTTTGACCAGCCTCCCATTCTGAAAAAGTGGCACAAACAAATGTCTCCATCACAGCATTCTTATTTTTTATTAGTGATTCTACTGTATAGACATAGTTGGTGCAAAATCTAGTTTCGCACGGCAGTTTTAACATAGTAGACATCCTCTGACGGTACATGTCAAGAACCCTCTGACGCTTCAAAACAAACTTGACTATTAAGCGAGCATTGTCTACTATCCATTTGAACCACTCTGTGTCCTCCCTCTTGTACCAATCTTGCAATACCAAGTTCAAGCTGTGTGTACTGCAACCAACACTATATAGGTGAGAGCAGCGACTTTCAAGTATCCTACCTGCAGCCCTGCAATTTTTCGCATTGTCCATGATTACTTAGACAAAATTTTCTTTTCCAAGTTCCTCAATTGCGTCGCCAATGATGTCAGCTATAAAAATGCCAGACTTTATTTGACCAGAGCTATCCACAGCTTTGATAAAACATTCACCATGAGGACATACAAGCATGATGTTGATCAATGGCCGCCTTTGAACATTGGACCAACCATCACTAACTATGGTGTATCCAGATTGTTTTGTTGCATTTAATATTACCCTTTGAATATCCTGTTGTGTGCTTCTGTAACATTTATCCAACAGTTGGTTTCTCATATGGTGATATGTTGGAGGGGTAAATCCAACACCATACTCCCCAATGCGTTTCCAAGATGACTTCCATGCATCACGGGTGACAATGGCCAATGATCCCCTAGTGAAATAGACGGCTTTAGCTAGTGCAAGTTGTGCTTCTTCTAAGGCAAGTGTTTTGAAGCTCGTCTGTAAGCTAACGTGTCTACTTTTTGACGATCCTACTTGAAATTCAGGAGATCCATGGTTTGGAGGTGTAGTTCCATCGATATGAGAAGTTGGTTCCCTGCTTTGAGTGCTTCCATTGGTGGGCGTTACACCCAATGATCCCTCATACTGGTTTGATCTTATCGATACCGGGGTGTGATGGTCAAAAGTAGAGAGTTTTGATCTTTTGTTCGTGGAAATTAGCTTACCAATTAAAGCTTTTAAGCGCATACCAATTAAAAGCACCTAAGCCCTTGCACTTTCCTCCTTGGATTCTGGTATTGACACCTAGAAAATGATCCCTTATTCTTGGTGCTCCTCCAGATTTCTCTTCGCCACAAAAGTTACATTTCCAATCTTGATGCTTATTTAAATTTGTGGCAAAATTCCAGTCGGGTCCTGGACTTTTTCCACCTGCCTTTCGCTTGCCCTGTGAAGCAGGACCTGGCATCGAGATAGGAGGTCTCCTCAAGGAAGCCACGCTTGAGACACCAACATCACCGTTCACATTCCCGGTGGAAGACATACTTATTGGATGCCTGCAATACCAATAAACATAGCTCAGTATGCTATCTCTTCTTTCAAGTATTATTCAAACCAAACATTAGTGTTATAATCAATATCACACACAAGCATAGTAGTGAAGCCTGAAGGGAATAAACCTCAATCTTCTCAAACATGAGCAAGCAAATACAACGGTGAATCAAATATGTGATCAGTCCATCCCAAAAGTAGAGATAACCAACCCAAAGATTCACCTTCCTACCCCTTTCATGAATCAGTCCAGTCCAAAAAAGAACTAATGACCCATGATTGGAGCTCTAATCGAAATAGCAAGCAAATACAGTGGTGAATGAAACATGTGATCAGTCCATCCCAAAAGTAGAGATATCGACCCAAAGATTCACCTTCCTACCTCCTTTCATGAATTAGTCCAGTCCAAAAAAGAACTAATGACCCATGATTGGAGCTCTAATCGGAATAGCAAGCAAATACAGCGGTGAATCAAACATGTGATCAGTCCATCCCAAAAGTAGAGATATCAACCCAAAGATTCACCTTTCTACCTCCTTTCATGAATTAGTCTAGTCCAAAAAAGAACTAATGACCCATGATTGGAGCTCTAATTGGAATAGCAAGCAAATACAACGGTGAATCAAACATGTGATCAGTCCATCCCAAAAGTAGAGATATCGACCCAAAGATTCACCTTTCTATCTCTTTTCAAGAATTAGTTTAGTCCAAAAAAGAACTAATGACCCATGATAGAAGTTCTAATCAATATAGCAATCAATTTAGCAAATATAACAGTGAACCAAACATGACATTAATCCATCCCAAATATAGAGATACCGACTCAAAGTTTCACCTTTCTACCTCCTTTCAAGAATCAGTTCAGTCCAAAAAATAACTAATGATCCATGATCAGAGTTACATTAAGTTTTAATTTTTTTAAAAGACTATTCATTTTTTTACCTTTAGTTTTTCTTCTAAATTTTAAAGGATGACCAAATTTAGAGGAAGCGGTGATGTGATGTGATGTCTACTACAGGGTTATATAGAGCTGCCAAATATGGAGGGGGTACATGACGGGGCCGACGGGATTCTTGCTGTGCCCGCCGGGTTTCTTCATAAGCCCGCCGGGCCCGCCGGGATTGTTGGTTGCCTCGCGGGTTCTACGTTTTCTACCGGTTTTTGTAGGTCATGACATTAGATATGTTATTAACATGAAAAAAATAGTGATAATAACAACAATAATTAACATTTAACAAAATGCGTCATCGCGTAATTAAAATCCCTGGTAGAAATATAACAATAAAGTGAAGAAAAATTCTTCAAATAGTACATAGAGAGATTTCTTATACGAGAGCTTCCACAAGACAAGAGATTATCACTTCTTTTCATAGAAGGCTTGAGAAATGAATTTCTAAAAAAGGACCTACACGTGAAAGTATGCACCATATTTGAGCAAGTCACTAGAGACACTTTGTATATCTAGTTGACAATTGTAAGGCTTAAGGAGTGAGGCGGTCCGGGGCGGGCAACAAGAAGAGTGTCCTCTAAGCACCCTTCTAGGTTCCCGTGCTGATCAATTGGGTTGGGGTTGGAAAAAACAACAAACACACACACAAATCCGCAACCTAACCCTACACAAATTTGGGGCACCACCTAGTTTTGGATGCGAACTAGGACGCGTAGAGAGAGAGAGAGAGAGAGAGAGAGAGAGAGAGAGAGAGAGAGAGAGAGAGAGAGAGAGAGAGAGAGAGAGAGAGAGAGAGAGAGAGAGAGAGATAGTGCTCGGGCTGCTTTGAAATGTATCGGCAGTGATCAAGCAAACACAATTATATATGTAAGAAAGAGAGAGAAGGGGAAGGGGATGCTTGTTGCATTAATACCTTCTTAAAAATCTGTCATGACCAGTCAAAGTGAGATTAGTATTTGTTCAACATAGCTTGAGTAAATTACACCACAACACATCACAAGAAAATCCACCCCAATCAGTGTCTTAAGGCTAGGGGAGTCCTCTCCACCCTGTCACCCTCTTAGAGTATGTGGGATTTATGGCTAAATTGATGACAAGACCCAGAGACAAGCTATCAAGAACTTAAAGATAACACCAAGAAACTTACGCATCATTGTTGTCCATTACTTCACGTTGGAAGAGAGACAAAGTATCCAAGCTTAGTCCAAATCCACCCTCCTTGATCCAGCAAATGTTGGGCTTACACTAGTAGGAGAAAGGATAGATTTCCTACTCTCAATTGAATGATCACTCTCTCTTACAATGTCATAGAGCTCCCTTGCTAATCACCCCTAATACAATACATGCATATGCATAAGACAATGAGCTTCCACTCAATAGCTCCTTCTAGAGAGGTTGAGCTTGGCTTCTCAAGCTATAGCATAGTGCTCTTGCTTATGGCTCCCCCCTTTTGTGCTAGCTACACCCTCCTTTTATAGCAATTTTGAGGGCTAGGGTTACTCCTCTAACCATGGTTGGGTTAGATTTTCAGCACTTATCTAATTTCTTTTGCTTGGAATTATCAAGAAGTTGGTGTGGATAGATGAAGAAGAGAGAGAGGAGAGAAGTGGAGGTGATAGGACTTTTCATAGTAGGTTAGTGTTAGTAAATTAGTAGAGTTAGTATTTTTATTGATTTACAAATGGAATTGGATATTTACAATGGGAGTATCCAAGTAGGATACAAATAAGGAAGAAAAATCTCTTAATAGGTAAGAAAATAAAGATTTCTTACAATGTTGATGCTCCAAGTGTCTTGAGTAAGGTCAATTTTTACGCTTATTGATGGTCCACTAGCTTTGATGGTACGTTTTTTCTCCACTCTTGACCTTCCTTGGGAGCCAAGGTAAGTGAACATGAGTAATCAATCACCATGATGCTGTCTTTCAAGAGAAGAGGCTGAATTTTGTGGTTTTTTGATAGATATGGGTAATATGGAAGAGGAAAAATGAGATTAGGTGGTCAATTGTGGAATGGAAGTGTGTGTAGGAGACATGAGTTCACCATGGTTTCTCTTATTCTTCAAGGTTGAGAAGAAGGTGAGTAGGGTGCAGAGAGGAGTGGTGAGAGAGGTATGGATGATGAGTGGAGAAGTGTGTGTGAAAGAGAAAAATGATAAAGTGGAAGAGGGAGCGTAGCTGCATAGCATGGGCAAACTGGGGTCCACCAATAAAATCATAGCTCACAGCTTGTAGCTCAAAAAAATATGAAAAAATTTGAGGTAAAAGTTTAGTCCACGAGCTACAACGTTTTTTTGTATCACCTTTTCAAATTTGGGGAGCATGTGATATTTAAAAATTCAGCAAAACCGACTGTTTTTTTCCACTGCACAAAGTCCTTGTGAGGTCCTTCTTTGGATGATTCTTTTGAATACCTCCAAGAGTGAGCCCCCCATAGTGCATGCATGCATGCCACATACCCTTGAACTTATTTGGTAGGTCTATAATTGAAGATATTGTTGAGATCATGATATAAGTGAATAGTACAACTAACAAAATCAAATATTAAGGGGTCTAAAAAAAATATGTACATGTCAAATATAAATAATATAGGTGGAAAAAAAATGTACATGTCAAATATAAATAATATAGGTGGAAAAAATATAAAGGGGTCAAAATAAATCTCTCTGATTATAAGTCTATCATAAAAAGATGAATATTTTTGGAAGTCTAATTTATGAGAGTATTAGAGAATAGATGTAGGAAGGAAAAAATCACAATAGTGAAAAAATATACACATAAATAGAACTAGTTTTTTTGGATTTTTGTTGGGATGGAGCTACACCAAAAATAAGAGAAGCTTACATGAAATTATTTTTATATGGAGCAAAATGGTAAGAAAAAATATGGTAATGGTGAGTCAATGTACATAGCATAAATAACACACCATAGGTAGAAATATTTAAATAAATACCAAAATAATTATGAAAAATCCTTTTATTTAGGCCCTATATACAATGAAATATTTACACACAATTGGGCCATAATATACTTATAATTTTTTATTATTTTGGCTCAACTAACCCAGTGACTAGCTAATTGAGGGTTTTTAAGAAGATAAGGGAAAAGTCCCCTAACTCACACACACCTATATACAGTGAAAGGGTGAGGGTAAAGTCCCCTAACTCACACACAGCTATATACAGTGAAAGGGTGAGGGTAACCAGAGTGTTTGAGTGATTTGATAGGGTGAGGTAACTCGCTATGAAAATTACAGAGAGTCGAAAAACGGCTATCATTAGCCCTCCCCCAGGATGATGGTATATTCATGTACCATCATAAAGCATCTTTTCCCAAGAGAGTGCTTCAGAGTCCTTGACAAGCTCTTCATTGTTTGGCCCCTTGGAATTTTGGTTTGAGTTACACTCATGCTTCACGGAACAATACTTACATGAGATAGCTGCCTTTTGACAGATCTTTGGTAGATCCTTTGGTAGAAGGAGACTCAAATAAGGCTTCAAGCGATACCCGTTTACCTTCCTGGAGTGCTCTTTCCCATTCAAGTCCATAAGTTGATAGTAACTTGAATTGAAAGCCTTCTTGACTATGTATGGCTCCTGACATCTAGTTTCAAATTTGGCATCAAAACGATTATCGAGTCGATTGTCATACCTTAGCACAAGATCTCTGTCATTGATGCCTTTGTCCTTTAGTTTCTTGTCAAGCTTCTCCTTCACCTGCGTAGCTTTCCTCTTGTAGCACTTGTATGCTGCTTCTCTTTTCCACTCAAGCTCAGCTAATGTAAGAAGTCGATCCACCCATGCTTCTTGATCATCTTGTGCTGCTTTGCCATGAAGTTGCATTGTTGGAATGTTGAGCTCAATTGGTTGTAAAGCCTCTTGACCATAGACCAAGTGAAATGGTGTAAACTCCATGGCTTCCCTATATGTGGTTCGATACGCCCACAAGGCACCATCCAAGAAGTCATCCCACAACTTTGTCTTGTTTCTCACCATCTTTCTAATGATGCCTGCAATGACACCATTAGATTTTTCTACCAGACCATTTGAATGGGGATAGTAGGGTGTACTGTGACGATGTAGAATGTGAAGTTCTTCACAGACTTCTGTGAGCAAGCCCTTTCTAAACCCTGGATCATTATCAGAAACAATCTCCAAAGGTGTGCCAAATCTAAAACAAATGTGAGTGTAGACAAATTTGCTCACTGTCCTCTCATTTACCTTTGCCACACTTTGTGCTTCCACCCACCTAGTCATATAGTCTACAGCCACTAGAATGTAGAGTTTATCATTTTTTGTCCTAGACAGAGGACCCATAGCATCAATGCCCTACTTTTCAAAGGGTCCATTTGCAAGCACGATTTGCCATGGACCATAAACCAATCTTCTATTCCCATTTACCTGACAATTGTGACAACTTTTACACCAATGTTGGACATCCACATGCAGACTTGGCCAAACATACCCTGCAAGCAAAATCTTCTTCACAGTTAACTCTTGGGCAAAATTACCACCACATGCCTCTTCATGCAAACCTTTTAGAATGGCTAGAATCTCCTTGGTAGTTGGCACTCTTCTACACACTTGATCCTTCCCTCTTTGATAGAGGGATCCTTCTAGGAAGAGATACACACTTGCCTTCTTCATGAGTCTCCTCTTTTGAGCCTTCGTGAAGTCTTGTGGAAACTCACCCTCCAAAATGTAGCTAATAATGGGAGTCAATGACTCCAATCCCTGGTATCTCGGTTGCTTGACAGTTTCTACTACCATGATGACCTGCACTTCTTTCTCAATACATGTAACTACTTGCTGTGCAAGTAAATCGGCATCTTCATTCTGTTTCCTAGGAATATGATATAGTCGCACTTCTTTAAATTGATTAAACAATCTACGAATGGCATGAACTTTTGTCCTTAGGCTTTCATTCTTGCATGCCCAAATGCCTAAAATTTGCTTCACAATGAGAAGTGCATCCCCTTTTACCATGAGACGTTGTATACCTTGGCCAATGCATATCTTTAAACCATGAAGTAGTGTGTCGTATTCTGCTTCATTGTTGCTAGTTGAACCTGGTAGATTAACCTTCTCTTTCATGACCACCTCTCCACTTGGGTTGAGCAATACTAGCCCTCCCCCTGCTTTTCCTGTGACTCATCGAAAAGCTCCATCAAAGAACAAGGTAAAAGCATTAGGAATACTTTTAGGTGGTGGCAATGGTAGGGTCTTTACTTCAGGCACCTTAATCTCCTTCTCATGTACCCTATAAGTAAGGATCCCTGCCAATTGTGCACGCACACTATCTTCTACCTTGCAAGAGTATTGGAACTCTTGCAATTCCATAATCCACTTTGAGATCCTAGTGCTAAGATTCATTTGAGATGACACCCAAGGAAACAAATTTTCTGCAGTGAGAATTACAAAAGGTTTTGGTAGCAAGTAGGATCTAAACTTTCTCACCGCAAACATAAGAGAAAGCATCATGAGTTCTGCCTCCGTGTAGCCTCTCTCCAAAGCATTCATGACCCTACTAGCAAAGTAGATGGGTCGCATCCTGGTTTTGTGGGGATCTTGTTGTAATAAAATTGCACCAATTGTTTCCCTCCCAACACTAGATCTAACAAAGAATGTGTACTCCCAACAAGGAGGCATGAGTATTGGTAGATCTGACAAAATGACTTTAATGTTACAAAAGTACTCTTCAAGCTCATCAGACCATGCAAATTCTACTTGTTGTGTCAACTTTTGCAAAGGGTGAAGCAACTCCAAAGCTAAGTGAATGAAGCGTGACATTTACTTCACCTTTTGAATGAATGACATCATCTCTTTGAGATTCTTGGGTGATGGGAGCTCAATAAGAGCCCTTGCCTTTGAAGGATCCACCTCAATGCCTTTATAGGAAACCTTGTGACCAAGCAAGATCACTTCATCCTCACCTACGTGACACTTGTCGGGGTTGAGTTGACCTCCTATGTCATAGAGCTTCTTTAAACCTTCTTCTACCCTTTGTAGATGCAATGATTTTGAGCTATAAATGCAGAAATCATCAATGAACACCCTGATTGACTTTCCAAAGAATGCTTGAAACACCATGTTCATGAAACGTTGGAAAGTTGCAGGAGCATTTGTCAGGCCAAATGGCATATCTCTAAAAGCATAACAACCCCAAGGAGTGATGAAGGTTGTTTTTAACTGATCTTCCAATGTGATACCTATTTGAAAGTAACCTGAGTAGCCATCACACACAATGTGCTTCTCATGACCAACCACCTCATTTAGTATCTCATTTTGAAATGGGAGGGGAAAGTGATATCTTTTTGTTGCCTCATTGAGTGGACGGTAATCCACACTCACCTCCACTTGCCGTTTTTCTTAGGAGTGACAACAACGGGAGAGACCCACTCTGAATTCTCCACTAGATAAATGAAACCTGCTGCTAGAAGCTTTCTTACCTCCTTGAGTAAATCCTGCTCCTTGATGACTCCTAGCCTTCGTAGCTTCTGAGCCTTAGGTGTGGCCTCTGGCTTCAACTCAATTTTGTGTTGAACAGCATCTACTCCACGCACATCGGTGTAGTCTTTAGCAAAAAGCCTAGGAAATTTCCTTAACACACCTTTGAGCTCCTCTCTTTCATCCTTTGTAAGTGTTGTAGATAACATACCTTCTAGCATTCTTTCATCTTCCACTTTTTGGTTTTCTTGGGAACCTACCTCTTCCAAACCTAGGCAAGAGGTCTCCTGGTTGTTTGGCTTAAACCTTACCCCCATGACTTCGATGGAAGACTCCTCTTCAGTAATGTTGCCGCTACTTTCTCCTTCTAAAGTGCTATTGGTCTAGCCTTTCTCCGTCTCACTTTGAGAGGATTCTTCATGGGGTTCCTCTTGGCGTTGCTCCTTCATGTCAAAGACAACCTTCTTATGATTGTCATTCCTGCAAATTAGCTTTCCACTCTCCCAATCCTGCAAAGCTCGCATTTTCATTAGCCATGGTCTCCCTAGGATAAATGGGTAACCATTTCCTTTGGTAGACATAACATAAAAATCCACCGCCTTTTTCATGCCAAAGGCCTCCACAAAAACATTTTTACAAATGCCTACGCACCTAGCCTTGCTATTGTTTGCCATCTTGACTTTAATTTCAGGTGTCTCATGGATGTGCATGCCTAGTTTTTGCATGAGTCCCTCTGTCATGATGCAAATTTGTGCACCCCCATCCACTAGACCTTTCCTAACCAATCTTCCTTTGATGTAACAATCTAGCACATGTGTAATATCCTCATTCATTTCAGCATGTGAAATTTTTACAACAAGCACACTCTCTTTTACCTTTCTCCTAGTGGTAATTGCCTTTGTTAAATCCCTTCTAACTTGTGGACATAATGCAAGGAATTGAGGCCATGAAATATCAGGACCCTTACCTCGCATGTCTTCCAACAGGTTGTATGGATCCATACCATGTCCAAGAGGGAAGTCTTGGAGATTGATACGACGTCGAGTCCTCTTAGCTTCCTTGGTCTCCTTTGCCTTCTTGCCTCGTCCATGGTCACTCTGTGATGTGACACCTTCTTTCTCTTTACCCTTTCCTCGGCCACGCTTAATGCCATTTGCTTCCATGTCAACCTCATTTGAATTCGTCACCTCTACCACATGCACATTTGGATCTGGCACAGGTGGAACTCCTTCTACCCCTTGTGGAGGTGGTCTTGGTCCATTTGGTCTTTGTAGAAGCCTTGGTTGTTGACTAGTTCCTTCACCTGCATTCATGACTGGGTAATTCAAGTTAGTTATCCTTGGCTCCCCACGGGGCCAAGGACAATTATACATCCCATGTCCAGACTCACCGCAATTCCAACATTGCAAGACTCTCCTAGGTCGTGAATCTCGCTCTTCAGACTTCTTTGCTTGTCCCTTTGGACCTACAGCTTGTGCAAGGTGAAGTGACAAGCTACTTAAAGATTCATTTAAATTCTCAATCACTTCTACTGTTACCTCAGGAAGCTCCCTAGATGTTGATGCTTGTGACTTACCTTTGGGTCTAAGACCTTCTATTAGAACCTCTCCGCTTAGGCACTTGAGTTTTCTATATTTCTCAGCAGCCCTAGTTTCAGCTGCATCAAAGGTAGTAGGTGCATCGGACTCAACTTTTACCTTAAGGTCAAGAAAGAGTCCAGATATGAACCTCTGCTTCTTTAAGAACTCTGCACCATCACCAGGGTTAGCAACATTTCTCACCCATACAGCCCAAAGACGTAGAAATTCTTGCTTGTACAAGTAGTAGTCATCTAGGTCTTTTTGCTCACGAGAAACAATGTCTTGCCATAGTTTTTGAGTGTTTTGGGGGTCAAAGAAGTATCTCTTGAAATGATTCACAACTTCCGTGTAATTCCCTTTAACTTCCTCAGGCAACGAGTCAAACCAAGTGCTAGCATCTTTCCTAAGGACCACTTCAAACATCTCTACGCATTCTTGATCAGTTACTATCCTCTTGATACGACAAGACATCTTGAAATTTGCTAAAAATAATTCTGCATCCTCTCTAGGCTCTCCAAAGAAAAGAGGATATCCAGACATTTGGCGTTGGGCCTCCATTGAATCAGTTTTAAGGTGACAACACATTTTTGTTTGTTTTAAAAAAAAAAGATTTACACAGTAATATTTTTTAAATTGCAATCTATTCTACAACAAAATAAAAATATTCACATCAAATGCCCTATGATAATCAATAAGAGGCAGAATTTCTCCTATTCTTTGGGCACCAAACATGAACACCATACGTTGTTGAAAGTGGATCTTCCTACTAATTGCAACGTTTACTCTAATGTGTGGAGTGAAATGAAAGGGGAAAACCTCTATTCCTGGGCCATTATCCATGGTCTATGCATGACCTAATTCTTAAAACAAAACAAAAATATAGACGTCCAAACTAAGATCGTACCTTATGAGAGGCAAAATAAAAGGATTTACTGATGCGTTTATCTCTACCAACCTAAGAGGACCTAAAATTCTACAAATTACACGTTGAAATTGCAACTTAGTACTAACAATTATGTGTACCTTTTGCCTTGCAATGGGAATGAAGGGATCATACAAATTCTCGTGATTCATGCAAGCTACTTGATTATGCTAAAGGTTGAGCCTACATAAAATATACACAAGCCGTTTCTCCGTGGGGGCACCAATTTGAGGCGGTCCGGGGCAGGCAACAAGAAAAGTGGCCTCTAAGAACCCTTCTAGGCTCCCATGCTGCTCAATTGGGTTAGGGTTCGAAAAAACAACAAACACACACACAAACCCGCAACCTAACCCTACACAAATTTGGGGCACCACCTAGTTTTGGATGCGAACTAGGACGCGTATGATGTCATTTTAGGAAGACCATTCATTCCTAAACTTAAAATGGTACAATATTGGGGCTACGAACACATCTACTTGAGGCACAGAGAGGTTACAACAAAGATTAGTGTAAAAGAGCATACCTGTAGAGGACTTTGAATCACCAACTATCAATGAGAAAGAAAATCACATCTTTGGATGTGTGGAGCTTTCAAGTGTGAGAGTTTGGTAGGAGAAGAATGCATCCTAGAGAGACCAAAGGAACTACATTCCAGAGTCATTTCTAGAGGAATTGTTTGCATCTTTTAGCTGGGATCAGATACTTGCTACTCTAGATGTATGTGTGATGAAGAGGGCTATGATATAGAACCCTTCCAAATGGTGAGTGTTATCTTGAAATTAGGATCTAAGATTGAGAACCTAGATGCTCAAGAAATGGTTGAATGCAAACACATAATTGATGAGATTTCCATTAGAGATTTGGGTGACAAAATTGAAGAGGAATTCTAAGGTTCATGACATGATGGTCTTCTAGAGATAGATGCTGTGGATGTGCTATCAAGTAGAAAAAAACCAAATGATAAAGAGGTAATCTTTGTCTCTTACAAAGAACAAACCGTAGTATTTGATGCTCGTAAAAGCAATTGATTGTGTCAAAGACAAAATTACATGGGATATACAAAACCTTCTTTAACAAAGACAAATCCTAAGAAGAGGAGCAATAAAAAGACTAAAGACACAACTGAAACGTCATCAACGCTGACAAAAATTGAGCAAAATGAGAATAATAAAATTGAAGCAACCTTGAAAGAAATTTACGTGACTAAAATGGAGAGTGAAGAGGGGTTTGAGCACGGATAAATTTTATGCACCCTCTCACTACAAAAAACATATGATCCAAGATCGAAAGAGTATAGTTTAAAAACTGATGCACAAATTTAAGGAACCTGGGACATCTTATGATGGACCTAAGAAATCCAAGCCCAAAGCTTTGCAAAAATCTTCAAACTTATCATGCGACAATGCTTTTGTGAAAAGATATGCAAGGCTATCCTGTGTTGGCACATAAGCCAAGCTAATATCTCCTGTTGAGAGCCTCTCCTTGACATAGTGGTAATGCACCTCAATGTGCTTTGTGGAAGCATGAAAAATTGGGTTCCTTGCAATTTCCAATGCGCTCTAGCTGTTAGTGTAGATGGTGCTAATAGTGTCCTGTCCAACATCCAAAATTGTCCGTAAAGCGTCTGACCCAGACACACTCAATTGTAGCTATGAAGGTTTCCTTGTATACTCAACCTCAAAATTGGAAGTGGCCACAATAAAACCATCCCAATCTGAGTCCAAAAAAGCATGTAAATCTGGTGGCAATGATCCCCCCTTGGGATAAAACAACCCAAGAAGTAAAGTTCCATTCAAGTAGAAAAAGATATGCTTGATAGTTTTCCAATGCTTAGACCCTGGGCTATGCATAAATTTTCTAGCATATGAGGCTGCAAATTGAATATCTAGCCTTGTGCTGCATACATAAATAAGGCATCCACTATCAATTTGGTAAAGAGTGATATTGGTAGGATCGTCAGCATCATAAAGACTCAATTTCAAACCTGTTTCCATGGGAGTGGCAATAGGTTTGCAATCCTCAAGTCCAAACTTGCATAGAAATGTCTCTATGTAACTTTTCTGACACAAGGCCATACCATTATCACACTACTTAAAGTGTATGCCTAAGTAATGATGCAACAGTTCCACATCTTTCATCTTGAAAGTAGCATTCAAATCAACCTTAAATTCAAAAATATTTGCCTCATTCAAACTAGTGATCAACAAATAGAACAAATCTTTCATCTTGAAAGTAGCATTTAGATAAGCCTTAAATTCAACAACATGTGCCTCATTTGGACCAGTGATTAGCAAATCATCCACATATAGAACTACAATGAGAAGTACATTTCCCTCATGCTTTGCATACAATGTGCTTTCTGTTGGTTGGACTGTTTATGAAAGCCTCATTTGACCAAATGCAGTGTCAACTTTCTCATACCAAGCACAAGGAGATTGCTTCAACCCATACAAAGTTTTATTAAATTTTCACACTTTATCCTTTTGTCCTTTCTTGACAAAATGGCAAGGCTGCATTACATAAACTTCCTCAAATATGTCACTATTCAAGAAAGTAGTAACAATGTCTCATTGATGTACATCCCAACCAAAATGAGCTGCCAATGAGCATAAAAAACACCCAATTGTCATACAACAAGTGGGAGAAAAAGTCCCTTAATCTATGCCTTTCTGTTGTGTAGAACCTTTTGCAAAAAGTCAAGCCTTATAGTGATCAATCTCACCAAGCGGCTTGCGTTTCAACTTGTAAACCCACTTTGTTTGAATGGACTTTTTTCTAGGGGACAAATCACATAAAGTGTATGTGTCATTTTCTATAAGTGCATCATATTCTGATTGCATGGTAGCCATCCAATATTTTAAATTTTTTGCTTCATCAAAAGACAAAGGCTCCTCAACATCACATAAGCTAGAAACAACTAAAGCATATCAATCTAACGGACCGGATAAGATGCATGGAAAGAACTTGAGAGAGTATGACTAGACAAAGGTGCATCCAATTGACTATCACACAAACTATGCACCAACCATTTTGGCATGTCTCTAGCCTACTGATTCTCAGCCCTTTCCACATCAAGTACATCATGTACATCTACATCAGTAATAGGTTGATCTATAACATATTCAAAAACCCCCATAGGCTATGCATTTGCCTCATTTTAATTTACATTCAGTTTTCCCTGTTGAAAAAAGGCAAACAACAAACTATCATAAATGTCATGTGAGCTTACATTATTGTCTCTAATACATGACAACAAGGGCTGAATATAATATTCCACAAACACAACATATCGTGAAACCAAGATACACTTCGTTTGCGGATGGTACAACATATAACCTTTGCTTTTAACACTATAATCAACAAAAATGTATTTGACAGTCTTATCATCTAATTTTTTGTGCTACATTTGTGGCATCAAAGCATAAGCAAAACAACCAAAAATGTGCATGTGATCAATAGATGGCTTTTTATCATGCCATGCTTCATAAGGCGTCATAGACTGCAAAGATTTTGTAGGACACCTGTTAAGTACATAGGTAGCACACATAATGGCATGAAGCCAAAATGAATCTGGAAACACTTGACTTTTGACCTTACATTGTGCCATTTTCATAAGCAATCTATTTTTCCCTTCAACAACACCATTTTGCTGAGGTGTATATAGCAATGTACATCGATGTTTTATCCCATGACAAGCCAAAAATGCATTAAATTCATGAGACATATTTTTTCCCTCTTGATTGGAGCGGAGGGTTCCCATAGTACATCTAGAGACATTTTCAATTATGGTAAAAAATTTCTTGAAGCACATAGACTCTTTGGAATTTGATTTAAGTGGATACACCCATGCATGCCTGGAGTAATCATCAATGAAAGTCATAAAGTACATGTAACTGCCCACCGATAGAGTTTGCATGGGCCCACAAACATCCCTAGGCACAAGTTGCAACGTGCATGTAGCATTGATTGAACCATTATTTGGAAACTTCAAACCTTGCAGCTTACCCAAAATATAGCCTTCATAAACCTGCTTCACAGGTGCTTCAAGAGGTGGCAAAGAAACCACCATATCATATTTTTGCAAATGTACAAAATTGACAAACTATAGATGCGCAAAACGTGCATGGCAAAGTTTTGCATCCAAAATAGCCTTTGAATTTTCAACAAAATTTGCAAAATTTTGCCTACACTTGTCATACAAAGTGAGCTTATATAGCCCATGGCACAAAACACTAGATGCATTGCCAACAATTTCATCACCAAAACTGAGATCATGAATCGTACATTTTTCATCCACACCTTTGACAACAAGTCCAAGCCTAGCAAGTGTAGATATAGACAAAAGGTTCTTTTCACTCCTAGGTACATAAAGTGCATCGACAAGTGTGAAGGAACTACCATTTGCAGCAGTTTACACCAATGTTTCGAACTCTCTTTATCGATAAGAGGCAATATTGGCACAAGTAACTATATTAACAATGAAGAGCATGCTTGAGAGAGAGATAAACCAGTCATGATGAGACGTAATGTGCCTTGTATGACCACTATAAAATTACCACACATGAGCATCTATAACAACTGACATACATGAGTCATGGACAAAAGAATCATAAGTGAACTATGCACTAAAAGCCCATTCTGTAATCACAATATCCTTTCACAGAAGACTCTACAATAGATGCACTTGTAGTGGAACCAGCCTCTTTCTTCTTAGCCTCTTTTCCCTTCAATTTCAAACACACTTCTTGATCAAACGATCATTAGATTTACAATAACAACACTGCATCTTCTTTTTGCCCTTTTCACTAGAATTACCATACAAATTGCTACTAGTAAAAGCGTTAGGAACAGGTGATTTACCGCTCGCAAAAGAACCATGAGAATTGGTTACATTGTTCTTACCACTTTTTACTTGGTGAGCCAAAGGCTCTTATTCCTCTCTCTGATCACAGAAGCCACCACGTGGAAGAATTTGAAATTAGCAGAGTGAAATAAAATTTAATAAAAAGAGCGCTTGAAAAGCTGTTGAAAGGCTGTCAATAATAAAAAAGGTTGGGCCGCCGCAGATTGCAAGTAGGAGGTTTGCACAGCCGCCAGTTCGTAGGTTCAGAAAGGCAGCAGTTGGCAGGTTTTCAGATGCGTAGCAATTCGGAGATGGAGCTTTGCAAAGCCAGCAATTTGCAGGTTTCTCTGAAGGTTTGTCTCAGAGAGAGAGAGAGAGAGAGAGAGAGAGAGAGAGAGAGAGACTGCTTGAAGCAATCAGAGCACCGCAAATTATAAGGACGTGGGGTAGAGAGTCACATTTGTTTTTCTCTCTCCCTTGTCAACCCCTACTGTCGTCGATCTCTTTGTTTGTTTACGCTCCCTGATCTGCAATAACCAGGTATTCTCAAACTCTACAGCTCGTGCGCTTGCCCTATCCTCTGCAGAAGTTGAAGCAACATGCATATACTTTGAGACGACGAGCTGTAGCATTATAAAAATGTGGGGGGAGACGTAGTTGTGTTGCTTAGCATTGCCTGGACAACACAAGCTTGCTAATATATTATCACCTCTCGTTTTTAAGCACATAATATTTTCCCCCTCCCGTTTTTTTGAGTGGCGAATATTTCCCTCTTCAATTTTCTCACTTCTCGAGATATTCACGCTTCAAAGTGTGAATAAGGTGTGAAAATAGCCCTTTTTCTCATGTTGAGAAAACTTCTAAAACTTGCTGTGATATGTCACGCTTCTTGAAAATTAATGTATTAACAAAAAAAATAAAACAGTAATGGCTTGTGCCGGGATGCGCTGTCAGCAGGATGGGAGTTGCACGGGCGGAAGAAAAAGGCATGGGAGGTGCATCGTGGTGCGTAGCCAATAGGAGGGGTGTTGTGGTGTGCAGGAAAGAGGGGCATTCACAGGCGGGAAGGCAGAGACAATCCCGCATGCATCTTGATTTTAAAAAAAAAGCTGAGATAGCTGATATTTGCATGAAATTTTCTAGCGATGTTGGCTAGAGCAAGTTGGCCGTGTACGTAGATTGATACCAGCCCTGTGTTGTTATCAACATTAACTTCTCCACCTCGGTTCTTATGAGCCTCAGCTGCTGAGCATGCGATTAGTGTTGAACCTGAATTGCCTGTAACAATGCCACCAGTTCAATATTCTTCAGGTAAATCTCTTACTAAAGGGGTCTGCAGCAAGGGATCACACGGGGGAAAAAACGCAGCTGCAAGTTGGCAAGGACGGCTCAATTGAGAGAAGCGACACTGGTATGAGGAAGAAAAAAGCACAGAGAGCAGCGTGGTGAGGAGGAGAGGAGCGCTGGCAGTGTTCTGGAGAAGAAGAGGCACCTAGGTACAGAAGATAGACGAGTGACGAGTGTGGCAGCCGCAAGAAATAAGCAGAGAAGAGATCAAAAAACGCCAACGAGCGACATCTGAGAGGTGTGTGGACGTGGCGACCTGCAGGAGGGGACCGGGAGACATTGTGCAACCAAGGGGAAGGGGTAATTGCTTGTAGATTGGCCAACACCTTCATAGGTTGGCTGCCAAGCCTCCTGTGGCATTCAGTCCATGGCATAGATGCTAATACTACAAGGTTCGTTATCTGTATCCAACACCCCATGAATATGTTTTTTCTTGGCGCAACACATAAACGCTACGGGGTAGGGCACAACTTCTGTTTCTTATATTTTTGGAGAGTCCACAGTGCCAGCTCTCCACCATACTTTTGTATGGCACCTTTGCATGACGTGCACTGTATATTTTACAGTTTCAGTCTGTGACATTTCACTGCAAGACGATATGTTTAACTATTCCTATTGCCCTTAATTTGTAGCTTGACTCAAACATTGTCCTTTGGCTTATGCAATTGAATGACATTCGTACACGATTAACAAGTCGGTAGTGTATTTCAATTTTTATAGTCTATTTATGCTTTCTGTATTTTTGAGTTTGTCAAAGCTTCCTTAAGTTTAGTTCAACCACATGTTTTCCTCACCAGTGCATGCTCAATTTCGATCATCGTAACTATATATCAAATAGACATGCATTTCTTTTCTCGCAACTTGGCAATTCAACTTATATATTGAAATAAAGGAAAAATATTGACTACGCTTCATTGAGAATGGGTGTCTCAAAGATGATTCCATGGTTTAGAGAATAAATGACTGATATTACTAGGTTGAATGGTGCAATGATCAATCTACAAACAACTACCAAAGTAGGTTAAGTTGCAACCCTTTTTCTCGATTCAATTACCCTCTTTAGTAGCCCTTTGTCGTATATGGAGCACTATAGGACACAAATTGCTTCTTTCCAATGCTCATCAAGTCCCAAGCTGAGCTATTATTGGTGCCTATCAATTGGTTCTACTCATTTCTCGTGTCACCACAACAATACCCAAGTCAACAACAATCACAACCAGCTGACCAAGTAGCCAATTGTGCTCCAAAGTCTATCAGATTGTGTACGGCAAAGGCCCACCACATTAAAGTCTATCAGATTGTGTATGACAAAGCACATCCTAATCATGAGCTCACCCAAGCTCATGGGGTTACAATTAGGTAAATGCACGTACAAATCCTAATCTATACAATAATCTAATCATGCACACAACACCATAATTAAACACTCAATAGGCAGTCAAGAAGTTAGAGGGTGATTAGTTCTTAACACGCACAAATCAAGTCACTACTACAGAAATTGAATGAAAAGCAAAGAGAGAAGCAATAGGACTCAACTTCATTGCATGCTTAACCCGGTTCGTGAAGAGAGTACATGAAGCTCCAAGTCTCCACCTCCATAGACTCCTTCTTCTTCCTCTCTACTCTAGGTTTTCTCTCAAAATGATATCGCCCCTTTCACATGACCTACAATTCACATATATGCCTAGGGTTTTAAAAAGAAATGGCCGTACTCCTGAGGCACATAAAGCAAAATAATAGATACAATCTGGAACTCCTAAAGAGCCCATGAGATTATAGATGATAAATGAAAAAATATGTATATAAAGAAGAGGTAAACAACTGCTGGTATGGGACGTTTCCAACAATGTTGAATCCCTTGTAGCATAGATCCAAAGGATCAACAAAATCATCCATCTGTGGAGGGTAGTGACCTGGCTAGGGCACGGAAGCATCACACATGGGTGAGTGTGTGAGTGATGAGTAAGAAAAGAGTGAAAAAATCATGAGAGTCTATCTAGATTAGAGAGAAGAGAGAACTAATGAAAGGAATTAGTGTTGCACACACACTAAAACTTATGCTAACCACACATTGCTCTTTGTTGCATTTCCTACCAATGCTTGTAAGCACATCCTAATCACAAGCTTACCCAAGTTCATGGGGTTATGATTAGGGCAATGCACACACAAACCAACAGTCAAGTAAATGAGTTAGCCTAAAGTCACGGACTCCTAACTTCAAAGCTCATCTCAATAAGACAAAAATCAAAGTCAATTATTTAAAGAAAAGGAAAATTTATATATCTTTAATGACAAATAACATGATAACTAAATGTACTCAACCAAACCATGGAAAAACACAATCAACTAATATAAATGTCTATCAACATGAATCATAGGAAGTAGTACACTTGGAGGTATGGGATGTGTCTTGTTGATAGTTGTGGAAGCAAACATGCAATGTTGAAGCTCGATCTATCCATGCTACGTGGAAGCTAAAGTACATCTATGCTACAAATTCATAAACAAAACACTACCACGTAGAAAGGTGTGTCAACATAAAAATGAAAAAATTATTACCTAAATGCAATTAAAAGAATTTGTTTACTAATGTATCATACCTGGATGCCTAGAGGGAAAATACCCAAAGGGAAAAAGGTGCCTCTAGTATACATGCATGTGTCTAGTGCACCATAGTCAATCTGCACAAGTCAAGGGTCTAGTGCAACTAGAAGGGATAAGAGAACTCTCTCCAAATAATAAAACCTATAATCTCCTATCTCTCTGTCTAATGGTCATTGGCTAGCTAGCACCTAGCTCCATGTGGATGGTAGAATCTATAGCACAACTAATGGGTCTAGGGATGACATCAGCCTGTGACTATGTGGGAAACAAATTGTGTGGCTCAAGATCCCTCAATGGCTGACTGTTTCCTAGCTCTAAGCAACAACATGGTCAATGGAATTCTGTGGTGAGACATGGCTCATATCAACTTGTGGCATGATAGGTGTTTGTTAGCCAAATCTTCAATGTTTGTAGTATCTCACTGAATGTAGTTCAAGCTCTCCTCACTTGTGGTCGTGAATGTCTAGCTCATGTCGTCACTCATAATGGGGTATGCTCTCTATAGGTCGTGAACATGGTCTAGGTCTCTGTAGCATGGGTGTGGTCAAAGAAAGTGTAAGAGATCTATGAGGATGTCCTATGGTCTATGGTCTAGGGATCCAAATCTATCTATGTCCTCTATCAAATCCTTGTGTCTCTAGTGACTGTCTAGATGTGAGCCAACCCTGGGATAAACCATCATGTCTACCGTTTCTCCCAATCATAACAAGTGTATCATCACTAGCTATTGGTCTAGTCTGTGTCATCATGCAAGGCACATAAAAAATCAAAGGAAGGTTGGTTAGGAAAGGTCTAGTGGATGGGGGTGCTCAAATTTGCATCATGACAGAGGGACTCATGCAGAGACTAGGCATGCACATCCATGAGACACCTGAAATCAAAGTCAAGATGGCAAACAATAGCAAGGCTAGGTGTGTAGGAATTTATAAAAATGTTTTTATGGAGGCCTTTGGCATTAAGAAGGTAGTGGAATTTTATGTTATGTCAACCAAGGGAAATGGCTATCCATTTATCTGAGGAAGACCATGGCTAATGAAAATGCGAGCTTTGCAGGATTGGGAAAGTGGAAAGTTAATATGCAGGAATGACAATCATGAGAATGTTGTCTTTGACATGAAGGAGAAACGCCAAGAGGAGCTCCATGAAGAATCATCACAAAGTGAGACGGAGGAGGCTGTATTGATAGCACTTCAGAAGAAGAAAGTAGCGGCAATATTACTAAAGAGGAGTCTTCCATCAAAGTCATGGGAATAAGGTTTAAGCCAAACAGCCAAGAGACCTCTTGTCAAGGTTTGGAAGAGGTAGGTACTCAAGAGAATCAAAATGTCGAAGATGAAGGAATGTTAGAAGGTATGTTGTCTACCACACTTACAAAGGATGAAATAGAGGAGTTCAAATGTGTGCTTAGAAAGTTTCCTAAGCTTTTTGCTAAAGACTACACCGATGTGCGTGGAGTAGATGTTGTTCAACACAAGATTTAGTTAAAGCTTGAGGCCACACCTAAGGCTCAAAAGCTATAAAGGCTAGGAGTCATCAAGGAGCAGCTCTACTCAAGGAGGTAAGAAAGCTTCTAGCAGCAGGTTTCATTTATCGAGTGGAGAATTCAAAGTGGGTCTCTCCCATTGTTGTCACTCCCAAGAAGAACGACAAGTGGAGGGTGTGTGTGGATTACCGTCCACTGAATGAGGTAGCAAAAAGAGATCACTTTCCCCTCTATTTCCAAGATGAGATACTAAATGAGGTAGTTGGTCACGAGAAGTACACTTTGTGTGATGGCTACTTGGGCTACTTTCAAATAGGTATCACATTAGAGAATCAATTGAAAAGAACCTTCATTACTCCTTGGGGTTGTTATGCTTTTAGAGTCATGCCATTTGCCCTCACAAATGCTCCTGCAAATTTTGGAATGTTTCATGAACATGGTGTTTCAAGAATTATTTGGAAAGTCAGTTAGGGTGTTTATCAATGATTTCTTCATTTATAGCTCAAAATCATTGCATCTACAAAGGGTAGAAGAAGGATTGAAGAAGCTCTACGACATATGAGGTCAACTCAAGCTCGACAAGTGCCACATAGGTGAGGATGAAGTGATCTTGCTTAGTCACAAAGTTTTGTACAAAGACATCGAGGTGGATCCTTCAAAGGAAAAGGCTCTTATTGAGTTACCATCACCCAAGAGTCTTAAGGAGGTCATCTCATTCATTCAAAAGCTGAAGTATATGTCATGATTCATTCACTTAGCTTCAGGGTTACTTCATTCCTTGCAAAAATTGACACAACAATTTGAATTTGCATGGTCTGATGAGCTTGAAGAGTACTTTTGTAACATTAAAGTCATTTTGTCAGAGCTACCAACACTCATGCCTCCTTGTTGGGAGTACATATTCTTTGTTAGCTCTAGTGTTGGGAAGGAAACAATTGGTGCAGTTTTATTACAACAAGATCCCCACAGTACCAGGATGCGGCCCATCTAATTTTCTAGTAGGGTCATGAATTCTTTGGAGAGAGGCTACACGGAGGCATAACTCACGATGCTTTCTATCATGTTTGCGGTGAGGAAGTTTAGATCCTACTTGCTACCAAAACTTTTTGTAATTCTCATTGCAAAAAAAGTATTTCCGTGGGTGTCATCTCAGATGAATTTTAGTACTAGGATCTCAAGTGGATTATGGAGTTGTAAGAGATTCAATACTCTTTCAAGGTAGAAAATAGTGTGCGTGCACAATTGGAAGGTATTCTAGGGTACATGAGAAGGAGGTTCAGGTGCCTGAAGTAAAGACCCTACCATTTCCACCACCAAAAATTATTCCTAATGCTTTACCTTGTTCTTTGATGGAGCTTTTTGACGAGCCACAGGAAAAGCAGGGGGAGGGCTAGTGTTGCTCAACCCTAATGGAGAGGTAGTTATGAAAGAGAAGGTCAATCTACCACGTTCAACTAGCAACAATGAAGCAGAATACGACACACTAGTTCATGGTTTCAAGATGTGCATTGAACAAGGTATACAACGTCTCATGGTAAATGGGGATGCACTTCTCATTGTGAAGCAGATTTTAGGCATTTGGGCATGCAAGAATGAAAGCCTAAGGACGAAATCTCATGCCATTTGTAGGTTGTTTAATCAGCTTGAAGAAGTGCATCTATATCATATTCCATGTGTTGAGAAATAAGTGCATGTCATCAAGGTGGCAACAACTGTCAAGTAACCAAGATACCAGGGATTGGAGTCATTGGCTCCCATTATTGGATACATTTTGAAGGGTGAGTTTCCACAAGATTTCACAAAAGCTCAAAAGAGGAGACTCATGAAGAAGGCAAGTGTCTATCTCTTCCTAGAAGGCTCCCTCTATCAAAGAGGAAAATATTAGGTGTATAGGAGAGTACCAACAATGGAGGAAATTATAGCCATTCTAAAAGATTTGCATGAAGAAGCATGTGGTGGTCATTTTGCCCAATAGTTAACTGTGAAGAAGATTTTTCTTGCAGGGTATGTTTGGCCAAGCCTGCATGTGTATGTCTAACATTGGTGTAAACGCTATCACAACTTTCAGGTAAATGGAAATAGAAGATTGGTGCATGACCTGAGGCAAATAGTGCTTGCTAATGGACCCTTTGAAAAGTGGGGCATTGATGCTATGGGTCCTCTTCCTAGAACAAAAAAATGGTAAACTCTACATTCTAGTGGCTGTAGATTACATGACTAGGTGGGTAAAGGCTCAAAGTGTGGCAAGGGTAAATGGGAAAATAATGTAAAGAAAGAGGATGCAAGAGAGCTACACAAGACAAGCACACACCACACAGAGATGGAAAGCTTCTTCTTCTTCTCACAGAAAAGAGAGTACAAAATGACTAAGTGCTAAAGCTGAAAAGTAGCACATATGTACATGCGGTCACTAAGTGTGAACATGCTAGAAGCGTACTAGGCTAGCACTATAAGTGTAGTCCAGCTGTAGAATCACTCCCAGAGATCCTCCGTGTCGGTCACCTCATGCGCCAGTGAGTAAATGCCGTAAGCGGCCAAGACCCGTAGTGGATGCCAGCTCAAGATGTAGCGCTTGACATCTCCACACTCCCCCTCGAGCTCTGCATGTCGCAGAGTCCAAGCATAGTCCGGAAACGTCGAAGCTTCTCATTTCTGAGGGCCTTGGTAAAGATATCCGCTATCTGCTCCTCTGTGTTGACGTAGACCAAGTCGATGTCGCCCGCCAACACTCGCTCTCGAACGTAGTGGTAATGGACCTCTATGTGCTTGGTCCTGGCATGGAACATTGCGTTCCTAGCCAACTGCATGCTGCTGAGGTTGTCACAATGGATGAAAATCTGCTGGTCCACCTGCACTCCCAAGTCCTCAAGTAATGTGCGTAGCCAAGCTACATTGCACGCTGCAACTGCTGCACCTCTATGCTCGATAAAGCAACCGTAGGTTGCTTTTTGCTGCTCCAAGTAACAGCAGAACTCCCAAAAGAGAACATGAAGCCACTCGTAGATCTCGTATCAACAATGCTACCTGCCCAATCTGCATCTGTATACCCATACAATGCTAATGGCACATCTGCTGCATAGAAAAATGCGTAGTCAAGAGTCCCTTGC
The DNA here is from genome assembly GCF_014529385.1 of Adiantum capillus-veneris. Taxonomy (NCBI): domain Eukaryota; kingdom Viridiplantae; phylum Streptophyta; class Polypodiopsida; order Polypodiales; family Pteridaceae; genus Adiantum; species Adiantum capillus-veneris. Next base: position 38,814,883 of record NC_140960.1, read on the forward strand.
ACATACCGAAGTGTGCGTCATACTCCATCCAAATGTGGCTTCCTCGGAAGCTGCATGAACTGACTCTCCAAGCCTACTGTGTAGCTCAAGTCTGGCCTCATGATAGTCAAGTAGATTAGACTACCCACAATCTTCTTGTACATCTTGACATCCTCAACAACATCACCCTTCTCTGCACTCAGCTTTCCATTCACATCTAAGGGAATAGAAATTGGCTTACAATCAGCCATACCATACTTTGACAATATGTCCAAAGCATACTGTCTCTGTGACAGCCATACACCCTCTGGAGTCCTAATCACCTCAATGCCAAGAAAGTAGCGTAACTCGCCCAAATCTTTCATTTCAAACTCCTGTTTGAGAAGACCCTTCACATGGTCAATCTCCATAGCATTGTCACCCACAATAATAAGGTCATCTACATATATGGTAATGACCACAATCCCCACATCACTCTCACATACATAGAGTGAATGATCAGCATGAGCTCTCCTAAACCCAATACTGACAAGATACTTGGCAAACCTGTCATACCATGCTCTAGAGCCCTGCTTCAAACCATACAAAACTTTGAGAAGTCTGCATACATAATCTGGGTAACCTGGATTGACATAACCAGGTGGATGATCCATATACACTTCCTCTTGCAACTCACCATTCAAGAATGCATTCTTTACATCCATTTGATGCATAATCCATCCTCTAGATGCATCCATTGATATGACAGCTCTCACAATCGTCATCTTTTCCACTGGAGCAAAGGTCTCATCATAGTCTATGCCATAGTCTGTGCATAACCCTTTACGACCAGCCTTGCCTTGTGATGCTCAATGTTACCATCAGCCTTATGCTTGGTTTTATACACCCATTTACAGCCAATAGCTTTCTTGCCACTTGGCAATGGCACCAACTCCCATGGGTCGTTTGCTTCCAATGCAACCATCTCTTCATTCATTTCATCATCCCAATGCACATTTCCAACTGCATCCTCAAACATGTGGGCTCCACATCCTATATCACCTTAGCCATGTAGGCTTGGTGATGCGCTAGATACCCATCATAAGTCAATTTCTGAACTAGAGTTTTGACTCTGTTAGATCTGCGCGGTCCTGGGTCACTCCTTTGCCCTCTAGCATCTTCTTGTACTTTCCTTACACCAGGTGTCCTAACAGCCGAAATTCCAAATTCATCATCAAGACTTTGTTCAGAACCATCTGAATCCATGTCTACATGTGAAAACGCTAATGATGCATCAGCCATGAACGGAGGTTCATCTATTTTTGCCTTTCCTTTTCGTGATACATTTCCTGTACCTGATGGTGGAGTAACCTACGTATGTAGTCTACCATTCCATGGCTTCTCAACAGAGCCACGAGAATAGGACTCTTGTGGTCCACTCAAAACCTGTGACTGTGGCCTCACATTTTGTACAACCACATCATCTTTTACATCAGCCCCAATAGTGCCATGTACATTACTGTACCAGCTGCTCATCTCATCAAAGACTACATCTCTGCTCACTTGTAATTCTCGTGTAGTAGGATTGTAGCACCTGTATCCCTTTTGTTCAAGGGAATATCCCACAAGAATACATTTCTCTGCTTTAGGATCCAATTTCCTACGCAAGTCATCTGGTACATGCACGTAAGCTATGCAGCCAAACACTTTCAAGTGTGCCAAATCAGGCTTTGTACCTGTAAACTTTTCCTCAGGCGTTACATCATGCACCGCAGCTGTAGGTGTCCTGTTCGTAATGTACACATCTGTATTTATAGCTTCAGCCCAGAGATGATGAGGCGTGTTCTTCTCATTCATCAATGCACGTGAAACCTCTGCAATGTGCCTGTTTTTCCTTTGTGCGATTCCATTCTGCTGTGGAGTATATCTGCATGTAAACTGCCTGCGTATACCATGCATTCGCAGAAAATCCGAAAAATCGTTGGAGAAGTACTCTCCCCCTCCATTTGACCTCAATGTCTTGATTTGCATATCTGTCTCATTCTCAATCATGACTTTGAAGTCCTGAATGTGACCAAACACTTCACTTTTGTTACACATGAAGTAGACCCATACTTTCCTTGTATGGTCATCAATGAAAGAGACATAATACCTGCAACCATGTATACTTGCAGTATCGGTTGGACCCCAAACATCTGTGTGCACCACCTCAAGTGGCTTTTTACATACATTACGCTCATGTGGAAATGAGCCCTTTGACTGTTTTCCAAATTGGCATGCTGCACACACTTTATGCATACCATCCACCTTGAATTTGGGCAAACCTTTTACAATCTGTTTTGATTGCATGCTGCGCAATCTCTGCTCATTGACATGGCCAATGCGTTTGTGCCAAATGTCAACATCAGCCACAACACCTGTGCCCTGTGCAAATAATGCAGCTTTTACCTCATGCATGTCTACATTCAGGGTAAACATTCTTCCCACACATTTGCCCTCTGTGATCAGCTTACAGCCATTTTGGAAATCTTCTACATAACAGCCATTTGGATTGAAGCGAACCTGCAAACCCTGCTCAACCATTTGTCCAACAGAAACAAGATTCTTTGTAATGTTTGGGACATGAAGTACATCTGCTAAGTACTTTGATTTCCCACTCTTTGTATTTAGAGGTATGTCCCCTACATGAGCAATGGGGTGAGCTGTGTCATCTCCTATCTGCACATAGCCTGACACATTTGGTTTGCGCATATCTCTAAACCACTCTCCACAAGATGTCATGTGATTAGAGGCACCTGAATCCACATACCAAACATCATCTTGGGTGGAATTCTCTGCAGTCATTGTATTCATTACATGCTGCATAAAAAACATGCGCTCATTTTTGCTGTCATCTGCATCTCTGCTAGTAGATGCATAGTTGCCCTGTTCTCTCTTTCCACTTGCTTTTCCCTTTGGACAGTCACGTGACATGTGACCTCTTTCACCACAAGTCCAACATTCTCTGCTATCTGCAGTATGTTGCTGCCTGCTTGATTCTGCACCACGACCTCTTTGACTCCCCCTGCCTTGAGACTGGTTTCCCTTGCCACTTGTATTGTTTTGATTTGATTGACCTTCTCGAAATTGGCCCCTACAACCACTTGGGCCTCGACCACGACCTCTACCTCTACCTCTGTTGGAGTTAGAATAGAAGGCTTGTTCAGAATTATTTCTGCCATGAGAAGAAGATGTGTCAAGGTTCTTCTCCTCAAGAATAAGCATAGAAATCAAATCTTGGAACACGGGGATGTCGTCTCTTGTATTCATGGAAGACCTGAAATGTACATACTCATCTCCTAGACCATCCAAGCATGCATGGACAATGTCAGCGTCTTTCACTGAGACTTTAATAGATCCAAGAGCCTCGATGATACTCTTGATGTTCAAAGCATAATCATTGATAGAGAGGTTGTTCCTCTTAACCTGATTTAGCTCCGACTTTAGTTGAAGATTCCTGGCCTTGGTGTTCACCTCGAACACTCTGCCTAAGTTTTTCCATGCAATGGCGGGGTTTTCAGCATCCTGTAGATAGCCCATCATGCCATCTGTGATGCTCATAGAAAGCCAATACATCACTTTGCTCTGGCCTTGTTGCCAATCCCTCAAAGCTTTTCTTTGTTCTGCTGTAGCATTTACCTCGGGAATCTCTGGTTCCTTTTCATTGTCTCCTCCTACATAGTCCCAACAACCTTTTCCTTTTAGGAAACTTGTTATTCTAAACTTCCATGCAGGGTAGTTATTTTTTCTCAAGCTTCTCAGTAACAATCTGACTGAAACCGTCAGACATCTTGAAGCACTAAGACAAAATAGCTGCAATCTACAAAAACCTGCAAATCTACTGAACCTGCTATCGTGGTACCTGTAACGCTTTCTACACTCAACGAGTGTAGAAAGCGTACATACAACCACTGTACTTGTATAGTAAATCTCTGTGTACTGCACTTTGGAGACCTGTTCAGAAACTTGTACGAAAAACCTCTAAAATTCTTTCCGCTGCGCGGGGCGCCTTTGGCATCTGGTCGTGGATTGCGAACGAAGGGATTGTGATGCTCTTGCTCTCTTAGCCTCTCTTGCCTGCACCAGGCTCTGATACCATGTAAAGAAAGAGAATGCAAGAGAGCTACACAAAACAAGCACACACCACACAGAGATGGAAAGCTTACTCTTCTTCTCACAGAAAAGAGAGTACAAAATGACTAAGTGCTAAAGCTGAAAAGTAGCACATATGTACATGCGGTCACTAAGTGTGAACACGCTAGAAGCGTGCTAGGCTGGCACTATAAGTGTAGTCCAGCTGTAGAATCACTGGTAGAGATCCTCCGTGTCGGTCACCTAACGCGCCAGTGAGTAAATGTCGTAAGCAGCCAAGACCCGTAGTGTATGCCAGCTCAAGATGTAGAGCTCGACATCTCAACAAATAGTGAGTAGGTTTTTCTACACTAATATTTATTCTAGATTTGACACATCCTTGGAGATTGTTTTTGATAATGGTCCAGAGTTTTGGAAGGGTTTACTCATGTAAGTTTGTGAAGAGCTTCACATTCTACATCGTCACAATACACCACCCTACTATCCCTAGTCAAATGGTTTGGTATAAAAATCTAATGGTGTCACTGCAAGCATCATAAAAAAGATGGTGAAAAACAAGACAAAGTTGTGGGAAGACTTCTTAGATGGTGCATGTGGGCATATCGAAGCACATATAGGGAAGCCACGGAGTTCACACCCTTTCACTTAGTCTATGGTCAAGAGGCTTTGCAGCCTATCAAGCTCAACATTCGTGACAATGCGGATTCATAGAGCAGAGGTGCTCAAGATAATCAAGAAGCATGGATGGATCAAATTTTTACCTTAGCTGAGCTTGAGTGAAAAAGAGAAGCAGCTTACGAGTGCTACAAAATAAAAGCTATACAAACAAAGCAGAAGCTTGACAAGAAACTCAAGGAAAAAGGCATCAAGGAAGGAGAGCTTGTGCTAAGGTATGTGAATCGACTTGACAATCATTTTGATGCCAAGTTTGAAACTAGATGGTAGGGACCATACATAGTCAAGAAGGATTTTAATTCAATTTACTATCAGCTTATGGACTTGAAGGGTAAAGAGCACTCCAGGAAGGTAAACGGGTATTTCCTAAAGCCTTATTTGAGTGGCCTTCTACCAAAGAATTTACCAAAGATATGTCAAAAGGTACCTATGTCATGTAAGTTTTGTTGCATGAATCATGAGTGTAACTCGAGCCAAAATGCCAAGGGGACAAATAATGAAAATCGTGTCAAGGACTCAGAAGCACTCTCTTTGGAAAAGATAGTTTATGATGGTACATGAATATACCATCATCCTGGGGGAGGGCTAATGATAGCCGTTTTTTGGCTATTTAAAAATTTTCATAGTGAGCTACCTCACCCTATCAAATCACTCAAACACTGTGGTTATCCTCACCCTTTCACTGTACATAGGTATGTGTGAGTTAGGGGGACTTTTCCCATATCTCCTAAAAACCCCCAATTAGCTAGTCACTGGGCTAGTTGAGCCAAAAAAAAAGAAAAAGAAAAGTATAGTATGGCCTCTTTGTGTGTAAATATTTCATTGTGTATAGGGCCTAAATATATATATATTTTTTAATTATTTTGGTATTTTATCTAAATTAAATATTTACACCTAGGTATGTGTTTTATTAGGCTATGTATGCCCTCTTTCATCCTCTTGCACCATAACTATATTTTTGCCAATGTGTACATCCTTTAATTTCATATTTTTTCACCCCCACATTTTCACCCTCACCATTGTGAAAACAAAAAATTGGTTTCTACTCCCTTAGTCACGTCTATCATATAATTTTCGTTTACTTGCATACCTTTTTCTCTTTCACCCAAATAATACAAAAAAGAGACCATATCATATGATTCCAATATCTTTTTCCTTATCCATAATTCTTCTATATTTTTATTATTATTATGTACTCATTCTTCTAACACCATGTGCTCATTGAGCTAAAATCCATGAATAGTCCATACACTAGTCCCACCATGTATATATTTATTTATTCACCAATAATCCTCCTCCATGCATCTGTAAAGATAACTTGGATTCTTTGTATCATGGTATGACAAAGGAGGGGCTCAATCTTGGATGCATTGTGCAAATTCAACAAAGGAGGGGGCCACTAAAAAACTTTTGCAAGCATATAAAACAAGCATTTTGGTGAGATTGTTGGCACCTATCTCCCCTCGAAATTTGAAGAAGTGATCAACAGACAAAATGTAGCACACGAGCTGAATAATCACCTCAATTTCTTGCGTAATTTTTGGAGCTACCATCGGTGAGATATGAATTTTATGTGTGGACCCCAGTCTTCTCTCACCTCCTTTCCTACTTCCACACACACACACACACTCATTCCACTCCATCCTTCACTCAAACCTGCAACTTTCATGGCTTCTTTCATATTCTTCACCATTTTCTTCTCTCCCTTACTCCATAGCTTAAAAATTATCATTTCTACACACATATAGCTCAATTTCTCTCTCTAGAATCAAATTCATATTACCATAACCTCTTCATCCTTTCACAAAAAGAGAAAAAATTAGCAAATAACTAAGCTCAAGATCTACCAAATGAGGAGTTTGATCATGGAAAATTCAACTTTTCCATGGTTAGAAGAACTACACGACAGAGTTCTACAACCGCTCATTCACTGGAGGAGATAGGTGGGAAATTCCCTTTCCATTATGTGGTTTTCATCAAATGTGGAAATTCTAATCCTTCCCTTACTTTTTATCATTGTAAAAATCATATTTTGCACCTTGAGTGCATATGACATGTAATTTTACCCCATTCTACTAACTACAAACTACAAACACTAACCACTAACATACTAATAGAAAATAGCCATTGACCTAACCATAAAAGAAACCTCACCTCAAGCCTACATGTGCATATTACCTTTATCTCTCTCTCTCTCTCTCTCTCTCTCTCTCTCTCTCCTTCCTGAAAACTCTACTTTCACCTTATCTACCATCAATAATGCTCTCTTTTGAGCCCACATCCATGACTCAAGCAGACAAAGAAGGCCCGCAATGTTTTGATATTCAAAAAAATCATAATCCTGATTTGTTAGCTTGTAAATTAGGAATTCCAATAATCTTAATGAGAGGTCTCCAACCTATAAATAGGCCCCTATCCTTCTTGTAAATAACCCTCCAATATCTCACATAGTACCCCAACACTCTATGGGTGAGGAGAGACTTAGGTGTAGCAGCCAATTTGTGAGATTCACTTTGGTGTGAGAGAAGTTTTCAAGCTACACATTGGAAGTGAGAGAGAGTGCGTTCAGAAATCTCAAAACCTCTATTGTATATGTTCCTCCATCATCAATAAATTGAGGTTTGGTGTATCAAAGGCGTGGTTCATCGTTCAAATCTTCATCCTTACACTTGTGAAATACGGTTTGGTGAATTCAAGGTGACTTGTGTAATTTAAATTTATATCATTTGATCTTGTTTTAGAAAGTGTTTTAGTGTGTTTTCATTGCCAATTTTGTGTCCATTGTAGGAGGGAATTGTGGTGAAAGGTCTCCCACACCCTAAGACAATGTGTGTGTGTGTTGCCAAATGTTTAGCATTTACTAAGCATGAGTTAGTTTTGTACAAGCTCTACGATAGCATCATAACAAATCATCTCTATTTGCAAGTAACAAACAAGGTATTATGCAGGTTCCATTCCTCTCTCACTTTCCTTGCTCTAGCTCTCTCTGCTCCATTTGGTGTGTTCTTGGTGTGAGATTGCTTGTGTGTGTTTTGTGGTGCATCTCCTTTGGTGTAACAAAATCTCTCCTGCATCCTAGTTTGTATACCATAAATCACTTGTTTGGCTATGGGTTTTTTGTTGTTCCCTGCTTGTGAGTGCCGCATCCCCAATTGAGCACCATGGGAGCCTTGAGGGGTGGTTAGAGGTCACCTCACTTGTTGCCTGCCCTAGTCCACCTCAGTAGAGTCACTCTAGGAAATTTGATCTCTGAATCCTTTGGTGTGACCTCTTCAATGTGACCTCTACTCTATGGGGGTGGTAACAGTCATGGTCAATAAGTACCTTATCTATCCATGTCTCGCATGGAGAATCTAACAGCTCAATCATCACTAAATCTAGTTGTGGATGCCAAGGACATCTATCTCAATGGAAATCTCTATCTCACTACAAGAGGTTGTGTGCTCTTGTGACGCTATTAGCGACCGAAATACACTGGGTTTTTATAACCCCCGGCATCGCTAAAACTGTCGCTACGAGCGTCGCTACGAGAGCATCGCTATATGCGTCGCTACAGGCGTCTCTATATGCATCGCTATATGCGTCGCTATATAGCGACGCTCATAGCGACGCATATAGCGACGCTCATAGCGACGCATATAGCGACGCCTATAGCGACGCATATAGCGACGTTTACACAGAAGACTATAGCGACGCTCATAGCGACGCTACAGAGCCATAAATAGCGACGCTTATAGCGACGCCCGAGAGAATTTTTTTTTGGTGGCAGGGCATTGAATACCCTGCCACCCATCAACCATATTGTACTTGATTCACTTTTTAAAAAAAGTGCAAGGGTAGATAATAGACCCAAAATAGTCACCCACAAGACGCATTGTTTGCAAAATTGACAATTGTACACATCATAGGCAAAATGAATTGATTGGCAAATGTAATAATGACAATTGTACAACATCATAGGCATAAAGAATTGATTGGCAAAAGGAACTGCGGTGACAAATGTAATAATATACATGGTTCAAAAAGACGTATAAAAGCCGTCTCATGATACATAAGCTATGAGAAACCCTAAACTAATGCTATCTAGCTATGGCTAAACTGACGTCGTCTAGTCAGACGTCTCATCGCGTCCAAGCGGCGTATCTGTCGGATTCTGCAAAAAAAGACAATAAGACAGCTTTCAGTAAGTATAAACATATAACGACATTTATAAAACAATACAAAAAATAAAAAAGAGTAAACCCTAATACTAACCATGCCGCCGCGAGAGCTGAGAATGTCCATCAGGGCGTTTAAGCCCTTCCTGCCTGCGTACTCGTGCTCGTACGGTGTGGGATCATGTCCTGTCATCGACCACTGTCAAAACATACAAAGATTTCATTATGTTAGAATTAAAAAACTCATAAACCCTAAACTATCGAACATAAAGAGCAATGTGAAAACACTTACAAAATCGGCCTCAAATGATGCCCATCCACCGCTCCTAAAGTGGTGCGAGCTCCCTGCCTCTACTCGCGCTCTGGCTGCATCCTTTTGTTGCTTCCACTTGTCGGGATTCTCACGCGCTGCTTTCTTCGCATTCTTCCAATCTTCTTTGGCCAGCCAATCTGGCCTGTTCCACCCATTCTTGATTGATTTTTGCACTTCGGAACACTTGTGTTTGCAGTATTCGCGCATTCGAATCTTCATTAGGTCTTCATTGAAGCGCTGATCCCGTGTTGGAACGGGAAACTCATCATGAAGTATGCTGATGACTCTGTTTTTTAAATCACTTGGTACTTCACTCCATTTGTTTAGTATGTAGTGTCTAAACAGCTGAGAGCAAAGACCACGCATGCGCGAGATCACCTTCTTGCCGTCATCATCCATGATGATGCCGCCGTTGATGTCGACGGAGTAAGGCAAGCCCTCTGGCCGGTGACGCGTGAACCTGGGTGTCCCGGCAGGGGTCTCTAGCGGCGTGTCGATGGGGGTACGGACGTCAGGTGTCTCCACCGGCGTCTGGGCCCCGAAGCGAGGAGTGTTGAGTGGGGTGGCTCCTGGCGGAGTAGGTAGAGGTGTGTAGCTTCTAGGAACAGTCAGTCGTGCAAAACCTGGCGTAGATGGCGATGCTGTCGCTGGTGTGGGGGCGGGCAAAGAAAGGGAGGGTAAAGAGCCTCATCGAACACGAGGCGGTGTGGAGGCATCGGTGGCGGAATTCCCACAACAACCGCCACTGCCACCACTAGAGCGCCGGTGTCTAGACGAGTGTGAAGCTCGTCTCGTCGACGCCGAAGCTTCGGAGCGCGCCGAATGCTCCGAAAGAGAGGGAGATGCGGATGGAGTAGGAACGCGCGATGATGCGCCAGAGCGATGACGCTCCACGTACCACTGTCTCTGCTGCGGTGACAAAGAAGAAAGAAACTCCTCATCATCCATACCTGCATTAAACACACGAATATTTAAACTTAATATTGAATGAATAGAGTAGACAATGACGCAAAGACCATTAAATACAATGACGTAATGACGCATATAAATACAATGACGCAATGAATTGAGTGATAGAAGAGGCAAGTCGAAAACTCAGAATTTTCAATCAAAAGATGTGAGCGCGAGTAGAAAAGAGCGTTATACACCATGGAAGGTACTTAGAGAGCCAGAGCTTTTACAACACGGAGCAAAATTGTTCAAATACAATATTTGTGGCTTTAAGAGATCTCTCTCTCATCCTCGCATAACTCAGCATAACTTCCTATATCTATATAGAGCTCTCCGTTTAAACACATATCCTCTGTTTCATTTTGTAGCTCCTCTGCATGCACCCCATATAGAGTAGTAGCATCTTGATGCTCGTCTGGCACCACCGCAGCGGCTTTTGATTGAGCATCTTCTCTGATCTCCTCCATTGATGTCGTTGTGATTGGCACATGGTAGCCTTCATACGTCCTTGCACTACGAGGGGCTACCTCTATGACGTACCACCAGTTTGATGTAGACTTTGTAGGATGAAATATTACCTGCCAGAGCCACATAACTTACATGAGAGCTTTCAAGCACATAACTTGTAAAAGGTGGATGTTAACTATTTACAGACTTACTTGTTCACAATGCTCGGGTAGTACGAAAGTGTCTCTTAGGTCAGTCCATTTCTTAGTAGAATCCACCTCAAGAATACCAGACTCTCCTCTACGCACAGTAGCGTTGCGACCCTTTATGATTATCTTGAACCATTGCACGTCGAACAAGTCGACAAAAAATCCTCTGTAATCGATCCTCAAAATCTCTTGCAGCATGCCGAAGTAAGTGAGTTCCGCCACAACAGGATTTGCATCAGAGGAACGTCGTCGACTAGACTATTCAAATTTTGCCATGATTCCACAATCTTGAGTAAAATGCGTTTTGTCGATTCGTTCCACCCTAAAATGTCGACCTTTACACCATGCTGCTGTGTATGACTTATACTACAACGAACAAAGATTATGAGTGGCCGTTCAAACGTTTATAAATAAAGTCACTTGCTAGTCGTACATTGCAAACTTACCTTGGTCGCGCAACCCCGAGAGTACTCCCACTCTTCTTTAGTCACTTCGTCACCGCATTGTTGTGCGCTTTTCAATTGTTTGTGCAACCATCTTAAGCTCATGAAGGTTGGTAGGCTCTCCAGAACCGCTGGATAGTGCATCGGTGGTCGTCTTCCCCGTCTCCACTCGATTCGTGCCCTTTGTCGCTCTTGCTTTGCATCCTCATATTGTGAAATCCACTTTTGCATCACTGGATTGGGAAGCATGCAAAATCGGTTGATTTTAGCCTCTAGATCTTCCGTCATCTTCTTCTCAACACCGAGATTGCACATGACAATCCCAGATATGCGCTCATCATCTATGGTTCGCAATAGCGTGTCCCGGGATTTATCAAATCCGTCTAGCCACTCTCCAATGTACACTAGGGACTCTGATACCAACCAACCTTCTGCCATGCTACCCTCTGGACGTGCCTTTTGACGCACATATCCCTTAAGCGTTTTCATGAAACGGTCTAAGAAGAACATCCATCTGGAATGAACTGTGCCAGCTATTTCCACCTCATCAACTATGTGAACAAGAAGATGCACCTGAATGGTTAGCATTGTAGAAGGAAAATGTTTCTCAAACATGCACACAAGCTCCGCAGCATTTAGTTTGGCGAATGGTATGGAGTCTACTTTTACTTTGCGTTCTTGGGCTCCTGTGAAAATCCATGGTGCTTTAGGGAGTTTTATCGATCCATTAGACGCTGTTTGCGGCCAATATTGCTCCATACGATCCACATTTCTAAGGTCAACTCTGGCTCCCAAAGTATCTTTCTTGCCGGTCAAATGGTCCCATAGTAGATTACCCACATTCTTGAATATGTGCATTGGATCGAGCAAGTGATTGATCATGAGTCGGGGCCAGTATGGTAACTCGTACCATAGATATAGTCTCTTCATCCCTGGAGGCAATCCGTCATCGCACATCTCCTTCTGCTCTAACCATGCTTGTGCAGACATCCTTGGTGGCTCTCTTCCCAAAAAGCCGTCGCGTAACACATGATTCTCTGGAAGATACGCTTGATGACCTTCGTAGATTTGCTTCTTCAGTGAGGGTGCCCTACGTGCATTCAGTCTAGGTCCACATGTGACACATGCTCTGTATCCGCTTGTTTGAAGCCCTGCATGTATACACATGATAATAGATCAACTATGGGAAAAAACAAGATTTACAGTGTCTGAGTGAGGAGTGTCAATAGATCACATGAGCATTCTGTTAGCCCGGGATAGTCATGCATGGTCCACATTAGAATGCCTCTGATCAAAGCATTCTGTCGTCCTGTGTGTCGGCTCATATCCACCACCTCTATGCCAATCCACAATTGTTGTAGCTCTTCCAATAGTGGACGAAGATACACATCCATATTCCCCACTTTATATCGCCCTGGCACAATCAAGCTTAGCCATAGGTGCCCCTTCTTTGTAGTCAACCACGGGGGAATGTTGTAGTTGACGATGACAACGGGCCATACACTGTAAGATGTTGATCTTTGACCAAATGGATTTACGCCATCCATAGCCAGGCCTAAGCGCAAATTTTGAGCTTCCCTGGCAAAATTTGACCATGTTCCATCTATATGTTTCCACGCTACGCAATCTGCAGGAATTCGTAACATACCATCCGAAGATTTATTCTCCTCATGCCATGATGCTAGGGCGGCCATGGACTTACATTCGAAGAAATGCTTGATGAGAGGAAGCAGAGGGAAATGTCGCAAAACCTTTTGTGGAATTTTTGTCCCGTGGAGATCTACTCGATATCTTTCAGAATCACATTTCGGACACTTCTCCATGTCTATGTATTCCCCTCTGAAAAGAATGCAGTCATTAGGACAAGCGTGGATAGAATTGTAATCCATCCCCAAGTTTCGCAAAATCTTTCTTGCTTCATCTCGGGAATCTGGCATCACATTGTCAGCTGGTAGTATGTGCTCTTTCAGCAATCTACACAACATAAAAATATGATACAGTCGTGTAAAAATCTATCAGATCATTATACATTTAGAGTTCTATAAAAGTAAACTAATTGTAATAGATCACCTGAAAAGCGCTGTGACGCTAGTGTCACTCCATCCAAACTTTGCCTGCATGTTGAGAAGAACCAGGAGTGCTTTCAATCTAGACATACGTGCTCCATTATACAATGGCGTATCGGCTTCACTTTTCATATCATCATAGATAAGCCTTTCTGAATCCATGATCGTCTCGATCATTTCATCAATCTCGGGCTCAAACATTGCCTTGTTGGGAATGTGCTCTGCATGATCATCCCCCGAGCTGTCAGAGGCTACATCTTGTGGCCTCACATATGCTGCTTGACCAAAGCGCCTGCGAACACGTCTATTGGGTTGCAAGATTGCTGCTTGTTGGCCAGCGTCAGAGTCCGACGAGTTATAGTTGGCAACAACTCGATCTATAATAGATGGATCGAACTCGCCAAATTCGTGAGCGTGCTGCGAAGAAACACGTCTTGTCCGTCGCACAGCATGCTTGCATTGATTACAAGGACATAAGACCCTCGTTGAGAGATAGGTGTTTCGGTTGGACGGTCCCACATCCTCGTCGCTACTCATAATGAGGATAAAAAACTTATAACCTGGACAACAAATTTAATATTCTATTGGCATTCTTCGTCTTATCTCTCTCTCTCTCTCTCTCTCTCTCGCTCTCTCTCTCTCTCTCTCTCTCTCTCTCTCTCTCTCTCTCTCTCTCTCTCTCTCTCTCTCTCTCTCTCTCTCTCTCTCTTACCTCACATTCTCTAGTCATGTCCAATCCCCGCACACCTCGGTCTAGAGGTGCACGGAGATCAGAACCACCGGGTTATAATCTCGTCTTTATTGGTCAATACCTATATTTGTGGGTACAAGAAATCTACACACCCACGTCTACATGATACTGCATGTAGTGGACAAAACCCCTTTGCCTCTTCTCTAGCTGTAGCACTTCACAGCATCTTAACATCTTTTCACAGTAGATCTTTTCACTGTTCGTCTAACTCTAAACCCTAAACCGTAAGTAATTCTTGCGTGGACTCGATCTAACGTAAATAAGCGTAAATCTAAATAAACGTAAATCTAACTAAAAATAAAGCTAAATCTAATTTAACGTAAGCCTAATGACTAGAGGTTGTCTAGATGGTCATTGTGTCGGGAATGTAGTGACTCTTGCCGCCCTGAAGATCCACCTTCTTCCCTATCTTCTGAAGACATTTCACCAGTACTTTTGGATCGACGGAGCCCACCATGAGTGAAGGCAGCAATACCCTATATTCTATTGAGGGATTTCTTCACCCGCTTCATGCAGGCATCGCAGTCTATGGAGACCTAAATCTAATCTAATATAACGTAAATCTAAATCTAGCTTAAATAAACGTAAATCTAGTTAAAAATAAACCTAAATCTAATTTAATGTAAGTCTACATATAACCTAATCTTTAACGTCTTTTAAGATAGTTTCCTACGACGTTATAACTCTCTTCTTCTTGTGTGTGTGCGCGTGTGTGGATGTGTGTGCCAATAAAAAGAGATAAATGGTATAACCTTTCTATCACCCATGCCAAGTATGGTAGATTGATTATGCCATTTCCCTCTTGAATAATAGGTCTTGAGTTCAACTCCTCGTCGGCTAGATCTTTAGGTATTTTAATTTTAATTAGTTTCCTACGACGTTAAATTAGTTTCTCTCTCTTTCTCTCTCAATGTGTGTGCGTTTTTTTGGATCGTATGCATGTTTTCTCTCTCTTTTCCTCTCTCAATGTGTGCGTTTTCTGTTTATGCATGTTCTCTCTCTCTTTTCCTCTCTCAATGCGTGCGTTTTTTGTTTATGCATGCTCTCTCTCTCTTTTCCTCTCTCAATGTGTGTGTGCATTCTTTGTTTATGTATGTGTGTGTGCGTTTTTGTTTTTGTTTGTACTCTCTCTCTCTCTCTCTCTCTCTCTCTCTCTCTCTCTCTCTCTCTCTCAAAAACACTATGTGTGTGTGTGTATGTGTGTGAGAGAGAGAGAGAGAGAGGGAGAGAGAAAGAGGGGAAGGGAACATGAGAATGAGGAGAGGGAAGGAGCATACCTGGCTCTCCTTCCTCTCCTCGTGTGTGTGTGTGTGTGTGTGTGTGTGTGTGTGTGTGTGGAGAAGAAAAAGAGAGAGAGAGAGAGAGAGAGAGAGAGAGAGAGAGAGAGAGGGAGAGCGTTACCTGCTCCTTGCTTGAGGGCGCCGAAAAACTCAGATCTGAGATCTGAGTTTTTGGGCGCGCTCGGTTATTTTTTTACCCCAGCCGGCGTCGCTATGAGCGTCGCAAAGGGAATTTTTTTTTTGAGCGTCGCTGTGTGAGCGTCGCTAATATGAATAGCCTCTTGTAGTGTCTCTACTATATCTACCCCTATGATAGGTGCATTGAAATCATCAATAAGTGTAGAATATGGCACACTATCCATATCTATTGGTTCAAGTCTTGTCTCTAGCATAGGAGCAACTACACTAGGTTATACCTCATGTGTAGAACAAGTTGCATCCTCTAGAATAGTCACTTTTGGTGTCTTTGCTATAGTACTCTCTAGTGTACTTGTCCTATTGTCAATCTGAGAATTCATCTCATTCATGTCAATCACTCTAGAACTCAACTGATCAGCTGTGCTTTGAGTAAAAATTTGTCTATGTGATGGAGATTTGGGAGGTGACCTGGTGGGGGAAGTCTATCTAGCATATTTCTGTGGACTTTGTGTGGTTCTTACTACAGGATCATGTCCATGCCATGGAGAATATGGAAATACCATCATCAAGAAATATCTAGTACCATCGTGTCCCTATAAATCCTATTGCAAGGACCTCCAATACGATATAACATAAGGCTCATGGATCACTCAAAACATCTTGTGGTCTACTCTCATCGATATCTACGTCCACACTCATCAACATAAGCCAGTGTGTGCTCCAATATATGTAATTGCACTATCCTAGGATGTACCTAGGTGTCTAAACAATTGTTAAGATGTGTTCTATCTACAACATAATAAGGGCTAATTGACAAGGACATATATGTGGCCTTGAGCTCATCAGTGAAGAACTCAGTCGAACGAAGGTAGCATCCCTAAAGTCTGACAACCTACCGTATCGAAGGGTCAACGTCATCCGAGAATGTGCCTTTGGTGTAGGAATGTCCATCAAGGTCAACAAGACAAGGCACGACTCCTCTATAGCCTAATAAATGTAGCACAAGATTTAGTATGGTGCTCTCTACTCATCATGGAAACACTATCATCAAGTGGTATCTGCGTGGTGTATTTGGGTGGTGATCTATGTATCATCCGTTGTATGTGATGCATGTGATCTAGCAACCACTGTATCTAGTGTGCTCATAGTCTATGGTGTGGTCTCTACAACATCTCTAGCATGTATACTAGTCGTATTAACCTGTGATGTCGCTGTATATGGGCATGGTAGATTTGGTGGTGCACTTGTAAGACTCTGTCTCCTACCCTCCATGTCTGCTCTAGCCTTTTCCATGATCTCAAAAAAGGTTTTTCTTGTAGATGGCTTGGATGATGTGAATCCTAGACGTGATCTAATTCATGGTCACTGTGTAGAGGGTGTGGTCATCGGATCTACTATAGGCTCAACAACACTACTCCACGAAAGGGAGTAGTGTAGTCCACACAACAACATATAGGTAGTCCATCGTAAATGCTCCTATAGGTACCCCACAAGGAACCTGGTGGAAGTCCATTTAGCAGCCTTAATTGTTTTTGAATAGAGTAGTTGATGTTATGCTAGAAGCGTAAACAATGATGGAGTGGACGTACTTCCATCTTATTTGCATGCCATGTACAACATATCAAAAAATGAGATTGATAAGCCCTTGGCTTCAATGACAGTCTCAACCTTGGGAGCTAGTATGATATGTGCCTTGCACAATTACACGGGCATGGATACATCACAATGCACCATTGCCAAACTTAAATTGTAAGATTATATCCAATTAGTGCGAAATATATGTGCCATTATCCTTGATCTGAAGTCATTGGAAACTACCTTGGTATAGAATAGAAGCCTTGCTTTGCGTGAAGACTGGCAAAGAAATTTGCTTTGCACATTAGAGAAATCTGATGCAAATGAAAGAATAATTTAGAGAAAAAACAAGTATAACTTGAAATGTACTAGCCTTGTTGCCTCTCTGAGGGCGGTTATCTTGCCTTGGATCATAGCCTTGTATGCTAAGAAATTTAGAGCTATGGATGTACCCTTCATTGTTAAGTATGGAGACTGATTTACCCTTGTAATTTTCTGTGGTAAAAGCGCACATTTGTAAGGCCCCCATTATGAGGAGAAGCCATCGTGCGTGAAGGAAAATCACTCACCAGAAACCAAAATTTTCACGGACAAGAATCAGGGGCAACGTTAGAGGCCTCGGGGGCGGAGGCCCCCGAGACTTTTTTTTTTGCCGGAATATTCTTTTTTGCTGGAATATTATGGCCCGACGGCGGCCGGAAAACAACCGGTTGGTTGGCCGGTGGCTGGTAGTCAATGGCCGGTGGCCGGTGGTCGGAAGTCAATGGCCGGTGGCCGAATTCAAAAGCGGACTTGTCTTCTCAAGGGCGGCCACACATGGGCAGATTGGAGGGTCTGATTTGGACTTATTCGCACAAGGGCGGCTACACATGGCTGTCTCTCATAAGAGAGGGCAGCCCTTTTGGCCTATAAAAGGAGGCCATTTCTACACACATTATATAGTGTGAAGTTGATGCAACAGGGTGAGTGTGAGGTGGTGAGAGTGAAGCAAGGCGGGAGCTCTATTAAGGGTATAATCCCTTTGTAAACTACTTCTTGTTTTGAAGTACTAAAGCCATTGAGTGGCTGCTTTCCCGTGGACGTAGCCCACATTGGGTGAACCACGTATATCATGTGTACTCTCTCTCTCTCTCTCTCTACTCTATAATCTCATGTATGTAAATCTTTCTCTCTCCATTAAGTAATCTACTCAATTATCTATTTAGCTACGTCTTATTTCCTAACAACTGGTATCAGAGCAAGGTTTGGTCGTAGCTAAATTATCTCAAGGAAAGGATTCCTTGAATTGAGTGGGAGTTATGGCGGAGGAAGGGAAGCTCAAGATTGAGAAGTTCAACGGCAAAAACTACCAACATTGGAAGATGCAGATTGAAGACTATCTCTACCAGAAGGACCTCTATTTGCCACTAGGCGGTCTTGCAAAGAAGCCCGCAACGATGGAAGATGAAGCATGGATTGTCCTTGATCGAAAGGCCGTGGGAACAATCCGGTTAAGCTTGGCGTCAACTGTGGCCTTCAATGTTTCGGAGATGAAGACCACAGAGGACTTGATGAAGTCACTTGACGACTTCTACGAGAAACCATCGGCATCCAATAAGGTATTTCTTATGAAGCGCTTGTTCAATCTAAAGATGGCAGAGAATGGTTCAGTTGCAGAACACCTAAATGACGATCAGTGAAAATCAATTTTGATGACGAAGTGCGAGCTCTCCTTATACTATCATCTCTACCGGATAGTTGGGACAGCGTTGTGATGGCTGTAAGTAATTCTATCTCTGGCACAAATACTCTTAAATTTGATGATGTTGTGGGTGTTCTCCTAAGCGAGGAAATGCGAAGGAGAAGCACAGGAGAATCATCAAGTGCTGCACTATCAGAGGAAACAAGAGGAAGGCCTAAGGAGAGGTTCAAAAGCCAAAAGGGTCGTGATCGCTCAAGACGGAGCAAGTCACGCACAAAGTCAGTTCTTGAATGTTGGAACTGCGGCAAGAAGGGCCACGTCAAGAAGGATTGCTGGTCCAAGAAGAAGAAGGAGACAGAGTCTCAAGACAACAAGCCAACATCGGAGGAAAATCTGGCAGGTAAAGTAGACCAAGATGCTCTAATTCTCTCATTAGACAATGTGTCTAATTCCTGGATAGTAGATTCCGGGGCTTCATTCCATGCGACACCACACAAGCAACATTTCCAAGACTACACCAAAGGTAATTTTGGGTATGTATACTTGGGAGATGATGAAGCTTGTGAGATTGTCGGCAAAGGTAAAGTTTCTGTCAAAACTGCTAACGGAAATGAATGGAAGCTGAAAGATGTTAGGCATGTTCCTTCTCTTCGCAAAAATTTGATCATTACTGGACAATTGGACGATGAAGGTCACAACATTTCATTCGGAAACAAATGGTGGAAGATCTCAAAGGGATCTTTGGTGGTTGTCAAGGGAGAAAAAGTCGGTACACTTTACTTGTGTACTGTTAGCACGCAACCTTCAGCTTGTGCAGCAACTACAGAAGTTGACAATGCGGTGTGGCACTACCGACTTGGGCATATGAGTGCCAAAGGAATGCAAATCCTTCAAACAAAGAAGCGTCTACCAGGTTTGAAAGAAGTGGACTTAGAGTTCTGTGAAGATTGTGTTTATGGTAAACAAAAGAGGGTAAAATTTCAAAAATCAGGAAATGAAAGAAAAAATAAAAAACTTGAGTTGGTTCATTCTGATGTTTGGGGTCCTGCAAGTACACCATCACTTGGTGGCTCATCGTACTATGTAACATTCATAGACGATGCGACTAGGAAAACATGGGTTTATGTCATGAAGAATAAATCCGATGTATTTTCCATATTTCAATGGTGGAAAGCCTTTGTGGAGAATGAAACATGTACCAAGGTTAAATGCCTCAAATCCGAGAATGGAGGAGAATATTGCAGCCAAGCTTTTGAAAGATTTTGTAGTAGCAATGGCATTCAGAGGCAAAGGACAACCCCAAGGACACCTCAACAAAATGGGATTTCGGAAAGGATGAACAGGACAATCATGGAACGAGCACGAAGCATGCGGCTACATGCAGGCCTACCGCTTGAGCTTTGGGCGGAAGCTGTAAGTACGTCTGTGTACTTAATCAATCGGTCACCCTCAACGACATTGGATGGGGGAGTTCCAGAAGAGGCATGGACAGGTAAACCGGTGAATTATGCATTTCTCAAAGTGTTTGGGTGTGAGGCTTTCATGCACATAGATAGAAGTGTAAGATCAAAGCTAAATGCAAAGTCCAAAAAGTGTTTCTTCATTGGCTATGGAGAAGGAGACTTTGGGTATCGCCTATGGAATCCTGAAGATGGTAAAATCTTAAGGAGTAGGGATGTAATTTTTAACGAACAAAATATGTACAAAGATTACTTGGAAAGAAAACAAACAAAAGAAACAGGTGATGAGTACATGGAGCTTGAGGATGGTGAAAACTCAAGGATTGCAAACGGTGACAATGTGCAACAACGTCAACCAAATGAGGAGCCTCAACCTATTCTCCGAAGATCTACAAGAGCAAGTAGACCTCCAGAAAGGTTTGTTCCTTCCTTCAACCATCTCTTGATCTCAGATTCTGGAGAGCCGGAATCATACGAAGAAGCTATGCAACATGAATCCAAAGAAGAATGGACGAAGAGCATGCAAGTGGAGATGGACTCACTACATCGCAACCAAACATGGGAGTTGGTTGAGTTGCCTAAAAGTAAGCAGGCACTTCAAAACAAATGTGTGTACAAGCTGAAGGAAAAAGAAGGTGGGAAGAAAAGGTACAAGTCTAGGCTTGTGGTAAAAGGGTTTTCTCAAAAGAAAGGTATTGACTTCAATGAAATATTTTCTCTTGTTGTAAAAATGAACTCAATTAGGCTTGTCTTAAGCCTTGTGGCTGCTCATGATCTAAATCTTGAGCAAATGGATGTAAATACGGCATTCCCTCACGGTGACTTAGAGAAGGAAATCTACATGCTTCAACCAAAGGGGTATGAAGTAAAAGGTAAGGAGAAAATGGTTTGCAGATTAAAGAAGAGCTTGTATGGTTTAAAGCAAGCATCAAGAAAATGGTACTTGAAGTTTTATCGATGGATGTTGGATCATGGATTCACAAGATGCAACTCAGATCACTGCGTCTACACAAAGAATTTGGGAGATGGGAAATTCATCATCCTAATGTTGTATGTTGATGACATGTTGATTGCAAGTGGTTACATGCAAGACATCAAAGACCTAAAAGAGGAGCTGTCTAAATCTTTTTCAATGAAAGATTTAGGTGCTGCAAAGAGGATGCTTGGTATGAAAATATCAAGGGACAGGACGAAGAAGACAATAAAGCTATCTCAATAAGATTACATCAAGAAGGTACTAGAAAGGTTTGCAATGCTAAATGCAAAACCAGTTTCTACACCTTTGGCTGGTCATTTTAAACTAACGAAGGATATGTGTCCAAAGACACAAGAGGAGATAGCCTATATGTCTAAAGTTCCATATGCTGCAGCAGTAGGTTCTCTAATGTATGCTATGGTCTGGACAAGGCCAGACATTGCACATGCAGTGGGAGTTGTGAGTAGGTTCATGGACAACCCAGGTAAAGAGCATTGGCAAGCTGTGAAGTGGATACTTAGGTATCTAAAAGGGACAACAACAAATGCTTTGTATTTTGGAGGAACTGATATTTTTCTAGAACGGTATGCTGATGCAGATATGGCAGGTGACAAAGATACTCGAAGGAGCACTACTGGCTATGTGTTCACGGTTGGAGGCACAACAATAAGCTGGGCTTCAAAGCTGCAGAAAGTGGTTTCACTTTCTACCACGGAAGCAAAGTATGTAGCAATGACGGAGGCAAGCAAAGAAATTATGTGGCTCCACAGATTCTTAGAAGAGCTTCGATTCAAACAAGACAATTGTGTCTTGTACAGTGATAACCAAAGCGCTATCCATCTTGCGAAGAACTCAGCCTTTCATTCAAGTACAAAGCACATTGAGGTGAGATATCACTTCATACGCACTCTTTTGGAAGAGGGACAGCTAAAGCTAGGAAAGGTGCATACAAGTGAAAATCCTGCAGACATGTTTACAAAGGTGGTCAACAAGGAGAAGTTGAGCTTTTGCTCATCTTCAATCGGCATTCAAGGATAAGAAGCCAGAATGGAAAGCAGTCACAGGTTTGGTTTGGAGATCAGTCTCCAAGTGGGAGATTGTTAAGTATGGAGCCTGATTTACCCTTGTAATTTTCTGTGGTAAAAGCGCACATTTGTAAGGCCCCCATTATGAGGAGAAGCCATCGTGCGTGAAGGAAAATCACTCACCGAAAACCAAAATTTTCACGGACAAGAATCAGGGGCAACTTTAGAGGCCTCGGGGACGGAGGCCCCCGAGACTTTTTTTTTGCCGGAATATTCTTTTTCGCCAGAATATTATGGCCGGACGGCGGCTGGAAAACAACCGGTCGGTTGGCTGGTGGCCGGTAGTCAATGGCCGGTGGCCGGTGGTCGGAAGTCAATGGCCGGTGGCCGAATTCAAAAGCGGACTTGTCTTCTCAAGGGCGGCGACACATGGGCGGATTGGAGGGTCCGATTTGGACTTATTTGCACAAGGGCGGCTACACATGGCTGTCTCTCATAAGAGAGGGCAGCCCTTTTGGCCTATAAAAGGAGGCCATTTCTACACACATTATATAGTGTGAAGTTGATGCAACAAGGTGAGTGTGAGGTGGTGAGAGTGAAGCAAGGCGGGAGCTCAATTAAGGGTATAATCCCTTTGTAAACTACTTCTTGTTTTGAAGTACTAAAGCCATTGAGTGGCTGCTTTCCCGTGGATGTAGCCCACATTGGGTGAACCACGTATATCGTGTGTACTCTCTCTCTCTCTCTACTCTATAATCTCGTGTATGTAAATCTGTCTCTCTCCATTAAGTAATCTACTCAATTATCTATTTAGCTACGTCTTATTTCCTAACATTCATCATACCAACCTCCAAGAGAAAATCAAATAGACATGGTGCCAAGTTTACCAAAGTTTGTATGTGTTGGCAGATTGCCGTGATTGGATGATGTAGCCTAGTGAGAACTCAAACCATCATAAATATCAATCCAAGGACGTAGTCAACCCATTTGGTGCACAAAAATGTCAAATGAAATGCCTAAATGGAAAAGAATTGAGTAGAGAGGCGTCACTCTCAAGCAAGGGAGCAACTAAGTGGAAAATTCTCTCTCTCTCATGCGGTCTAGCTAACACTCAAATGGTTCTATAGGGATCAAAAGAACTTCAAATGATGTGAAACTTGAGATTGGGGGTCTCTAGACTATAGGAAATAGTTTCCAAACACCCAAACTTGCAAAAGTCACAGTTGGTAGATGAGAAATCATAATTGGTATCACCTCTCACCTTCACCAAAGATGACAAATGAGGGGTCGTTTGGCGTTTCCTAAGGCCTACTTACCTCTATCCATGCTTAGTTTTACTTTTACACCATTTAGAACACAAAATAATCACTTAAATACACTAGGCAACCTAGAGCTAAAACCGCTCATTGCATCGTGCACACACACACACACACACACACACACACACTCAAACATAGCACAATGAACATATACATGATGCCATGAGCATGAGGAAGAAACACATTAAATTTCATTAGCAAAGCTGACCGCACAAATTTTCATAAGGAGTAGTGAGTATGCAAGCATAGGCCTACTCTTCACTACGTAAGATTCGAAGTAAAAACAACTCCCTTAATAATTAGAATTTTCAAAATTTATGATGTGATCTGGTATATAGCCTTGCCTCTTTATTAAGTACAAAAATGATTCGGAAATTATCAAATTCTTTTTGCGTTCAGGACTTACAATGATGGCTTAGGCAAAAAATAAATGAGTGAGGGGAAAGTGGTTTTGCTGGCCCATCTGGATAGACGTGATTGGATCCCTTTGCTTCAACACTCCTCCCCCCCTGCTTCTTGTCATCCTTGACAAGACTTTTATCTTTTGGCAGGAGTTTTCTTTGCCTTTTTTCGTCAGCATGCTATTGGAATGCCAATATCATTTTCTGTACTCGATCTTCTTCTTGCAGCTTGTAGATTCTGGTTAAGGGTTTTCTCATTCATATAGGGTGTAAGTTACAAACCGTAATCTAAGGTCCTTGTAGATGGGCATGAACATTGTGGAGTCCATCTCAAAGTAACCCATATAGAATGCTTCCTTGAAGGTTTACATATAGTGGCTAGGCAGGAATATAATCCTTGAAAATAGGCCATAAATTACCTTCATTTTGGGTGTATCATTCAAATTGAAGATAAAACCCTTGTAGCCCTCCAAGGATGATGTCCATTTGACTTTAGTGGCCTCTATTTTCTTGAATGTGTTGATGCATGCTGAGAGCATATAGCATATTTTTAGCATCATTTTGCATGCAATATTTGGCTTCCCTCAAACTAGGCTGATCATTTACTTTATAGCCTTCCTCATGTACGCAAGTGAAGGTGCCTTTCATGGTTCTAGAAACACTAGGTAATTCATCCATGTGGGGTGAGATGCAAGCAACTGCTCGAAGTCAACCCACCTTCTTCTTTGGGGATGATTGGGCAATATGTTGGGTCAACTTGAATGTGGGAGCGGGAGCAAATGAATTTACTAAAATTTCTTGCTTGTTCTCCCCCATATATTTTTTTCCTTCCATTCAAGTCTGGCTTCTTTATTGTGTTCAATGGTCCGTTTTGACAGATCTGCATCTTTATAGATTCCTTTGTCACAGGCAAAATTGATGGTAGAAGTTCTTTGTTCTTCTCTTTTGTTATACATTTGAGTAGCAGATAAGGAAGCTTTGGCTCAAGAACCTCCTCTCATAGTTGTTCTAGAGTTATGTACTTTAGTTAACCTGATTTTAATAGATGACACTCGTAGTGGAGGTTCGTGGCCACAACTTCCTTAGTCACTATCTATCGGTAGATGTGATTACTCTTGAGAAAATTTGTGGGGTTCAATTGAAGTACCCACATTTATTGGGCCTTCACACAGCATGTCCTCTTGCTCTGAACTTCCTCTTCTGATTGCAAACTCAGGCCCTATTTCCAAGGGTCCTTTCTCTCTAGGTGGGAATTGATCTACTATTGATAAGTGTTTCCTTAACTCCTCCACCTCCTTCATCAACATCTGGATGCTTTTGTCCTTTGCTTTACTTTCCTCTACCATGGCCTTGATCTTGGTATGTAGAGCTTATTTTAAAATGATTCTCATTGTCTAAGAAACTTCCTAGGCTTGTTGTAAATCTGCTATCTTCTTTTTGTAGACATTAGTCTACTTATAACTGCTTGTTGGGATGACTAATGGATCTTTTGTGAATGCTTCTAGGTGTCAATACTAATCATTTATTCAATCTTTTAGTACATCGAGTGAGATCCTTTGTTTATGTGATAATGTTGCAAATTCCTTGGCACTTTGGTGGGCCTATTGGTATTGCTTTTCTTTTTTCTCCAAGGCAAGGTTGCTGCTTTGCACTATGCCCTCTTGTACCTGCCTGGCCATCTTCTCTTTTTCATACATCTCTTTATATTTTTCTAGCTCTCTGCTGACATGCACTGGATCGAAGTCCCTTCGATGGAGATATTCTACTAAGAGAGTGTTGGTTGCAACCAAATCCTTGTTTTATTCTTTGTTTTGTTCATCTCTTCTTGTATGCTGCACCGCTAAGCTGAGATCCGCGTTGTTTTCTTCTTCTCTCTCATACTTGAGAGTTAATTGTATAATTTCTTTGTTTAAATCCTCAGCTAGCTTGGATATTAGTGCTGCTTTTGGCCATACTAGACATTGATTTGTTGACCATTGCCCTGCTGATCAAATTCTTTCAGTCATGTTCTTTATTTGCTTTGCATATTCGTTGATTTGTAAGATTACCTCCTTGTTTGATTGCCAATCTTCATGTCTTGCTAGCTGCCTAGATGTCTTGGCAGTATCTTGTGTCTCTCTTGGTGAAGTTGTGGCAGGTGGCTGCTCTTGCCCTTCAGGCTATGCTTGGGCCTCTTCTGCTTTGTCATCCTAAGGCTTCATGGATGCCTCGCCCTTTTCTTGCTGTGTAGAGGTAGAAGGTGTTTCCTCGGTATCCTCGTTTCTTGTTTGTTCAAACCCTGTGGTGTCCTCTGGTGCAAGACTTGTTTCCCTTTTCGGCTCTGGCTCTTGATCTTTGCGTGGTTCTTGTGTAGTAACTGCCTGTTGTGTAGATTCAGCTGCTTCTCTTTGTTCAGGATCCATCTCTTTTATTGGCTCAATCTCTGTGGTTCTAACTGTTGGTGATGGTGGTGGGCTTGTCATGGGGTGATCATGCTGTTCAGAAACAGGTGACGAAATTCGGGGAGACACATCACCTTGTTCATGCTGTGTTTCTCCTTGTGCAATGGCTTCCTCTGCTTGCTTTTGCTGCTCCGTCGCATCCTTAGCTTTTTGTTCTGCTTCTTGGGCTTCTTTCAGCTTCAAGGTTTTTGCTTCCTGATACATTTTTTCCAGTAGCTCAGTGGGATCTCGTGCCTGTTTCCTGGTATGGTGTTTTGTTCTTGGTCCTTTCAATTCAATGGGTACCCACTTTGTTGGGTCCTTGCCTTGTGCTTGACGGCTGCTTTTCATACGATTGCTTTTCTCTTTCAAACCTGGCCTTCTTCTGTGGCAGCTTCTTCTGCTGATGTGCTACCACGGATTTTCTTTTCATTTCCTCAATCTGTGCTCTTCTTTCCTCGTTATGAGAGCTTTCACTACTGTGTCGTTCTGGCGAGCTCTCAACAGAATCTTCATCCGACTTGTATGTTCTCTTGGTAGATCTTGTGGCTCGAGGGGAAGGGTGTGCTGACACTATCCAAGTGTTTTGATTTGGGACAGGCGGCAAGTTGTCGGCCATGCCGATAGCATAGTAGGCAATTCTAGTTAAAACCTCTTGTGCTCCCATGTATGTAATTTTTCCCTCTTTCTTTGGCCTCTTTAATGTGGACAACACGTACTGTGCATGGTCAATTGGTTACCTAGTTGTTGGTTTGAGAACTTGTGTAAAGGTTGTGGCAACCACATGATTTGGTGTCGTATACCTTGTTGGTCTCTTGGCGAGGAAGTGAAAGTGCTGGTGATACAACCTTGCAGGCTCTTCCACCTGTTTTTAGATGAGGTCGGCAAATGTCGCAGCAACGGTTTCCTTAGTGAAGGTTTCTCCTATATTTCTATCCCTTGCTCTCATTGTCATTCCTTCTGTTGGCAGCTTGAGAGCTTCTGTCACTATCTATTTTGTAATGATCACTTCCACTTTATTTCCTTGTTGGTCAGAGATTTGAGCAGTTCCGTCTTCTTTGATTATGGACAAGAGCTCATAAGCTTTTTGTAAGTCCACTCCACATGGCTCTTGCTCATAAAACTCTCGGAGCCCAAGCCTTCTGTTGGCTTCTTTTGTGTTGGGCTTTGCGGTGACATAATAAAATTCTTTTGGTAGAATTTGCAGTTCTACATGATGTCCTTCTTTGCTCTTGAATCTACCTGTGAGCATTGTTGTGTTATGCTCTTCAAGCTGCTCTTTCGACAGGTAGGTTGCTTTGGCATTTTTGACTGAACTGGGGTCCAGGGTGGTAAATCTTGCAGCTTCTCCTTTTGCGAGAGATTCTTCTTAGCCTTTTACGCAGCTTGCATGGATCCTGTAAAAGTGAATAGAGTGTCAAAGTTAACAAATTTGACAGATTCTTCTCTGAATTGTCCTTCAATATGAAATGCTGACAAATTGAGTCTAATTTGCTTCAAATCAATTTTTGAACATGCATAGATGCATAAAAACATGTAAAGATCAAATTTATGAAGTCAAAATAAAAAACTGTAACAAAAGAAAATAATCGCGATTATTTACAGCTGAGTAATTTTTTCAACTTTTTGCAAATGTAACATTATACACTTGAAGTATATACCAAATAGATACTCTGAGCGAAATATGGACTCATTTGGGTGCACAAGATGAAAATGATGCCAGATTTTGGCTTTAGGTCTCTAAAACAGTATATGTGATTTTTTTTTTGAGATTTTGAGCTCCAAATTGGTTCAAACTTGGCTAGTGGGCTTAGAACATCATGTACTTTGGTCCCATGATGGCAAAGTTGCAAATTTTCCCCATTTTGGCCTTAAAGTAAATAATTGCGATTATTAACTTTTTCACCAAAATCAACATTTTTTGGTACAACTTGGTTTTGGCATTGTATAGACCCTGTGTATGTGATATGAGGTGATTTGGATCAAAAAATGTGGCTCATAACTCGAAAATAGGCTTGCAAGGACTTCTTTGCGTTTTTTTGGCAATTGTCCAAGTTTTACTTGATCATTTTGGCTCATGCTTGAAATTTGGCATGTAATAGGTATGTACAAGTGATAGGTGAGGTGATGATACAATTTTCAAGCAAAAATATTGCAAAAGTAAATAATCGTAATTATTTACAACAATCATCATTTTCTTGCAAAACTTGTAAATTTTGACCTAAACACATTCTATACACCTAAAACAAGTCCTAAATTGAATTTGGTAAAGTTTGGTCTTGCCGGCATCACTGAGCTTTGTCGACTCTGAAATCACCGATTTTTGTGACTACTTGGCGTGTAGTGTTGGTTAGTCACTTTTAAGACTTTGGACTTATCTGCAACATAGTCGTGAAGCAACTCATCCAATTTTGGCCCATTTGGAGTCAATTTGACCTCATATGTCGAATTTGATGCTTTGTAGCCTTCGAGCCGTTTTTTGCTTTTCGAGGGCTTGGCTTGATTGATTTTTTGAAACCAATCATACATATTGTGTATAGACCTCGTATGCAAGCTATCTGTGGAGTCAAAACCGAATTCTGGCATCTGCCAAAAACCTAGCTTTTCTATTGGGGACCCCTCAACCCTTGCCGAATGGTCAACTGATGATATAGAAGTGTTCTATTATGTTGGGGCATGCTACAGTTCAAATCTCATCCGATTTGGTTGAGCTGAGAGGCCTCTATGGTCAGTTTTTGGTCATAGGTCTTCGTGCATTGCTCCGATTCTAGGGTTTTTTCCAGGGGTTTAGACTAGCTACCAGCCGTACAAAATGGATCATTGATGAGTATAGAACTTACCCCTCATGTCTCGTGTGAGACATCGTTGTAAATAGGTGACTGTGGACTCCGAAAATCGCACGTGAAAGAGGTCGAAAAGCTCTCTCGCCAAAGTCAACAAGTGGAAATGAGGTGATTTGAGCCTACCTTGGGTATCTATACTCGGAACATTTTTCCCCAAATTCCCTTGTTAGTCCTACTAGGCCGTGAAATCTATGTTAGACTCAAATTTTTCCCAATCGGATTCTTGTAGCTCATTCTGCGAGAATTCTGCAAAAGTAGGTCTGGCCGCCTAATTTAGGCTTCCCGCTTCCATCTGCCAATTTGATTGAAATTTTTATGCTTGTCCGCCTTATCTTTCTTATCACCACTGTGTCTTTAGTTTTTCCATCTGAGCTCCTTTGCTACTTATTATTAATTTTTGACTTGTTTATTAAAAACTCAAAGAAAATAACAAAATGTGCAAAAAAGCAAAGTGAAAATCTAATTATTAGAAAAATCCATTGGAAAACATAGCTTATTGTTTTTTGTTGGATTTCTCTATTTTTTAGTCTCAATATCAAGAAAAATGATGAAAAATAACAAAAAGGACTATTTTTTGATGATTTTCTGATAGTATTTACACTATTTACACTCATCGGGAAGATATTATCTGCTATTTTTTCCTTGTTGATGAATTATAAGGGCATTATTAGGTAATTTTGCAAAAACACACACGTTAACATCAAACTTTTTCCTCCCTCTTCAAACATTGCCCTTAATTACTTAGTGCCCTTCCACCCTCCGAGATGGTGTACTCCGGGACGACTGTGTGCATGGGTTGAACAATCGTGTCTTATGCATAGCCTTGGTTGGCTCTACCATGCTTTGAAGATCAATGCAGCTCAAACCATTATGCTGTGCAAGAGCTAGGTCTTGGGTAATTAACTCAAGGGTTTCTGATGTCGAGGCTTTCTGATGCTGTCTTCCAAAGAGAAAATCTTGTAGCTTGTGTGCTTTCTGCTTGATCATTGTGGGACGCATGTCTAGCCTCACCATCCTATCTTATTGCAGTATTAGCGAGAACCACAATTTATTTGTCAAACCATGGGACGAAGCTGACTCGACTAGTACATAGAGGCTACAAGAGGTTGTCAATCTCTCAAAAAAAACCTAACAACTCGCATCTAACTCAAGCTACACTCAAGAGACTGAAATCACCAAAAGCCAATCTCTCATCGGTAAACAATTCACATCCGTTATAGCATCAAATGACATCCAAATGTAACGAAACTTCTAGGACAAGTTTATAAGACCTAAGCACACATGCCTATGGCCTCAAACCCCACTTTAGGTCAAGTTCCAAAATCGCGATTATTAATAGTAGTGGATTTTTGACCTAGTTGTTTCAACCTATAATGCATCTAAATGCTTAGCAATGATGCCCCAATACCCCGCCTATGCTTAGTTTTTGTTTTAAAAGTGTAAATTCGTCGTTATGAAGAAATTAGGCCGCGGGCGACGCCAAAAGCTACAAAATACTGTGAATGGATTACGTCCATGCGTACAGCTCTTACCTGCAGTTGCAATGCAGCAAATACAATTGCAATGTGACAACCGGAGAGGGAGTAGGAAGCGTGAGAAGGAGAGAAGTGAGCGCCGTTAGCTCATGTTGTGTATTTCTTATCCAATTTATAAAAAACTTACAAAAATTGGCTTTTATACCTTAGCCAAGGTTTTTGGGTGGTCAAAACTAGTAATCTGGAGTTCTACCAAAGCTGAGTAATGACTGACTGATACAATCTGGAAGCTTGTAGCCCTGGCTTATTAATTACAAAGTTTATCCGAGAAAATAGGAGTTACAATATTCCCGATTTATCAAAATAATAAATGTTTTACAAAGAGAACTCCAAAAAATGATATCCGGATTAGCTTGCTGCTAACATTCCCCCCCTCCTCGCTTGTGTCGTCCCTTGACACAGCTTTATGGGTTGAAATAGTCTTCGGGTTGATGGTTGGCGAGGTGGTTTTTTAGCGCATCCAATGCCTTCTGGTATTTGATTCGTCTTTCCTTGTCAGCCACTTGCAGAAATTGCATTGTTACTTTGTTCTTTAGCTCCATCGCTGAGTATCCTACAAACCTGGATGTTAGTTTATTAATCACTGACGCAAATATCTTCGTTCGCCACGTGAAGAATCCAATGTAGAAAGCTTCTTCAAAGGCCAGCATATTATTCGATGGAAAGAACATGCATCTAGTATAGAATCCGTAAAGGACCTCTTCTGAAGGTTGCCCACTCATATCGTAGCATAAGTCTTTGTTTCCTTCCAAGAATGATAGCTACGGGGATCCTGTTTGCTCAAGGTCATTAAAAACTTGTATACATGTTAGCAACATTCTGTAGATTTTATACAACATGGCACAGGAGAGATCTGGAAGACTCTTGAAGAAAGACATGGTGCCCGTTAGGGTTTTCACCATGTATTACTCTGTCGCTTGGCCTCTTTCTGGAGCTGGTAGCCTAGGGAAGTTGAGCCAAGTTGGCCTCTTCTTTTGCAGTGCTTCATGCGCTTGCCATGTCCTTACTCTGGGTACATGACAGAAAGTTGGATCTCTTTGAAGGTCCGCAGGTGCTCTTGTGAACAGAATCAGATATCTCGGATTCTTGTTCAGCCAGCTTAACTTCCACTTTGGGTGGTCTTTATCTGCGCCATCTTCTTGCATATCTTTGTACAACCTTTCTTTCACGTGTAATAGTTCCGCTTTGATGAGAGGGTACGACAGGGATTGTTGGTGCCATTGAGCGTTGATTTGATTGGGAGTGAGTTGAGTGACGTTGATTGAGTGTCAAAATCTCAACTCCCAATCCATTGCGGCTTTCCACTGCTCATCCACCTCTAATGTGATCTTCTCCTTCAGTGTGAATTCTTCAGCTTTTGACAGCTAGACCATTGGCACTGTGTCTTCCTCCATGATGTTAATGTGAAAATCTTCATCACCACTCGGCTCTGTTGTGGACTGTGTCTCAAATTCAGCAAACGAGATCGAGGGTATGTCTATCTGTGGCGGCTCTGAAGTACCTGCCTCTTTCTGCATGTCTGGTTTTTCATCTCTGAAGATCTGATTAATGCACTTTAGTTCAGCTACTATATCTCTTTTAGAAGCTCCTCCTCTCTTTGAACCTGCATCAGTGCCAGGTCCCTGCACTGTGATTGTCCGTCCTAACTTTAATTCCAATTCTAGGTCTTTGTTTTTCTTTTTGAGTGCATTATACACTTCATCAGCTCCTTTGATCGAGGCCACAGTTGGGTTTTATCTGATTTGCTGTAAGAAAAAGGCCTGATCATTGATTCTTTGTTCAGAATATTGCAGAGAAGCATTGACAACATCTAATTGGACCTGAATTTTCTAAGCTGACATAGAGGTCGTAAGAAGTTCATTTGTAACTTCTGTCAGCTGCTGGTCGTTGTCTTTGCAGGCATCAGATAATTTGGTGAGCAATTCACCTGATTACTCCATTTCTTTTTGTTGCCTATCTCTGGCTAACTGATGCTTTTCTTCTTCTATCTTCATCTCTTGCACCTGCCTTTGGAGATCAGTGATGACAATCATCCTGTCTTCTAGATTCCCTTGGAGAGCGTCGATCACCATCTCAAGTTCTTTGGCCTTGGTGCTGCGGTTTAATGCTGCTGAGCGGAGTCTCTCCGACATGTCTTGCATCTGCCTAGCATACTCGTTTACTTGCAAAATCACCTCATCTTTTGATTGCCACTCCTCCGGTCTTACCAGCTGAGATGTACCTGCAGCCTCATGTGTGGCTTTTTGCTGCATCGTAGCTGCTGGTTCTTCTTGCGTGGAGGTAGAGGGTTGTACTTTTTTTTTGTCATCCTGAGGCCTTGTTGCCTCGATGGTTTCTTTTGAGTGGAAGTAGAGGGTGCTTGCTCGGACTGTGTAGTCTCTTTAGGTGTAGGGCTCACTTTTTTCTATGGCTCCGCTTCTTTCTGTTGTTGTTGTTGCTCTTGTGTAGCAGCGGCCTCTTGTGTAGTGGTAGTCTCTTGTTCTGGCTCTCCTGCTTTATCTTTTTATTTCTCTTGTTGGTCCCCCTCTTGTGCAGATTCTGCGTCTTTGGTGGACCCAGATTCTGTGGCTTTCTCCTGCTCAGGTTCAGCTTCTTTTGTTGGTGATGGCAGTGGGCTTGGAATTGGGTGGTCCTGTTGTTGTGTAGGTGGTGAGGTGGGCCGGGGAGATCCATGACTTTGCTCTTGGCCTTCTGCTCTAGCCGTCTCCTCGGTTTGCCTTTGGTCTTCTGCTTCTTTGGCTTTCCTAGAAGCTTCTTCTACCTCCTTTTGCTTTAGAGATTCAGCCTCATGGTACATCTTTTCCAGAGTTTCTATAGGATCATCCGCCTCTTTTCTTGTATGATGCTTTGTTCTTGGGCCGGTAATTCCACTAGGCACCCATTTTTTTGGGTCCTTCCCTTGTGCTTGCCTACTGAGCTGCTATGCCTGTTTCTCTCTTTCAAATCATGCTTGTTTTTACACTGGCTCTTCTTCATGTGCGGCCATGTATTTTCTTTTCATCTCTTCTATTCTCTGTCTCCTTTCCTCGTTGTCAAAGCTCTCGTTGCTGAGTCTTTCCGGGAGCTGTCATTTGATTCATCACTTGATTTAAAAGATCTTTTACCTGATCTTGTAACTCTTGGAGAGGGTTGTGCTACCAATATCCATGTATTTTGATCAGGGGCAGGCAGTTGGTTGTCAGCCATGCAGATGGCATGATAGGCTATTTTAGTCAAGACCTATGGTGCACCCAAGTATGTAATTTTGCCTTAATTCTTGGTGCCCTTCAAGGTTATCAAGACATATTACACGTGGTCCATTGGCTACCTCATCGTCTACTTAAGAACTTGAGTGAATGTGGTGGCCACGGAGTGATTTGGTGTAATGTACCTTGGTGGCCTTTTTGCCATGAAATCAAAGTGCTGGTGGTACAAACGGGCTGGCTCTTCCACATGTTTGTTGATCAGATCGACGAATGTAGTTGCGGCTGTCTCTTTGATAAACGTGCCTACGATTTTCCTGTCTCTTGCTTGCATTGTCATTCCTTCATTGTCACTACTTTGACCTTGTTCCCTTGGGTGTCGGATATCTATGCGGTTCCGTCTTCTTTGATTGTGGATAGAAGCTCGTAAGCTTTCTGAAAGTCCACTCTGCAAGGTTCTTGTTCGTAAAAATCCCTGAGCCCTAGCCTGCGGTTAGCTTCTCTAGTTTCTGGCTTGGCGGCTACAACATAGACTTCCTTGGGTAGGAGTTACAACTCCACCTAATGCCCTTCTTCACCTTTGAACCTGCCAGTGAAGACTATAGTGTGGTGCTCTTCCAGTTGTTCTCTAGAGAGGTATGATGACTTGGCTGCTTTGACTGTAGCTGATAAGCGGGCAATTCCTATAGTTTCTCCTTTTGGTTGAGCTTCTTTTTTTCCTTCTCCGCTGCTTGCATGGCTCCTGTTCAGTGAATAGAGTACAAAGTTAGCAGATTTGTTGGAATTTTCTCTGAAATGTCCTTTAGGCTGAAATGCTAACAATTTGGTCCAATTTTCTTCAAGTCAATTTTTGAACAAGCAAAGATGCATAAAAACATGCAAGGAGCAAAACTGTGTGGTCAAAACAAAAATTTGCAACCAAAGTAAATAATCGCGATTATTTACAGCTGAGAAAAATTTTCAACTTTTTTCAAACTTGGCTTTATAGGCTTGAAGTATATACCAATTACATGCTCTGAGTGAAATATGGGCTCATTTGGATGCATAGGGTGAAGATGGTACCAGATATTTGCTTTAAGTCTCTGAAATAGTAGATATAAAGGAAATTTGAGATTTTGAGCTCCAAATTGATTCAAAATTGGCGAGTGGGCTTAACACATCATGTACTTTGGATGTATGATGGCAAAACATCAAAATTCCCCAATTTTGACCAAAAAGTAAATAATCGCAATTATTAACTTTTCTTCCAAAATTGATATATTTTGGTACACGTTGGTTCTAGGCATTGTATAGATCTTGTATATGAGATATAAGGTGATTTGTATCAAGAAAAGTTGTCCATAACCCAAATTTTGGCTTGCAAAGACTTCTTTGCGTTTTTTAACAGTTTTCCAAGTAATGGGTGGTCATTTTGGCTCATACTTGATATTTGGCATGTAATAGGTGTGTACACATGATAGGTGAGGTGAGGTGACAATTTTCAAGCAAAACTAATGCAAAAGTGAATAATCGCGATTATTTACAACAGTGACAAAAACTTTGCAAAACCTACAAATTTTAACCTAGACATGTTTCACACACCTAATACAAGTCCTAAATTGAATTTGGTCAAGTTTGGTCATGCCGGCATCACTTTGTGCTTTGTCGACTCTGAAATCACCGCTTTTTGTGACTACACTTCCTGTTGGGTTGGTCGGTCAACTTTGAGGCCTTGGACTTGTCCGCAACATAGTCGTGAAGCAACCTGTCCAATTCTTGCTCATTTGGAGTCAGTTTGACCCCGTATGTCGATTTTGACGCTTTGTAGCCTTCGAGCTGTTTTCTACTTTTCGAGGGCTTTGCTTGATGAATTTCATCAAACCAATCATATACATTGTATATGGACCTCATAAGCAAGCCATCTGTGGAGTCAGGTCGGAATTATAGCATTTGCCAAAAACCTTTCTATTGGGTACCCCCTCGACCCTTGCTGGATGGTCATCTGATGATACAAAAAGGTTCTATTATGTTAGGGCATGCTATGGTTCAAATCCCATCTCATTTGGTCAAGCTAGCAGGCCGCTATGGTCAGTTTTAGGTCATAGGTCTTCGTGCACTGCTCGGTTTCTAGGGGGTTTTTTCTAGGGCTTTAGACTAGCTACCGGCCGTACAAAATGGATCATTGTTCAGTAAAGAACTTACCCCTCATGTCTCATGTGAGATGGCACTGAAAATGGTCAACTGTGAGCTCCGGAAAAGTAACGCGAAAGAGACCGAAATCTCTCTCTACAAAGGCTGCAAATGGAAATGAGGTGGTTTTAGTTTACCTTGGATATCTATACTCGGACTTTCTGAAACAAATTTCCCAGATTCCCCTGTTAGTCCTACTAGGCCGTGAAATCTATGCTAGACTCAAAAATTTCCCTGATCGGATTCCTGTAGCTCATTTTGCAAGAATTTTTCAAAAGTAGGCCTGGCCGCTTAATTTAGGCTTCCCGCTTCCATCTTCTGATTTTATTGAAAATTTTTGTGCTTGTCCGCTTTGTCTTTCTGATCACCATCGTGCCTTCCGAATTTCCATCCGAGCTTCCCTGCAATTTTATTATTAACTTTTGACCTGTTTATTTGAAAAAATCAAAGAAAATAGCAAAATGCTCTAAAAAAGTAAAGTAAAAATTCAATAATTAATAAAATCCCTTGAAAAATATAGCTTTATTATTTTTTTTTTATTGAATTTTTCGATTTTTAAACCTCATTATCAATAAAAATGATGAAAATATCCAAAAAAGGACTATTTTTGATGATTTTTTGATAGTATATACACTATTTACACTCACCGGGAAGATATTATCAGTGAATTTTCCCTAAATGATGAATTATAAGGACATTATTAGGTAATTTTGCAAAAAATCACACGTTAACATCGAACTTTTTTCTCCCTCTTCAAACATTGCCCTTAATTACTTATTAGTTAGTGCCCTTCCACCCCTCCTAGATGGCATACTCCAGGACGACTGGTGCATGGGTTGAACAATCGTGTCTATGCATAGCCGTGGTTGGCTCTACCATGCTATGAAGATCAATGCAATTCAAACCAATATGCTGTGCAAGAGCTGGATCTTGAGTAATTAACTCAAGGGTTGCTGTTGTCACTACAAGAGGCTATTCATATTAGCGACGCTCACACAGCGACGCTCAAAAAAAAAATTCCCCGCGTCGCTATGAGCGTCGCAAATTTACAAAGAAATTTTCGACACTCATAGCGACGCCGGCTGGGCTAAAAAAATAACCGAGCGCGCCCAAAAACTCAGATCTTAGATCTGAGTTTTTCGGCGCCCTCAAGCAAGGAGCAGGTAACGCTCTCCCTCTCTCTCTCTCTCTCTCTCTCTCTCTTTTTCTTCTCCACACACACACACACACACACACACACGAGGAGAGGAAGGAGAGCCAGGTATGCTCCTTCCCTCTCCTCATTCTCATGTTCCCTTCCCCTCTTTCTCTCTCCCTCTCTCTCTCTCTCACACACACACACATACACACACACACACATAGTGTTTTTGAGAGAGAGAGAGAGAGAGAGAGAGAGAGAGAGAGAGAGAGAGAGAGAGAGAGAGTACAAACAAAAACAAAAACGCACACACACATACATAAACAAAGAATGCACACACACATTGAGAGAGGAAAGAGAGAGAGAGCATGCATAAACAAAAAACGCACGCATTGAGAGAGGAAAAGAGAGAGAGAATGTGCATAAACAGAAAACGCACACATTGAGAGAGGAAAAGAGAGAGAAAACATGCATACGATCCAAAAAAACGCACACACATTGAGAGAGAAAGAGAGAGAACCTAATTTAACATCGTAGGAAACTAATTAAAATTAAAAGACCTAAAGATCTAGCCGACGAGGAGTTGAACTCAAGACCTATTATTCAAGAGGGAAATGGCATAATCAATCTATCATACTTGGCATGGGTGATAGAAAGGTTATACCATTTATCTCTTTTTATTGGCACACACATCCACACACGCGCAGACACACAAGAAGAAGAGAGTTATAACGTCGTAGGAAACTATCTTAAAAGACGTTAAAGATTAGGTTATATGTAGACTTACATTAAATTAGATTTAGGTTTATTTTTAACTAGATTTACGTTTATTTACGCTAGATTTAGATTTACGTTATATTAGATTAGATTTAGGTCTCCATAGACTGCGATGCCTGCATGAAGCGGGTGAAGAAAGCCCTCAATGGAATATAGGGTATTGCTGCCTTCACTCATGGTGGGCTCCGTCGATCCAAAAGTATTGGTGAAATGTCTTCAGAAGATAGGGAAGAAGGTGGATCTTCAGGGCGGCAAGAGTCACTACATCCCCGACACAATGACCATCTAGACAACCTCTAGTCATTCAACAGCAACTTCAAAGTTAGTAACAAGAGCAAGAACGGTCTAAAGGGCCAATTGCTGTCGTCAGATGTGGATGGAGATGAGGCAGCGTCACCTCCGGAAGTTAACTCTCACATCTTTAGTGATGAGAATGCCAACTCTTGCCGAGTTATGTGAAAAATTATGTGTTAAATCAGATTTAAGGTTCTTATAATCCCTGTTAGTTTAGTTCTTTGTTTTTAATATAACATAATTTACGTTAGATTTAAATTTATGTTATATTAGATTAGACTTAGGTTTATTTAGGTTTACCCACACACACACACACACACACACAAGAAGAAGAGAGTTTTAACGTCGTAGGAAACTATCCCAAAAGACGTTAAAGATTAGGTTAGATGTAGACTTACGTTAAATTAGATTTAGGTTTATTTTTAGTTAGATTTACGTTTATTTAGATTTACGCTTATTTACGTTAGATCGAGTCCACGCAAGAATTACTTACGGTTTAGGGTTTAGAGTTAGACGAACAGTGAAAAGATCTACTGTGAAAGATGTTAAGATGCTGTGAAGTGCTACAACTAGAGAAGAGGCAAAGGGGTTTTGTCCACTACATGCAGTATCATGTAGACGTGGGTGTGTAGATTTCTTGTACCCACAAATATAGGTATTGACCAATAAAGACGAGATTATAACCCGGTGGTTCTGATCTCCGTGCACCTCTAGACCGAGGTGTGCGGGGATTGGACATGACTAGAGAATGTGAGGTAAAGAGAGAGAGAGAGAGAGAGAGAGAGAGAGAGAGAGAGAGAGAGATAAGATGAAGAATTCCAATAGAATATTAAATTTGTTGTCCAGGTTATAAGTTTTTTATCCTCATTATGAGTAGTGACGAGGATGTGGGACCGTCCAACCGAAACACCTATCTCTCAATGAGGGTCTTATGTCCTTGTAATCAATGCAAGCATGCTGTGCGACGGACAAGACGTGTTTCTTTGCAACACGTTCGTGAATTGGCGAGTTCGATCCATCTATTATAGATCGAGTTGTTGCCAATTATAACTCGTCGGACTCTGACGTTGGCCGAGATTGATGAAATGATTGAGACGATCATGGATTCAGAAAGGCTTATCTATGATGATATGAAAAGTGAAGCCGATACGCCATTGTATAATGGAGCATGTATGTCTAGATTAAAAGCACTCCTGGTTCTTCTCAACATGCAGGCAAAGTTTGGATGGAGTGACACTAGCGTCACAGCGCTTTTCAGGTGATCTATTACAATTAGTTTACTTTAATAAAACTCTAAATGTATAATGCTCTGATAGATTTTTACACGACTGTATCATATTTTTATGTTGTGTAGATTGCTGAAAGAGCACATACTACCAGCTGACAATGTGATGCCAGATTCCCAAGATGAAGCAAGAAAGATTTTGCGAAACTTGGGGATGGATTACAATTCTATCCACGCTTGTCCTAATGACTGCATTCTTTTCAGAGGGGAATACATAGACATGGAGAAGTGTCCGAAATGTGATTCCGAAAGATATCGAGTAGATCTCCACGGGACAAAAATTCCACAAAAGGTTTTGCGACATTTCCCTCTGCTTCCTCGCATCAAGCATTTCTTCGAATGTAAGTCCATGGCCGCCCTAGCATCATGGCATGAGGAGAATAAATCTTTGGATGGTGTGCTACGAATTCCTGCAGATTGCGTAGCCTGGAAACATATAGATGAAACATGGTCGGATTTTTCCAGGGAAGCTCGAAATTTTCGCTTAGGCCTGGCTATGGATGGCGTAAATCCATTTGGTCAAAGATCAACATCTTACAGGTAACTCCTTGGTTCATCATACGTAGTCCATAAAAGGTACGTATGATATGCTTACGCATGGTTACCATGTGCCAATCACAACGGCATCAATGGAGGAGATCAGAGAAGATGCTCAATCAGAGCCACTGCGGTGGTGCCAGACGAGCATCAAGATGCTACTACTCTATATGGGGTGCATGCAGAGGAGCTACAAAATGAAACAGAGGATATGTGTTTAAAACGGAGAGCTCTATATAGATATAGGAAGTTATGCTGAGTTATGCGAGGATGAGAGAGAGATCTCTTAAAGCCACAAATATTGTATTTGAACAATTTTGCTCTGTGTTGTAAAAGCTCTGGCTCTCTAAGTACCTTCCATGGTGTATAACGCTCTTTTTTACTCGCGCTCACATCTTTTGATTGAAAATTCTAAGTTTTCGACTTGCCTCTTCTATCACTCAATTCATTGCGTCATTACGTCATTGTATTTAATGGTCTTTGCGTCATTGTCTACTCTATTCATTCAATATTAAGTTTAAATATTCGTGTGTTTAATGCAGGTATGGATGATGAGGAGTTTCTTTCTTCTTTGTCACCGCAGCAGAGACAGTGGTACGTGGAGCGTCATCGCTCTGGCGCATCATCGCGCGTTCCTACTCCATCCGCATCTCCCTCTCTTTCGGAGCATTCGGTGCGCTCCGAAGCTTCGGCGTCGACGAGACGAGCTTCACACTCGTTTAGACACCGGCGCTCTAGTGGTGGCGGTGGCGGTTGTTGTGGGGATTCCGCCACCGATGCCTCCACACCGCCTCGTGTTCGACGAGGCTCTTTACCCTCCCTTCTTTGCCCGCCCCCACACCAGCCACAGCATTGCCATCTACGCCAGGTTTTGCACGGCTGACTGTTCCTAGAAGCTACACACCTCTTCCTACTCCGCCAGGAGCCACCCCACTCGACACTCCTCTCTTCGGGGCCCAGACGCCGTGGAGACACCTGACGTCCGTACCCCCATCGACACGCCACTAGAGACCCTTGCCGAGACACCCAGGTTCACGCGTCACCGGCCAGAGGGCTTGTCTTACTCCATCGACTTCAGCGGTAGCATCATCATGGATGATGACGGCAAGAAGGTGATCTGGCGCATGCGTGGTCTTTGCTCTCAGCTGTTTAGACACTACATACTAAACAAATGGAGTGAAGTACCAAGTGATTTAGAAAACAGAGTCATCAACATACTTCATGATGAGTTTCCCGTTCCAACACGGGATCAGCGCTTCAATGAAGACCTGATGAAGATTCGAATGCGCGAATACTGCAAACACAAGCGTTCCGAAGTGCAAAAACCAATCAAGAATGGGTGGAACAGGCCAGATTGGCTGGCCAAAGAAGATTGGAAGAATGCGAAGAAAGCAGTGCGCGAGAATCCCGACAAGTGGAAGCAACAAAAGGATGCAGCCAGAGCGCGAGTAGAGGCAGGGAGCTCGCACCACTTGGGGAGCGGTGGATGGGCTTCATTTGAGGCCGATTTTGTAAGTGTTTTCACATTGCTCTTTATGTTCGATAGTTTAGGGTTTATGAGTTTTTTAATTCTAACATAATGAAATCTTTGTATGTTTTAACAGTGGTCGATGACAGGATGTGATCCCACACCGTACGAGCGCGAGTACGCAGGCAGGAAGGGCTTAAACGCCCTGATGGACATTCTCAGCTCTCGCGGCGGCATGGTTAGTATTAGGGTTTACTCTTTTTTATTTTTTGTATTGTTTTATAAATGTCGTTATATGTTTATACTTACTGAAAGCTGTCTTATTGTTTTTTTTTGCAAAATCCGACAGATACGCCGCTTGGACGCGATGAGACGTCTGACTAGACGACGTCAGTTTAGCCGTAGCTAGATAGCATTAGTTTAGGGTTTCTCATAGCTTATGTATCATGAGACGGATTTTATACGTCTTTTTGAACCATGTATATTATTACATTTGTCACCGCAGTTCCTTTTGCCAATCAATTCTTTATGCCTATGATGTTGTACAATTGTCATTACTACATTTGCCAATCAATTCATTTTGCCTATGATGTGTACAATTGTCAATTTTGCAAACAATGCGTCTTGTGGGTGACTATTTTGGGTCTATTATCTACCCTTGCACTTTTTTTAAAAAGTGAATCAAGTACAATATAGTTGATGGGTGGCAAGGCATTCAATGCCCTGCCACCAAAAAAAAATTCTCTCGGGCGTCGCTATAACCGTCGCTATTTATGGCTCTGTAGCGTCGCTATGAGCGTCGCTATAGTCTTCTATGTTAACATCGCTATAACCGTCGCTATGAGCGTCTCTATATAGAGACGCTTATAGCGACGTATATAACGACGCATATAGAGACGCTCGTAGTGACGGTTTTAGCGACGCCGGGGGTTATAAAAACCCAGTGTATTTCCGTTGCTAACAGCGTCACAAGAGCACACAACCTCTTGTAGTGTGTCGAGGTTTGCTCTTGATGTCTTCCAAAGAGCAAATATTGTAGCTTGTGTGCTCTCTGTTTAATTGTACCATCCGGATGTTTAAGCACACTGATTGCTTGAGCTATTGCTAGCATTGTTGGCTGTTGTCTAGCTTTTTCTCGCCATTGGTAGCTTGGTCGGCTTGGTGCTGTATCGTGTGAGGGTGTCGGTTGAGACTTAACTCGCCATTGCTTGATTGGTTGTTCAGTTTGTGGAGAAGATAAGTGCTCTTTTTTCTTCCAAACCAGTTTTTTGATAGGTTCCTTGCTCGGAGATGCTGGTCTCTATGTTTTAACCCTTGGAACCTTCTTTTGTTTTGTCGATGAAGTTTTATGTACCCAGATTTGAATCGGCTTATCCTTAAGCTGTGCTTTTGGTAACCAAATTTTCTTGACTCCTTGCATGCTACATGTAGCATTTGATTGTCGAGAGGAGGGAGAAGATTGACTTTGTGGTTTGGTCTGCTGATTGCTTCTTTTCCATTCCTCCTTGCTTGGTGCAATTGGCTCAATGAGTTGCCCTCCTTTAGGTGATAGCTTTAGCTGATTTGTATCCCAATCTCGTACTGCTTTGTATGTTCGCATCCAGGGAATTCCAAGAATCATCGTCTCATTCATGTTTTCATATGGTAAGCATACAAACCGATGAGGACATGAACATCCATGTACTATCACGTTCAAGTTGACTACTCCCAATGTTGGAGTTGGGTTCTTGTTGCATCCTTTGATTGTCGCTATTCCTGCCATCAATGCTTGAATTTTTACCTTCTTGTAAGTGGAATAACTGACTGCATTTACTCTAGCTCCTGTGTTGACCAAAGCATTGGTGTTATGATTGTTGAGCTGTACTTTGATGCGTAGGTCCATCCCATCTAACTAGTCATCATCTGTTGAAACTTCATCTTTAGGCAATTCCCATTGCTAGTCATCTATTTCCAGAGTGTTGATGGGAATCGGTATCTATTGATTCTTGAGAGCAGCTTTTTGTTTGAGTACCCAAAGCCTAGCTTCCTCTTGGGCTTCATCAATTACCTGCTGACGTTTGATCTTCCTTTGTTTGGCTGCATGCATTCATTCTAGCAATTCATTGGTTAGTGGCAAATTGTATTTCTTTAAACGACATCCACTAATCCAATTAGCCATTGGTTCACCATCTAGGGTGGAAAATTTTACTACTCCACTTGGAGATACATCCTCTATGATAAACGGTCCGTTTCCCTTTTTCTTAAACTTGGGAATGTGCTGCTTAAGGGAATAGACTAAAACTAAGTCCCCTTTTTTGTGATTAAGTGGGAATCAAAGAACTGTTTTTGTTTCCTTTTTTGTGCATAGATATGAGCTACAGCAGTTCTGAATTTAGAGTTTTTTTGAATGAAACTCGATAAGCCCATAGAGAAGCATGGGGATTCATTTCCCAATATGTCCTTCCTGAACTAACCACTTTAGTCAGTACCGAGCTAAGAATTTTATTCGTATGCTCAACTTGTCCGTTTGCTTGTGGGTGATAGGGAGATGATTTGTTATGGATGACCATAAACTCATTAAGCAAATACTCGATAACCTCATTGAGGATATGAGTTCCCAGATCACTG
The DNA here is from genome assembly GCF_014529385.1 of Adiantum capillus-veneris. Taxonomy (NCBI): domain Eukaryota; kingdom Viridiplantae; phylum Streptophyta; class Polypodiopsida; order Polypodiales; family Pteridaceae; genus Adiantum; species Adiantum capillus-veneris. The sequence continues at coordinate 38,859,094 of NC_140960.1, forward strand.
ACAATCTCTATTGGCAGTCCATATCTTGTGAATACATACTCATATAATAATGCAATAGTGGTTCTCGCATCATTCTTTTGAGTTGCTTTAGCCTCGGCCCACTTGGTTAAGTAATCCGTAGCCACAATAATGTATTGAGCTTGGGTTCTATAAGCAGGAGGTTGTACTGGTCCAACAAAATCTATACCCCATTTCGCAAAGGCTCTAGCCCCCATCATTGGTCTTAAGGACATGCTATGTACTCGTGTTGGCATTTTTGCTCGTTGACAAGCATCACAACTTCGAATATATTCTTTGGCATCTACAAAAAATGTTGGCCACCATATGCCTACCATCAAGATTGCTCTTGCGGTGGTCTCACTAGAAAAGTGACCTCCAGCTAATCCAACATGTGCTTGTTCTAGAATCGGAATATACTCGTTTTCATTTGCATAGAGACGCAAATATTGATCTTCACCTCTCTGATACAATTGGTTCCCAATAAGAGCATAGTCTCTTGCTTCAGTTTCAATTTGTCTTTGACGGTGTTTACTCATATCCTCAGGAAATGTCCGACTCGATAAGTAAGTAGCAAGATAGTTACTCCACTTGGAACATGTGACATTCGAAACAATGTTACATGAGGTATGGGTGGTTGTTTTTGACATTGAGGGAAATCCTTTACAAAAGATCTAACATCTCTCCTCATAGTAGGACAAAATACTCCAAGTATCAAGATTTGTTGCATAGATTGGTCTTCCGCAAAGTGAAGTCCAACTATGGTAACATGTTCTTGACTTAGGTGTTGGTTTTTCTCTTCAGGATTAATACATAGGATCAATATCCCGTCCCATTTCTTTTGTATAGCCTACCAGCTAGTAATTGATACATAGCCAATTTCTTGATTAATCCGATTGTGATAGGAAGTGGTATTCGTGAATCCACTTGAGCTATTGTCATTAATGACACAATGTTTTCTGACCATCTAGGTATCATTTCTACGGAGAACACATAGGCATCTGGTAGATCATCATCTACCCCTTTAGGTGATTCTCCTGAAGCAATCCTTGATAAATGATCTGCTCATTTATGTGTAGTGCCGTTTTTTACAACCACAGTGAAATCAAATTCTAAAAGAATGATGAACTGTCTCACTATTCTTCCTTTGTTGCATGGCTTGTTGACCAAATACAACAAAGATTGGTGGTTCACAAAGAACACAAACTTGTTGGCTAATAGGTAATGTCTATACTTTTTAATGACATAGATAATTCCTAATCCTTCTCTTTTGGTGGTGGTGTAATTATTTTCCGACATGTTCAATTGTCGGCTAGCATAAGAAATAGGAAAGTCAATTTTCCCGTCTCCTGGTTGAGCTAGCCCCAATTTATACTCAAGATTCAAAAGTCATTACAAACTTTAGTTTTTACCCACTTTTTTGCCAATTTAGTGATCCAAATCTCTTGGGCCTTTACAAAAGTTGTTTGTACACATGCAATGAGTCAATGGTATGAACCTTGGTCAATTTAGAGCAAAAAGTTAATAATCACGATTATTAACTTGAGGTTTGAAATGAACACTTTCTTGCAATTTTCTCAAAGACAGTCTTTACATGAGCTATTTTAATCCTATTAATCAAGTCAAAACTTAATTTGGCCTAAAATGTCAAGAAAAAGTAAATAATTTGAGTTTTGGCCAACTCTTGAAATTTTTACCTCGAAGTGTCTTTGAGCTTACCCACTGGTTCAGACAACTCTTAGGCTTACTCTCCAGTTGGATTTAGTGGATTCGAGTCTTTTCGAGCTATTTCTAGCCGTAGACCTGAAATTTTGCAACTTCCAATAACAATTCGCACTTGATTCTTTCAGAGAGAGCAATTTTCTGAAATCCACCTTTGATCCTACTTACCCTACTCTTAGATTGTCATGCAATGGGGTTGTGGAAAGTGTCCACAAACACTCGTTTTCTTGTGTTTTTAATGTTTTTCAGACCCTTGATCTTAAGACTTGTCTTGCCTTTCAATCATTCTCCAAATCCTAATCTAATTCTACAATCCTAAAATCCTAAAGGCACTTGACAAGTACGATTACTTCCAAGCTACCTCTACACAACCAAAAACGAAAATCTTAAGCTATGCGGTTTCTAAAAGAAAGTTTTGGACTCTAGGAGAACCTAGAGGAAGTTAAAGGAAAACTACACAAGAGGCTCGGGTTTTTCCCTAGTTTAGGTCTCTTCGATCCTCGGGAGCGGCGCCAAATGTGAGATGCATGTCTAACCTCACCATCCTATCTTATTGCAGTATTAGCGAGAACCACGATTAATTTGTCAAACCATGGGATGAAGCTAACTCGACTAGTGCATAGAGGCTACAAGAGGTTGTCAATCTCTCAGAAAACAACTAACAAATCGCATCTAGCTCAAGCTACACTCAAGTGACTGAAATCACCAAAAGCCAATCGCTCATCGACAAACAATTCACATCCGTTACAGCATCAAATGACATCCAAACATAACGAAACTTCTAGGACAAATTTATAAGACCTAAGCACACATGCCTAAGGCCTCAAACCCCACTTTAGACCAAGGTCCAAAATCGCGATTATTAACAACAGTGGATTTTTGACCTAGTCGTTTTCAACCCAGAATGCATCTAAATGCTTAGCAATGATGCTCCAATACCCACCTATGCTTAGTTTTTGTTTTAAAAGTGTAAATTCCTAGCTATGAAGAAATTAGGCCGGGGGTTGGTGACGCTAAAAGCTACGAAATACTGTGAATGGCTTACGTCAATGCGTAGAGCTCTTATCTGCGGTTGCAATGCAACAAACGCAATCACAATGTGACAACCGAAGAGGGAGTAGGAAGCGCAAGAAGGAGAGAAGTGAGCGCCGTTAGCTCACGTTGTGTATTTCTTATCCAAAAAACTTACAAAAAATTGGCTTTTATACCTTAGCTAAGGTTTTTGGGTGGTCAAAACTAATAATCTGGAGTTCTACCAAAGCTGAGTAATGACTGGCTAATACAATCTAGAAGCTTGTAGCCCCAGCTCATTAATTACAAAGTTTATCTGAGAAAATAAGAGTTACAATATTCTGGATTTATCAAAATAATAAATGTTTTTCAAAGAGAACTCTTGATGTCCGGGTTAGCTTGCTGCTAACAATTGTGCCATCCGGATGCTTCAGCACTCTAATTGCCTGAGGTTTTGGTATCATCACTGGTTGTTGTCGAGCTTTTTCTTGCCATTGGTAGCTTCCTTTGCTTGTTGCAGAATGGTGTATTGGAGTCTACTGAGACTTAACTCTTCATTGCTTGATTGGTTTTACGGCTTGTGGAGAAGATAAGTGCTCTTTTTCCTTCCAAATCCATTTCATGTTAGGTTCCTTGCTTGGAGATGCTCGTCTGTGTGTTTTGATCTTTGAAACCTCCATTGGTTTTGATGAGGATGTTTTGGACACCCAAATTTGAATTGACTTGTTCTTAAGCTGTACCTTTGGCACCCAAATTTACCTGACTCCTTGCAGGCTACTTATAGAATTTGCATGTTGATAGGATGGAGAAGATTGATTGCTTCATGGTTTTCTCTATTGGTAATTTCCTTTCCATTCCTCTTTGCCTTGGTGCAATTGGAACAATGAGTTTTCCGCCTTTGGGTCATAGCCTGAGTTGATTCGTATCCCAATCTGGTACTGCTTTGTATGTCCGCATCTAGGGAATTCCAAGAATCATCATCTCATTCATGTGTTCATCTGGTAAGCATACAAACTGATGAGGACATGAACATCCATGTAGTATCACATTTAAGTTGACTACTCCCAATGTTGGTGTTGGGTTCTCGTTGCATCCTTTGATAGTCGCTATTCCCGTCGTCAATGAGTGACTTGTTGCTTTCTTGTACGTGGAATAACAAACTGCATTTACTCGAGATCTTGTGTCGACCAATGCATTCGTGCTATGATTGTTGAGATGTACTTTGATGCGAAGGTCCATTCCATCTAACCATTCATCATCTGTTGACACTGCATCTTTCTGCAATTCCCATTGTCGGTCATCTATTTCCAAAGTGTTGATGGGAATCGGTATTTGTTGCTTTTTGAGAGAAGCTTTCCTTTTGAGTACCCAAATTTGAGCTTCCTCTTGGGCTTCATCAATAACTTGCTCTCATTTTATCCTTCTTTGCTTGGCTGCATGCATCCTTTCTAGCAATTCATTGGTTAGCGATAAATTGTTCTTCTTTAAACAACATCCACTAATCCAATTAGCCATTGGTTCACCATCTAGGGTGGACAACTTAACTACTCCACTTGGAGATACATCTTCAATGATAAACGGTCCGTTTTTCTTTTTCTTAAACTTGGGAATGCGTTGCTTAAGGGAATAGACTAAAACTAAGTCCCCTTCTTTGAAGATTTTTGTAATTAGATGGGAATCAAAAAATTGTTTTTGTTTCCGCTTTTGTGCATAGATGTGAGCTACAGTAGTTAGCCTTTGCTCATCTAGCTTCTCTAAATCTTCAAGTCTCTCTGACAATTCAAGTCCAGTCCACTCAAGATCCTTAACTACCCTTACTGTCGGCAATAGAAACTCTATTGGCAGTATGGCTTCAACACCATAAACAAGATTAAAGTGTGTAGCATTTAAACCTGTTTTGAATGAAACTTGATAAGCCCATAGAGCAGCATGGAGATTAATTTCCCAGTATGTCCTTCCTGAATTAAACACTTAATTCAATACCCAGCTAAGAATTTTATTCGTATGCTCAGCTTTTTCATTTGCTTGTGGGTGATAGGGAGATGATTTGTTATGGATGACCATAAACTCATTAAGCAGATACACGATTACCTCATTGAGGAAATGAGTTTCCCTATCACTTACAATTTCTATTGGCAGTCCATATCTTGTGAATACATACTCATATAAGAATGTGGCAGTGATTCTGGCATCATTCTTCTGAGTTGCTTTAGCCTCATCCCACTTGGTCAAATAGTCCATAGCTACAATGATATATTGAGCTTGGGTTCCATAAGAAGGTGGCTATATTGGCCCAACAAAATCTATACCCCATTTTGTGAAAGCTCTAGCCCCCATCATTGGTCTTAAGGGCATGCTATCTACACGTGTTGACATTTTTGCTCGTTGACAAGCATCACACCTTCGAAGATATTCTTTGGAATCTACAAAAAGTGTTGACCACCATATGCCTATCATCAAGATTGCTCTTGTAGTGGTCTCACTAGAAAAGTGACCTCCAGCTAATCCAGCATGTGTTTGTTCTATTATTGGAATATATTCGTCTTCATTTGCACAAAGACGCAAATGTTGATCCTTACCTCTCCGATGCAATTTGTTTCCAATAAGAGCATAGTCTCTTGCTTCAGTTTCAATTGATCTTTGACGGCGTTTAATCATATCCTCAAGAAATGTTCGGCTTGATAACTAAGTAACTAGATAGTTACTCCACTTAGGAATATGTGACATTTGGAACAATGTTACATGAGGTATGGGTGTTTTTTTTTTACATTGAGAAAAATCTTTTACAAAATAGCGAACATCACTCCTCATAGTTGGCCAAAATACTTCAAGTCTCAAAATTCCTTGCATACTTTGGTCTTTCGCAAAGTGAAGTCCTACTATGGTAATATGTGCTTGACTTAGGTATTGGTTTTTCTCTTCAGGATTAATGCGTAAGAGCAATATTCCATCTTGATTTCTTTTGTATAGCCTACCAGCTAGTAATTGATACATAGCCGATTGCTCGATTAATCGAATTGTAATAGAAAGTGGTATTTGTGAATCCACTTGAGCTATTGTCATCAATGATAACATGTTTTTCAACCATCGAGGTATCATTTTCACAAAGAACAAATAGGCATCTCGTAGATCATCATCTACCCCTTTAGGTGATTCTCCAGAAACAATCCTTGATAAATGATCTGCTCTTTGATGTGTAGTGCCCTTTTTTACAACCACAATGAAATCAAATTCCAGAAGAATGGTCAACCCATTATTCTTCCTATGCTGCATGGCTTGTTGACCAAGTACAACAAAGCTTGATGGTCCACAAAGAACACAAAATTGTTGGCTGATAGGTAATACCTATACTTTTTAACGGCATAGATCATTCCTAGTCCTTCCCTTTCTGTGGTGGTATAATCTTTTTCTGCCATGTTCGACTGTCGGCTAGCATAAGAAATAGAAAAGTCAATCTTTCCGTCTCCTTGTTGAGCTAGTATACAACCGATGGAGAAATTGAAAGCATCTACATGTATCTGGAATATCTTATTTCAATCTGGTGCTTTCAATATTGGAGCTAAGGTGAGAGCTTGCTTAAGCTTCATGAAGGATTCTTCACATGCCTCGGTCCACTCAAAGTGTGTAATCAAGCTATACATGGGTTTTGCAATTATAATGTATATGTAAATGAACTGTGTGTAATATCCACAATGCCCCATGAAGACTTGAACCCCCTTGACTGTTGTTGGTCTAGGCAAATCAGCAATTACGTGAATTTTATCTATATCAGTAGCTATTCCATTTATAGACACTATATGTCCAAGAATTTTTTCTTGTCTACCCATGAATGTGCACTTTTCAGGATTTAAGCAAATCCTATGAAGTCTACATTTTTCGAATACTTTTTTGATGTGTTCAAAATGATCAGCCCGGATTGATGAATGTACACATAGATCATCCATATATACTTCCAAGAATTTCCTTAGATATTCTTTAAAAGCATGGCTCATCAATCTTTGAAAGGTGGCAGGAGCATTAGTTAACCCAATAGGCAAAAATAACTTATTCCATTGCAAAAGCTGTTCTATGTTGATCGTTTGGGTCAACCAACAGCTGATTGTATCCCAAAAATCCATCTAAGAAGCTGTAAGCTTCTTTTCCTACAACTCGTTCTAAAACATGCTCAGTGATTGAAAGAGGAAATTTGTCTCTAATGGTAGTTTCATTCACTTTTTTAAGGTTGACACACACTCGTAATTTTCCATTCTTCATGGGTACTACCACAATTGGAGATACCCAATCGGTATGTGTATGGCCTTTGTCTACTTGGTTTTGCATCATCTCTCATGGGTATGGTATGTTGACAGATTTCTGGATCAACACACTTGAGATCCTTGTAAGACCAAGCAAAGATATCTCGGTATTCTTTCAGTAAGCTTAACAAAATCTCTTCTTCTTCTTCTTCTATTAGGTCATTTGCAATGTAGGCAGGCCGATCCTCTTCTCGTGGTTCAACCAAATCTATCTTTTTTGCGTTTTCAGGCCCTTCGTAGGACTCGCCTTGTTTTCGTAGTTCCCTAAGAGGTTGTTCGACTATGATTTTTTGATCTTGGAGAGTATATTTCTTGTAATGGGATGGAGCACTCATTAGATCTTTACCATCCTCTGATGTGGTTTCCATTTCAGTCGTATATATCTCCTTTAGAGCTTTTTCCAACTCTTGATACTTTTTTTTTCTGCACTCGTGTCATGGTTGACTTCTTTTCCTGTTTTTTCAGTTTTGCTTGAGTATCCTTCCTCGTTTTTCTTGATGTTTTTGATATTTTTGTACTTTTGTTTAAAGGATGTCTGCCATTAATTTTTTCCTTGACACAATCATGTGAATCTATCAGCATCAGGAATTGTGTTCTACTGGCGATTGATGGCATAGGTCTAGCTTTCACGTTTTTGGTGTCTCGTTTTTGTCTATACCATTTCTGTATTCTTGATTTCTGGTTAGGAAGGTAAAATAACTTTTCCTCCCCTCCTTTCATGAGTAGCTTAGCTCTTGCATGTTCTTTTTCCGACCCCGAATCATCTGAGATAGCTAAATGTTCTTCTAACTCATCTGTTGCATCATAGTAGAGGTCTGAAAAGACTTGTTGAGATTCCATAAAGTCCTTCGGCTTGTGAATTTCATCTTCAATGTGGAGGGTTGAGATCATTTTTATGGGAATTATGTCATAGCCATCCTCATTGCAAAATTGAGTAGGCATAGACGTATTAACACATACATCCATTGTTGTTAAAATTTGAGTCCACTCAAATGGCTCAAACACATGCTCTGGAAAGGGTTCAGGTACATAGGCTTCATCTGTGAAATTCCTTTCTAAGATATATTCTTCTCGTTTTAAACTCCAGTTTTGTGAAGCTCCGCACATCCAAATAGGATTGCCTTTGTTCAACCAAGATCGAAGCTTAGTTTCAGCTGAAGAGGCTGAATCGAACTCTTGTATGGGCGTTTTCATGACATCTCTATAAGTGTGATCTTTTAGATTAATACTTGTTATTGATACCACTTGCTTCAAGTATAGATAATTGTTTCCCCAATCTTGGATGAGCTGTACCTCTCGCATGAAAGGTCTTCCCAATATGATTTCGTAATTGAGTTTCTTCCCAAAGTCTACTATGGCAAAAGTGTGTTGATATTCAATCCCATAGAAATTAACTATCACTTTTTCAAGCAGTCTTAAGGGTCTTTCAATGTGTACATCAACCAATTGCAATTTCGTTTTAGTTTGTCTAATGGATCGTTGTCCCCAGGATTTCCATACCGCTTTCGTGGCTATGGCTATGCCTGCTCTACTATCCAGCATTGTCATGGTTTCTATGTCATTATATTTCACTAGAAGGGTGGTGTTTCCTTCTTCCCCTTCATAGTATTCTCCGACTTTGTTCATTGGAACAGATCGAATCTCTTTGTTGTCCATTTCGTGTCTCAATTTTTCCAAAAAAATTTGCGATTAGCCCTGTTATCCCCACCTTCTCTATAGTTATCATTCCATAAATATGGTCTGAGTTTTAACAGTTCTCCCAAAGTAAGAGTGCATTGGATGGACGTAGACATGATTGAATGAATGTTTTCTACTTATAGTGTCTGTTCCACTCTTTTTACTTGAGTGGTTTTACACACTATGGATTCATCTTCGTTATCTCCCAAGTAAGAGGTTAATGTTTTCAAGGTCAATAGTTTAGACATTCCTGAAGCTTCAGATCCGCAATCCCCATACAAGGATTGTACATCCACGTCCATATTAGGAGGTAGATTTTCTAACCATACTTCCTCTATAGGAGCTGATTTTAGAGTTAGGCTCCCATCATTGATCTCTCTAAATTTTTTGCATAAGTGTCCTGGCCAGTCTTCTTCTACGAATGGAATTCCATGAAAGGTATCTTCGATGTCCAGCACTATAAGTTCTGGTTCTTTTGTTTCAGGGTGGGGTTTTACCACCACTTTGGATTTTTATTTAGTGTCTCTTACCACAAGCTCCTCAAGTTTTGTCATACTTTCGAACTTGGGTTTTTGTTTTTCCAGCATCTCTTGCGTGATATTTACTAGATTTTGATAAGCTTCAAGATTAGCTGCTTCCATGTCTAAAGATGGATAGTTTTTCCATTTGTTTTCAATGTTTTGGCCTGCTTTAAGTCTCGCTTGGTAAGCTTCCAAGGCTTAAAAATTTTGTCAACAAAAATTGATCCTCCAGATTTCACGGTTGTTTCTTTGACTTCGCTTCCAATTTCTTTCACCTTTTCCTGGAATAGATTTTTTGCTTTCTCCTCGATTTCAGCCCTTTGTTTTTGTTTTCTCATCTCATACCTTTTGCTTCTGCTTCTTTTGATCCTTTGAGAGGAAATTTTTGTATTCTTTGAATCATCAGAAGAGTTATGTCTATTTTTCTTAGCCTGGGCTCTAGTGATTACCTTGATTGGAACAATCGGTTCACTCTCAGATGAGCTACTAGGTATCACTTGGACTACGTTTACTAATGTTTTACCCTTGTTTAAAGGATTTTTTGGACAATCTTCCGGGAAGCGTCCTCCCTTTTTGCAAGATTGTATGCAATAAGCTTCAACTATCTTCAGGTTTTTGTCAGGCTTTGGGCATTCATTTTTCCAATGATCATCTGCACCACAGTTATGACAGTTTCCCATTCTTGGCTTAATCATGGGTCTTACCATAGGAGGTCTAAAACCTTGATTATCTACATAATACATTGGTGCGAGCTCTTGTGGAGCATAAGTCACAGGTTCTTCCATTGGTGGTGGATGTGAATTATACCAATCTCCTTCTACTATTACTATAGATGTACAAGGCTCAACATAAGGTGTAACATGCACTAGTGCTTGTTCATCTATGACTCCCTCCGGATGCATGTAATTTACAAGCACTGCATTATGTCCTGGATACGGAGGTTGTTGACCCAACACGGGTTGAGGTCTTTCCATACCCATTGGTGGTCTTTTAGCTTGGGCCATATTAGGCTGATTTCTATACATGGGTTGCCCTTGTGGCCTCATAGGCACGCACTGAACATTCCCATCATACTTTGGTCGGAAATAGCATTCGTTGGTCTCATGGTTGGTCCATTTACCCTTGATTGCACACCATTTTTGTGGCTTAATTGGTTGTCCCTGTTGAGGTATCCCTTGTCCTGGTCCCCTCATAGGTGCTTTTTGCATGTTGTTCATCATGTCATTCATCCTTTTGAGCATGTCGTCTATGGCTGAAAGCGATGCTGCAATAACCGTTTCTACTTGTGATGGTTTGGTGGATGCTGTTTTCTTGCTTTGGTTATCCTTAGGGACATCTTCTGCATTGAAAATATCACAATTGTCTCCTAAGTCAATAGCATCAGACACACACTCTTTGAGAGTTGTATGCTTCTTGCTATATAGTATAACATGAAGTTGTTTGTTTAGCAGTCCCTCTAGAAACAATGATACTAGTCATTCTTTTGCAAGTATCTCTAGCTCTAGGCATCTTGCAATGTATTGCTTTATTCGAGTTGCACAATCCCTAACAGACTCACCTTGTTTCTGTTTAAAGCTATAGATTTGAGCTACCGTATTGTGTTCGATCCCCATTTTGAACAAGCAGCTACAAATCCTTGAGCTAATGTGTTCAAGTCCATGATTGACCTTGGTGGAATGTTTTGGAACCATGTCAATTCTTTTCCTTCTAATGTCATTCCAAACCCCTCGAATCGAGTATGGAAATCGAATATACGCTCTGCTCTTAGCACTTGCTTAAAGCTTGCTAAGTGGTCGTATGGATCCCCTGATCCACTGTATTTTTTGACCCATTTTTGAAAATCAGTTGGTCTGACACGTCTATTTGGTTCAACTCCACGTCTCTTGGCAGCTGGTCCTGTTCGGAGTCCTTCAAACCAGTCTATTGGAAATAGTGACTCATGTAGCCCTGGATTGACCTTAGTGTCACCCGGTTTTCTTTGTGATGAGGTGGTTTCTGGTTTCTTAACATTACTCTCAGAAGATCTCTCACGGTGTTCATCTCTTGGAAGGGTTTTTGGTCCTTGGCCCAATATCCAATCCCTTATGGATTATCCATGGTATTTGGTTTGTTCTACCTCCTCAGTAGTCATCATAACGAAGTTGTTGTTATAGCAATCCCTAAACAGGTAGGTTGGTAGATCTACAGAACCCTTATCTTTGATCTTGAAGATATAGATGATCTTCATGGGTGTTAGTTGTCCCAAGTTGGCATGTGAAGTCGACAGAAGATGTTTTATATTTCTATCCTTCCAACAATAGACTCCTATCCTAGGATTATCTGTACTAAGCCGTTTCAAAGGCTTCAAATTTACTTGATTGTATCCCTAAAATTCTAAAGTTGGTGGTCCTTCTTTTGCTCACATATCTGGGATTATGGTGTTTACTTCTAACCCTTATTTGTCTATCACGTCAGGGTTTTTGACTTGCAAATACTGAGTTCCGTTTCTATCCATGTACATTTTACCTTGTTTGTTTGCCCTAATTTCTTCTTCGAACTCAATACCATGGTCATCAATGCGAAAAGCATACTCTTCGTTAGGATCCAGGTAAACCTGATCTCCATGGCGATTAGTCTTATAAAATGAGAGTATATGCTTATAGCGGACTGTCATTCCGGTTTCTGAGTGAGTCGAGTAAGAAGACATTTCAGAGGTTGAATTTGAAAAAGTGTCTGAGACTTCTTCCAGGATAGTGTGCAAGGAATTGCCTTGATTTACGCTTTCCTCGGTGGATACTCTATTGGAGGTTTCTTCGAATATACCTTGATTTCCTAGTATCCAACCAGATCGAAGGTTCATAAAGACTTGTGAAGCCCTAGATAGAGTACTTACCTTTGGATTGACTTGTTGTCAATTTCCACTTGACTTGATTGCAATTTCTGTCAAGATTTCGATTTCTTGTCTGCAACCTGGTTCATGTATCAATCTTGTTTGCAACCTGGTTCATGTATCAATGTTGATCGAGTTAGCTATTCTTTCACAAAGACTGTGTGATTTTTGCTAACTATTGTGATTGGTCTGTGTGTATCAATTCAATTCGAGCTATGGGAGTCAACAATTGACTTTTAGATTTGACTTTTGCAAAAAATCAAAGGATTAATTTGCAACCTTGAAACTGAGTGAACATGTACCAATTTGGATCCGATTGAATCCAAAATTTCCCAGTGGTTTTATATTATGTTGGTCTAACACTGTACAAGTTCAAAAGTCAAAACTGGTGTCCCTATGTAGCAGTAGTAAATAATCACGATTATTTACTTTTGCTAATTTTTTGCACTGTCTGGCTTGGTTTGCCAAGTATACAACCTGTTAAGGTCCCTGGACAAGTTTTAACAAGTTTGGACAATTTTTGTTCAAGTTTATCAACTGTTTTGTGTCCGCAGACTCTAATTTTAAAAATATGTTTTAAGTCTCACTTTTGTGATCCAAATTTCACCAAAATTGATTTGTGTGGACTAATTGATATGCTTGACCTTGTGGTATGCTCAAATGTGCAAGATTGTCAATTTTTGAAGCAGATGTAAATAATCGCGATTATTTGCTCCAGCTATATTTTTGCAAATTGTTGTCCCAACTTTGACACAGATCTATTAAACACCTTAATTTAATTAAGGTCCCTAGACAAGTTTCATCAAGTTTGGACAATTTTTGGTCAAATGGTCATCAGTTTTCTGTCCGTAGACTAACTTTGCAAATTTGGTCACAATTTTCAATCCGGCCCAATGATCCAAATCTTACCAGATTTGGTTTGTGGGCTTATTACCACATGTAGAAACTAGTGGTATGCTAACTTGGTCAAAAAAGTAGAAAAATGGGGTAGATGTAAATAATTGCGATTATTTATAACTGATAAATTTTTGCATCTTTTTGTTCAACTGAGCATATACACATGTTTATCACATCAATATAAGCCTATGAATCAAATTTCATCAAGTATGGACAAGTTTTTTCCCAATTTACACTCAAGTTCGAAAAAGCCAGTACAAACTTTAGTTTTTACCTAGTTTTTTGCCAGTTTGGTGATCCAAATCTTTTGTGCCTTTACAAGAGTTGTTTGCACACATGCAATGAGTCACTCGTATCAACCTTGGTCAGTTTTGAGCTGAAAGTAAATAATCATGATTATTTACTTTATGCCCAAAATGAACACTTTTTTGCAATTTTTCAATGGATAGTCTTTTCAGGAGCTATTTTAAGCCTATGAATCAAGTCAAAACTTAATTTGACCTAAAATATCAAGAAAAAATAAATAATTTGAGTTTTTGCAAACTCCTGAAATTTATACCTCAATGTGTCCCTGAACTTATCCACTGGTTCATACAACTTTTAAGCATACTCTCCAATCGGATTGAGTGGTTTGGAGTCTTTTCGTGCTATTTCTACCCGTAGACCTGAAATTCTGCAACTTCAAATAACAACTCACAATGATTCTTTCGGAGAGAGCAATGTTCTGAAATCCACCTCGAATCCTACTTACCCTACTCCTAGGTTCTCATGGAATGGGGTTGTGGAAAGTGTCCACAAACACTTGTTTTCTTGTTTTTTTATGGTTTCTTGAGCTTTGATCTTAAGACTTGTCTCGTCTATCAATAATCCTCAAAATCCTAATCTAGTTCTATATCCTACAATCCTAAAGGCGCTCAACAAGTACAACTTACCTCTAAGTCACCCCTACACATCAAAAGGCGACAATCTTAAGCTATGCGGTTTCTAAAAGAAAGATTTTACTCTAGGAGATCTTAGAGGAAGTTAAAGGATAATTTCACAAGACGCTCGTGTTTTTTCCTAGTTTAGGTCTCTTCCATCCCCGACAGTGGTGCCAAATGTGGGATGGATGTTTAACCTCACTTCTATCTTATTGCAGATTTAGCGAGAACCACGGATAAATTGTCAATCCATGGGACGAAGATAGCTCGACTAGTGCATAGAGGCTACAAGAGGTTGTTAATCTCCCAGAAATAAACTAACAACTCGCATCTAACTCAAGCTACACTCAAGTGACTAAAATCACCAAAAGCCAATCGCTCATCGGCAAACAAATCACATTCGTTACAACATCAAATGACATCCAAACGTAACAAAACTTTTAGGACATGTTTATAAGACCTAAGCACACATGCTTATGGTCTCAAATTCCACTTTAGGTCAAGTGCCAAAATTGCGATTATTAACAACAGTGGATTTTTGACCTAGTAGTTTTCGACCTAGAATGCACCTAAATGCTTAGCAATGATGCCCCAATACCCCGCCTATGCCTAGTTTTTTATTTTGAAGTGTATATTCCTACTTACGATGAAATTAGACCGCAGATCAGCGATGCCAAAAGCTTCAAAATACTGCGAAATGTTTACGTCAATGCGTAGAGCTCTTATCTGCGGTTGCAATGCTACAAACGCGACTGCAATGTGACAACCAGGGAGAGAATAGGAAGCGCAAGAAGGAGAGAAGTGAGCATCGTTAGCTCACGCTGTGTATATCATTATCCAAAACTTACAAATAACTTACAAAAATTGGCTTTTATACCTTAGCCAAGGTTTTTGGTGGTCAAACTAATAATCTCAGAGCTCTAACTAAAGATGGGTAATAAGAGATTGATACAATCTGGGAGCTTGTAGCCCCAGCTCATCAATTGCAAGGCTTATCCGAAAAATAGGAGTTACAATATTCCCAATTTATTAGAATAATAAGTGTTTTTACAATGAGAACTCCGAAAAATGGTATCCAGGTTAGCCTGTTGTTAACACTTACAAAATGGTGAGCGAGTTTTTTTGAGCGAGAAATGAAACGAGCGAGTCCTTGGGCAATAAATTTATTTGTGAAATAAATCTGTGTGTGCCAATGTCCAATCTAGTAATGACTCTAATTGTGGTTTCCAAGGAAGCCCTTCCCTCTTTGGGAATCGTGATCAATTGCATGTCTACATAATTAAATGCCCTCATTGTTTCATTCTTTAATTTTTATGTGTATGAGACATACACTTTTATTTGGCCGAATTGAATAAGTGAACTCATGATACCCTCATAAACATTTAAAGCACATACCTGTTTTGAACAACTGCCAAAATCGGTCCATGGTGTCGGGGACCCGTTTCGACACAGTTGTTCGGCTTTTGAAACATGCACAAGAGCCTTTTTTGTAATATAAATGTGATCAAATATGCAACATACAGTTTAAAAATACATATTAATATTGAGAGTCTTTTAGAGATGTTCCATGAGAGGTAGGATCAAGCAAAAGTGCACAAGCACTACTGCAACCTGCCATTGGTAGTAGAAAGGCTGTGTAGTCCTAGTCGTTGGTTGAGGACAATAGCAGCACCGATTCAAGATGGTCAATAAAAATGAAAGGGCCGCAAATGGGGATGAGGGGGGCATGTCGAGGCATTCTTTTTCACATGATGCTCTTACTCTAGGAGTGTGCCTAAGCGGTCTAGCAACCCCAAAACTTTGGGGTTCTACCCTCCCTCGAATTTTTGTGTAGCGATCAGCTACATATGAGATCGTGAGAGATGAGAAATGGGATCTTACGGATTTCTAAGATTAAATCTACACTTAGATCCAGTAACTATGTGGAATCTAGTTTTGACAACTTGCTCATTATATATATATATATAATATAGCGGTAGCATCCGACCCCATTGCAATAGTGCTCAAATCCTCCATCGTCAAAAGTGGTGCGGCCCCATGCTAAAATCGGTATGCTCTAGCATGTATTGGTCTCACTTACAATTTGAAGGCCATGCAAAGGCCACATGCTATAAGAAAATCGGGGTGCAATGTATTTCAACCTTCTGAAAATTTTAAATCCCGGTTAGATTTTGAGCTTGCTTTCGAGAAAACCGGAAAATTGACACAAGTTTTAGTGTGATTACCGGCAAGAGCTTCAAATTTTGACCTATGAGCCAAGAGAATTTCAAGCTTGTCCTTATTTTCACCAGTTATTAAAAAGGTATTTTTCTAGCCTTACTCGGAGTGGGAAGGCCTACTGAAGTTGATAATATTTTTATAAATAAAGGTTTGAAAGCTTTGATTACATATAAGTTCCTATTGGAATTGGTCCACACTGACACAGACTATTTTTGACAGGTTTCAGAAGGTTTGGAGAGGGGCAGTTGGAGAGGGGCGCGATGATCACAGACGGCAAAACTTGGCACTCTTTTCTCTCTAACCTTGTCCCATTACTACTATGTAGCTTTGAAAGCTTCGATTATATAGTGCTTGTTGAACCTGCTAGAATTGGTCCGCGCCGGCCAAGGATTTCATTGACGTAATCACAATCATGTGATTATGTTAATAACTCTAGTAATTACACAAAAAAATCACGTGATCATGTTAATTGTTAACTTGAATTTGACCATGACCTACCAAAACCCATAGAACCGGTTAGCCCTACGCCGAGCTTTTTCATTTTCTCGACGGGCTCGACGGGAAAAAGAAAAAGCATGATGAGAGTGATTATATATAGTGAAAATCGTGCTTACCACCGTTCTTTAGCTAGGAAAATTCTTGGGGAGTGTATCCTAGTACCAGGTATAGTCATCTCCTTGTGAATTGACCTAAGGTTACAGAGTCACAGGTCCTTTTTTTGGACCAAACATGATTCTTAATTCGGTAACCACTTCTAAAATTTTTTAATTCCTCTATTGAACATGAAGGTACAAAACCAAAACAATTGAAAATTTGGAGAGTCATGCTCATTGTGATGAAGCCATTGGTCCATTAAATGAGGGATGTAATTGGTTTTAGAAGATGAGCATATGTAAATGACGAGTCAGTAGTCAAGGGTTGGATGTCCTATATTAGTGTACTGGGCATATAAAGATCCTTGAAGTCTTGCATTTTTCACCATCATAGATTTGAGTTGATATACACTGTCACTACACAATATAAGAGCTATAATCTTTAATTGGGTGAAAATAGCTTTTATATATTGAATTGTTTGCATAAGGGGGCTACAATCCTTCACTGGGTACAAGTAGTCCTCAATTGTGTGATTATATTGAAGATTTATTTGTGTTAGTTCATGCATTGGTTTATACAGAGAGTGCATTATGTATTATGAAAGATTATTAGTGCATGAAATGACCAGTCATATATTTTATTTCTTTCGTGTGTTTTTTACAAACAACTGACATCGTTTAGTGTAGAGGTTGATTATTCTTTACAAGTAGCATTTGAAATTAGATGTGTCTTATTGTTTGCAAATCAAAGTGGACATATAAATAATCATCCTAATAATAATTGCATTGAGAAATTCATAGCATTATTGCAATTATTAAGCCATGCATAGAATGCATTGCAATGTATATGTTTTCTCACAAAATAGGTGATCGATATGTGGATTGACTAGCGCGTCATTTTAGCACTGGACAATAAAAAACAACATATCAAATACAAATTCAAGGTTGCATAATGCACTAACACTCCTCATTTTAGCACTGGACAATAGAAAACAACATATCAAATACAAATTCAAGGTTGCACACTGTACTAACACTCTCACCCTAAACCATGACTTGTCGACTTCAAGAAATGTGCACGAAAATATTGATGAACATTGAAAACAATCTTCACTTTAAACTGCAATCTTTTACACGTGTAAAATACAGAGCAAACAATAAATGGTATGTTTGCTCGTGTAATATAAGTCATTCCTAATAAAATTGTCTAGATCTAACAGAACATGTTAAAAATCTAAAACAATTCAAAGCCTCTTGGAAGATACATGCATCGTAATGTATATACTGTCAATTTTATTCTAGCTCATTTAAAACATTGGAAGTATACGAATCGGGCTAGGAAATTGCGAGAATGTTTTTCTCTTTAAAAAGATGAAAATAAATATTTAACATGCAAATTTTGTGCACTTTTTAATGTAGAATTCATGTAAATGTAGCATTTAAAATAGCGATGATGATTGATACTCTTTAAAAAAGATGAAAATAAATATTTAACATGGTAATTATGTGCAAATTCTTTTTTACATAAAATTTATGTAAATGTAGAATTTAAAATAGCGATGATGATTAATGCTATTTAAAAAAGATAAAAATGAATATTTAACATGCAAATTGTGTGCAAAATACTTTTTTTGCATAGAATTTATGTAAATGAAGCATTTAAAAAAGCGATAATTGATGAATAAAGCATCCTTTTGAATATGATTAGCTAGTATACAGTTTCATAAGAGCACTTCAAAACAACAATAGCAAACAATTCAAACATTTGTATAAGAAATACTCTTCAGGGCCGCGTTACCGACCAAGTATTTCATATACTTAATACTTAAAAGTTTAACTGCACATGCATATACAAATTAGATGACGTTCGTACGGCAGGGTTAATGACCTAAACACCACATTTATGCAAAAACAGATGCTTCTAATGAATGCCACTCAATTAGCCACGTTACATCGAGTGCCACCCGAATCTAAGGAGAAATAATTACTTGCAAACGAGCATCATATAGCCGCGTTACCGATCGATGTCCATACTTTTTTTGGGAAAGGGGAAGGGAAGTTGACTCACCATAAGGATACTATATTGCTGCGTTACTGACGTAGTACCCAGACAGTAAGCTAATACTTACAACAAGGACACCATCTTCCCCGCATCACTGAGGTGATGCCCCGTTATAAGCATTTTTCTATAGAATATCTTACACACACACTCCCATTTTGTGGTAAGGTACCTTATGACTGCCACACAATACGACAAAAGGCACGCTACCACACAATGCATACACACACACAACACACAACCGGGTCGTGTGGTCAGGTAATCCGTTGTTGCTGCCACACAATGCGATGTAGAGCACGCTCCACACGACCCCCTCTCTCCCTCTCTCCTCTCGACATACCTGCAAAGGTGGTCATCTCTCTCTCTCTCTCTCTCTCTCTCTCTCTCTCTCTCTCTCTCTCTCTCTCTCTCTCTCTCTCTCTCTCTCTCTCTCTCTCTCTCTCTGTGTCAGATGGCTCAAGCAATAGTGCCCAGCGGGTCCGATCGGGGACCATATATATAATTTTGCGGCCCCGCCGGGCTTTTTAGTCTTCCCGGTGGGTCCACAGGGAAAATGTCAAAGCCAGGCAGGCCCGCAGGGAAAACTGAAAAGCCCGCGGCGGGCTTTTTGTGGGTTTCTAGGTCGCCCTTAACCGGATTCTTTGTGGTCATTCTAACTATGATCATGTAAATGTGTCAACAAGACCTTGTGATCACATAAATTTTTTGGTAATTACGTAAATATTAAATCTTGGCACCGACGCGGTGTCAAGAAATGCGTAGTACGACTAGGAAAGCACCGGGCCTTTGATCGTGAGGATTCGTAGCAAAATCAAGCAAGGCGTTGATGATTTGAAGACAAAAACACACTCAAATAGAAAAAAACTCCATCCATGAAAGCTCCACTTTGAAAAAGAACCAATACTAACTCAAAACTCTTGTGTGTGCGAAGATTAGGTGCACAGATGCAGTGCTCATTCGATTCGTTAAAACCCTAAAATGACTCTTTGAGTTCTTGTCGTGACCATTTCATGGAAGATTCAATACTTCACTCGAGAAGCCCAAGTAGTTATTTCAGGAGGGGAAACCCTAATTGTTGGCCTCACAGCCTCAACCATGTAGTGGAAGCAGCACGGGACTACACTAGCACCCTGTCTTGGATTTGGTGTATCTCCTTGCATATCTATCCAAATGAGCTCATTCTTGGCTCTAAAAATTTCCTTTTAGCTTGAGAAACAACAGCATTATCGTTGATGTGGCATTTTGAGCCATTTTTTGCTATTTTGACCATTTTATGGCCATTTTTAGCAATTTTTTGCCCCAAAATGCCCCTTTTTGTCCATAAAATGCCCAAACAAGCTGGGAAAAATCCCATTGGGCTCAAATTTCATGTTGAACCTCATTTTCCCACTTGGTAAGCACTTTGGACATGTCTGTGCATGAAACCTGCTCTTTTTGGCCAAGATCACGCGCATTGAACTTTCTAGGCAAAAGGAGCGTGCCACTTTGAAACACATGACATTTGTACATTACTAAAGAAAATTATGCATGATTTAATTTGGTAAAACATGCACAAGTTCCACGTCCTTGGCCTTGCACTCCCGAAAAGATATGTACACACGCATGCAACCATGGCACCGTTTTCACATATATCACACTATGTACATTGTAGCATTTGGTCCCACACATCAAAATCATCAAGAGTGAGGTAGATAGTTTTACTTTCACATTATGCACGTGCCACAACAGGACATCCACCCCCTCTAAACCTACACATCCTCTGGCATGTGCCACACGTATCTTTCCTCAGCAAGTTCAGTCTTCATTGAAGTCCACATACATGTTGATTTCATCATCGTTTACAACAAAATCTATTGCATCATCCTCTTGTTCTTCATCCACATCCATAACATTTTCATCAAATCCTTCATTGTGGCTTTCCTGTGAATCAAGGGGATCTGTATCACGTCTTCTTTTGAATAACTTGATTCGTTTCCCTGCGATGGAAATCTTCATTTTTGTCCCATCTAATTCATGCAAGGTATAAGTTGCATTCCCATGTACATGCTGAACCACATAAGGACCAAACCATCTCTTTGAAAGATTTCTTATTGTTGAATGTTGGTTGTCAAGACTGTTGTCATACACCAACACCCAATCACCTTCCTCAATAGCTTTAGGTATGAGCCTATGCCTTTTATCAAATCTGTCTTTATTCTTTAACCTTGCATCTTTCAATCGTGCTACTGCATTCTCAATATCTTGAGGCCTTCTTTCTAACTGTTATATGTGGAAGCAAGAAGGCGTTCCCTACTCATTCCATCTTCCCCGGGCAATACATTCCATGTGGGAATTACATACTCAATTGAAATTATAGGTTTCTGACCATACATCAACTCAAAAGGCATATAACCAATAACTGAGCTATGAGTTGTATGATCAGCCCTTATAGCATAGGGCAATAACCTAGGCCACTCTCCCATTTTACCTTTGTAGGCCTTAGCCAAAGCTTTAATGATAGGAGGATGCCCACGCTCTAATTTACCATTTCCCTCAGGATTGTATGCAGTGGTGAGAGCAAATTTAATGCCCAACCTAGAGAAAAACTCCCTTGCTTTGTCAGCATCCAACTCACCCCTGTCCGCTGTTATTTCCCAACACAACCATATGGCTAATTACATCATCTAAGAGGAACTTACATATCCCTTATGTGCTTTTCGTTCTTAATTAGAGCATGACCTTCAACCTGGTTGGTTAAATCTTCCCGTGTAAGCACTATGTATCTCATTCTCCATAAGCCCAAAGGCATTGTAACTAGATCTACTACCCACTTATAGTGTATGGCCAATGGGTAAGTAGAATGCAACCCATCATGATGATGTACATTTGAATACATTTGGCAGGTTTCACAAGACTCCACAAAGTGATATACATCTTTATACATACCTTTCCACTAATACCTCTCTTTCATTATAGTAAAGGTGGCCCATATATCTCTATCTCCAACATAAAGACTCTCATGAAACTTTTTTATAAGCTCATTTTGAGAGTCCGTATCATTCACGACTCTCAACAACATTCCATTTCTTTGTTTTGGACGCTTCCATAAGTACCCATCTTTTAAAAAGTAGGGACATAGGCCTTTCTTCGTATTCTTTTGAATTCTTGATCAGTCCACCCTTCTTGCCTTGTCAAAGTGCTTAGATAGCATCCAATGAGCAACCAGTCACCTTGATAGAGTTCCTGTATAAATGACTCAAATGCATTTGATAGGAAAACATGATTAACCTTGGCATGAGAGATACTAGAACTCTGTGCCTACACCATTGCCCTCGACAACCATGTCTTCTTCATTGTCATACCTTGGTCTTGAAAGAATATCCGCAACTACATTATTTTTCCCTGTAATATTCTTAAATTATGGATTTAAGGACTTTATGTAGGCAATCCATCTCAACATAGCAATGTCAAGAGTTGAGCAGCTTGTGACCATTCGAAGAAGGGGTAGACAATCAGTCTCCACTATTACATTTGCTCCTATCAAATACTCTTTGTCACATTTCAAAGAAGTGACTACTCCCCATAACTCTCTTTTTACCTGTGGATAATTGCACTGATGAGCACTTAAGACCTTTGCTCCAAATCTCACTACATATCGCTTGCCATCATCATCATCTTGCCCAATCGCCCATCCAATTCCTGTGGGGAGAGTATGCACTTTCACAATTATCTTCCACATTCATACTTTGCTTTCATCAAAGTTGGAGACATAAGCAACAACTTCTTTAATTTTCTCATTGCATGGGTATGCATTTCTTCCCATTTAAACTTTTGGTTCTTTCTCAAAAGTTGATAAAACGGTTCTGCCACATGCGCATAATGTGGAATCCAGATAACATAGAGCACACATGCACCCAAGAAACTTTGAACCTCAAATACATTAATACATGTCTCCTTATTCTTTGAATCACATTAATCTTTGCAGGACAAGGCCTTCTACCATACGGACTGCACATATGTCCCACAATAAGAACTTCGCTGACACCAAACACTGACTTTTTTCCAGACAAGGTAAGGTTCACTTCTTCAAATCTTGACAAGATCTCATCACAATCATTGATATGATTTGCTACATACTTGCGGCACCCCCTCGAGTCAAGAGTCACATATATATCACTTACATCACCTCCTTTAATTGGCACATTATCAAGGAAAGGCATTGTAGTTTGAGGTATGAAGTCACGTAGGAATTTGTTCATACCATTTATCATATGTGCAACTGAATTAGTTTCTCCCTAAGGGAAGGTGCACATCCTTATCAAACCCAAGGGTCTCCTCATGGTAGTCAGGTCCTTGTTTCCATTGCTAGTTGGAACTGATCATACCCTGAGTACAAATCTCCCATAGAATATATTGTCCTTCCTACAAATGCCTCTGCAAATTCATCTGCAATTGACCCTGTACCCACATTTCTAATTGTAACCTTGTTGACGGGTTGCAGATCTTGTATAAAGCGTAAAGAACCGTTTTTCTTTGGAACTGTGAACCACCTGTTTGAATATGGAGTACAAGAAGGCTCCAAAATACCCATCTTGATCTTTTCATTAAGCAACTCAATGAGTTTTGGCAAATGGGCCTTTGGAACCCGAATAGGCCTCAAGTTCTAAGGTACACGAGGGACAATGAAGATCACCATAGGAGAAACAATGGATGGATCAACACACCCTATCTCATGCAGATCAAATGCAAAAGCCTTTCCATGTTTGGCAAGTATTTTTTCAAATCATACTCTTTCAACATCTTTCAAACTGTCCTTGCAACCAATATTTAACTCCTTCAATAAATCCCGTTGTCATGCATTTTTTGGATGAAGATAAAGTTCCTAATCCATGCTAAAAAGCTTGCTCACTAGCCTCGAGTGCATAAATGTACATAATGCTTTGAGTTTTCAGAGTGCTCTTGTAAAATTTATGTATAAATTCTTGGTGTTGCTTAGTCATTTGCAAGAGTTTTGGGTTGGTCAAACTTCTAAAAGGTGGTTTTCAACGAGTATTTTTAGTCGTGCTTGATAGCCGGTGAATCGGACTCATACATCATGAGTTACATGCATTTAAAATGGGCGGTTCCTTACTAAGAAAGTGGGTGCAGATACATGCGAGGAAAGGCAAGTGGGGGTTTAATTGATAGATTTAATTAGAAAAGGTGGGTTAAAATATTTTTGGAAATGGCCGAAGTGATAAGCTCCAAGCCGGGCTTTACAGCGTCGCATTCGGTGCTCGAAGTCACCCGCCATGTCTCTGTCAAAATTGCTTGGTGTGGGGAGCAAAACAGGAAATTTATGTGCTTAAGTGGTGAGGTGGAAGGATGGTGCCAAGTGGAAATGGAGTAATCCCACATGCGGGGGAGCAAGTGGAAACTGGAGGGTATGAGGGGGGGAGTGGGTACCTTCTAAGGTTGTATCAAAGGGGAAAATGGAGCTTCCTTGCCTTGCTAATGGGGGCTCTTGGGTGTTGGGGAGAGAGAAGGCACCCATTTTCAGTTCATACCTGCTCCCAAGCACTTGGCCAAGCTTTTGGTCCTCTGGACACTTCCCTTCCCCACTTTCCTTGGTCAAAAAGTGGCCGACATGCCATTTTCCACCCAAATTAAGCCCCAAATGGACCAATTAAAAGGTGAACAAGGAGAGAACCATGTCGACTAAGAGGGGAGATAAAATACCTTGGGATAAGAGCCAAAAATATCCCCTTTTTAATAGCTGCAATTCCCTGCACACTTTTTTTGCTTACAGAGAAGACTAGCTTTTTTGGAGCTTTTGAGAGATACTCCAACTTCGAAAGCTTGTAATTCTCTCGTCCGTTGTCCGAATCAAGAATATGGATACTCTATGGAGGTCTACACAACACGAGATTCATCTTTATGATCTTGGTTTTCAGTAATTCTAATCATGGTTTGGGCTACGACTGTTTCCCGCCCAACTTTACAGGTGTTCGATATATGTGTTTTTCGCAGCTTTATAGTGTTTCCTTCCGACAGTGTGGTGTGTGCAAGGCTATAGAGGTTCTTGTTTTCCTTCTTGTTTGCAGGCTAACATCATTTTGGTGCCTACCACTGAGGATCAAGTGCTCTTATGCTCCAATACTTGTGAAATATGTCTATTCTGCAAGCAGTGAATGTAAAAGGGATGTGGGTCCTTATGGACAACCGCTTATGTATGTGCAAATTGTGGACAACACTTGAGGCAGTTGTATAATTCAATTGTAGCCTTTGAAGGGTCGTGAGGTTTTGTGAAGTCAAGCTCGGGGGGCCGGGTTACCCAATGTGAGGTGGATTAGGTACTATAGCGATCCATCGACGTCCCTTGAGTTTTCGACGTCACATGTAAGTGTTTTTGTGGCAATCAAACATGGTAGACGAGTTCCCACAGTTTCATGGATTGCCTTATGAAAATGCACAGATGTTTATTGAAAATTTGGAAGTCAATTGCTTACTGCACAATATACTAGACCAAGCTATATTGTTGCAGCTGCTGCAATATAGTTTACAGGATGAGGCAAAAATTTGGTTACACAATTTTGAGGAGTTGATGCAAGCACAAAATACAGGGGTGGTTTTGGACTACTATCGTGTGAAGCAAGCTTTGCTGGCACAATACCAATCCATCAAAGTACTTGATAAAGTTTGGCATGAAATTGTGGGGTACACTTAGAGGGCTAATCAAAGTGTTGACAATTTTGTCATGCAGTTCACCCGTTTATGGGATAAATGGGCCCGAGCTTTGGGAAACAAAATCCCTCCATCCTTGTTGAAGAAGGATCGTTCTGTGGCAAACCTAAAAGAAAGTCTGAAGTTCAAAGCTGAGCTGAAAAGGCCCGCCACCTTTGAGGAGGCAGTCGCCATTGCCGGAGAGAAAGAATGGAAAGCTCAAAGGCTTAATGAATACGAGAAAGCGGTCCCTGAGAAAAATAATGGTAGCCAAAAGGAGGAGAATCAGGTAGAAGCTAAAGGCCAACCTGTTGAAAAGGGCTGCTAATACCGAACAGTTGCAACAAAATATGCAAGACATGATGACCATGATGCAGGAATTACGACTTAGCGTTCTTGGTGGTGGAGGTGGTTGTGGTCGTGGACATCGTAGAGGGATGGCTCAGGCATGTGAGGCTCATCCTAATGCTAATACGGGTCATGGACAAGGTGGTTTTGAGCCGTAGAGGAGGTTCATTCCTACTTGTTATAATTGTGGTGAGCTTGGTCACATCAGTACTTATTGTATAAATCCAACAAGGATGGGAGGGGATATGTTTCCAC
This sequence comes from Adiantum capillus-veneris, assembly GCF_014529385.1. NCBI lineage: Eukaryota > Viridiplantae > Streptophyta > Polypodiopsida > Polypodiales > Pteridaceae > Adiantum > Adiantum capillus-veneris. The sequence goes on from NC_140960.1 coordinate 38,885,159, forward strand.
TTCCTCAGTAGATTCCTAACAGAGCTAATGATTATGCATTGGATATACGGGGAGATCAAGGTACTGGATTGAAAAATCAAGCCTCAACCTCTGGTGGTCATGTGGGCATTATGCAAGTCAAAAAGAAAGAAGCAGATATGCTGCCATTAGGAAAAAGAGACCAAGGCCTAGTAGAAAGAAAGGGAAGGAAAAAGAGGGTGAAGATGCAAAAGTCAAGAGAAAGATAAAGCCTCATAGATGATTTTAGGTGGCGGAGTTACCGCTGGGAGAAGGCCAAACAACTTACAATTTAAAGGAAGTCCTGATTGGGAGGAAAGTGGATTGTACTTTTGGATAGTTGATGAATATGATGCCCAAACTTGAAAGGCAGTGGAGGTCATTAGTGAATCCAAAAAAAGAGCCGAAGCATGGACAAGTCAGAGTGTTGTTTGTGGGAGAGTTACCCGACATCTACCCTGTGGCGAATGCTTGGAACAAAGGTGTGGTCATGGGAGAAGCCTACGTCGATGGAGGTGCTCAAGTTTGTGTGATCACATAGTCATGTGCGAGAGACTGGGTCTCATTATATGCGGAAGCTTTGAATTTCAGATTCAACTTGAAAACCATGCCAAGCTGAAATATTTGGGGATGATCAAGAATTTGGAAGTTGAAGTCTTTAATGTGAAGGTTATAGTAAACTTTCATTTTATCCTAGCTAGTCTAGGAGCTTTTCCTCTCATTTTGGGACAACCTTGGTGGAGAGCTATTGGTGCCGTGCAAGATTTGGGCAAGGGCACAATTTGTGTGTATTAGAGGAAGGGTGAAAAGAGGGTGTTTGATATGACTACCGAAGAAACTATGGCACTAGAAGATGTGAGTGAGAATGATGAGTCTGAAACTACCAGTGATGATAGTTCTGAAGACTCAGAAAGTAGAACTACTTCGAGTTCCAATGATGAGGATGAAGTGTGATTATTGTTGTTGGATGAGGAATAGAAAGAAATTAGTGAAGTGCTGCAAATATCAGGGAATATAAATGCCTCAAGCCATTTAGATCAACTTGAAGAGTTGATGCAACCTAAACTGGAACTGCCAGTGAAGAAAGAGTTGATTCAAAATATGCTAAGTACTGATTTGACGCAAGGAGAAAGAAGGGAGTACTTAGCAATGTTGGACAGGTTTCCAAATCTTTTCATTACCTCATATCAAGAAATAAGGGTTTTGTTGGGTATCCTATGAAGATCGAGCTAGTTGAAGGGGCAAAGACAATACGACAGAAATTAAGAAGGATGGGTAAGGAATAGATGAATGCTTTAAAGGAAGAAGTGGATAATATTTCTGATGCAAGGTTCATTGTGCTAGTGGATAATGCTGAATGGGTGAGCCTTGTAGTAGTCACCCCAAGGAAATATGGGCGTTGGAGAGTTTGTGTTGATTACAAGCCACTAAATGCAGTGACCAAGAAAGATCCTTACCCTTTTCCTTTTATTGATCAATTGTTAGATGCAGTGGCTAGTTTTGAGAGATACAATGTCTGTGATGGGTATTTAGGATACTTTCAGCTTATCCTTGCTCCTGAAGACAGGAAAAAGGATACTTTTATCACGCCATGGGTTTGTTTCTGCTTTTGTTGCCTTCCTTTTGGGTTGACAAATGGGCCAGGAGCCTTTGAAAGAAAAGTAGATTGGGTCTTTGCCCCGTTCCTCGGGAAGTTTGTCAAAGGATTCATAGATTATTTCTGTGTATACAGTTCAAGGAAAGAGCATGTTCAAAAGCTTGAAATGAATTTTTTTAGGTATGATGAATGCGGGGGTTAGCTCAATCCTAAAAAATGTCATCTGGCATAGCCACGGGTGAAGCTTCTTGGACATGTTATTTCAGAAAATGGAATTGAACCAGATCCAAAGAAAGTGGAGAATTTGCTATTACTGTCATCTCCAAAAGATACCAGACAGTTGGCCACTTTCATACAAAAAGTTAAATATCTGTCTCGCTTCATACCTTTGGCATCACAGCTATTGTATCCATTGTAGCAAACAGTTAAGAATGATCCCTTAGAGTGTTCTCATGACTGTGATGATGTTTTTGACAAAGTTAAAGAGGTTTTGAGTACGTTACCTATTATGCAAGCTCCTGACTGGGAAAAGGAGTTCTATGTTAACCCATGAGTGGGAGATGATGCTATTGGAGCTATGTTATTGCAAAGGGGGAAGGAATCTTAGTATATGAAGCTTGTTCATTATGCTAGCAGAGTGAAGACTCCTCATGAAAGAGATTTTTTTGAAATTGAATTGGTGATGACCAGTATGGTTTATGCTTCCAGACGATTTAGACACTACTTGCTACAAAATTCATTCACCTTTCTCACCAGTTACTCATTGCTTCCCCAGCTATTCAATAATTCAAATATATCAAAAACAATGATGAAGTGGGTTATTGAGCTTCAAGAGTTTCAGTTCACCTTTTTGGTGAAGGAAAGTACTCGGGCTACCCAGCAAATCCTCTCACTTATAAGGATACTTTAGTTTTGGTCAAAGAAGAGGTGGTGCAAAAAAAGGAAGTCGAGACTCTTGCCATCTCTAATGCTTCACTGTTATACTTTGATCTTATCGAAGAAGTCATGATGCTGCTTCAGGAGGCATTGTTATTTATGATGCACAAGGGAAGCTTATGAGGAAGCAAGGGCTGAAACTTGATGCCAAAAGTAACAATGAAGCAGAATACATGGCTCTTGAAGGTGGTTTTCATATTTTCTTACAATTGGGAATTAAACGCTTGCAAATTTAAGGAGATGCTTTGTTGGTGGTGAAGCAAGTGTTGGGAGTATGGACGAATAAGAACCCTAAACTGAAAAATTTATGCTTCAAATTGAAATCATTGCTCAAAAAGCTTGAAGCATGGAGTTTGCAGCATATTGAGAGGTCTCAAAAGGAAGAATCTCATGATGCTGCCCAAGAGATGATCATGTGTGTGTTTGTGGTAAAGGTAGATGCCCCTCTATATCATGGGAGGGAAACCTTATCAAAGAAAGTGGATTTTCTATTGACAGGTACTCTACCTGAAGGTTTACCGTGTTCTAAAAATTATGCATTTATAAGAAAAGCCACGAAATATAAAATTCTTGATGATGTGCTTTACATGAAAGGAGGTGATTTGGTTTTGCGTTGTGTGCCTTGGAAAGAGGAAATTTACAAAATCCTAGAAGAAAATCAAGAGGGATTTTGTGGAGGACATTTTGCTACGAAGATCATGTTGCATAAGGTCTTGCAAGAAGGTTATTTATGGCCGAGTGCTCAACGGGATGTTAATCATTGGTGCAAGTCGTGTCTGCCTTGTCAAAGGATGGGAAAAAGAATTTTGAAGCCTGAATTGCAAACAACAATTCTAGCTTTCGACATGTTTGAGAAATGGGGTATCGATGCCATTGGACCCTTACCTATGACTAGCAAAAGAAATGCTTGCATCTTGACCGTAGTGGATTATTTGTCACAATGGGCAGAAGCCAAGGCTGTCAAACAGATTACAAGTAAAGAGATGGGAAAATTTGTTTATAAGTACATATGTTGCAAATTTGATGTGCCACCAAAGCTACTTTCTGATAGAGGACCATGATTTAGAGGAGAGATGTTTGATTTCTTATGCGAAAACCTCAATATACAACATAGGTACAATTCTCCCTATTATCCACCATGCAATGGTCTTAATGAAAGGTTCAATGGAGAGTGGGTAAAGATCTTGACAAAGATGACCCAGACACATGGGAAGACTTGGGATTCAGAGCTACCTTGTGCGTTATAGGCCTACAAAACTACTATCAAAACGAGCACAGGATTTTCCCCTTACCACTTGATTTATGGCAAGGAAGTTTTATTGCCAATTGAAGTGGAAATTCCTGATCTCAAGTTGTTGTCATTGGAAGATGAGGAGCAAACAAATGCATGGCAAAAAAGGTTATTGGATTTACAATTCTTGCAATATTTGGATAGCGTTTTAGCTTTGAGCTACTATGAAGAAGTGTCAACGAAGGCTCAGCTAAAAGCCAATGAGTGCGTGGAAGATAAAAAAATTGAGAAGGGTGATTTAGTGTTGCGATACAATAGTAAATTGGAAAATACTTTTCAGAAGAAATTTCAAATCAAATGGGAAGGTCCTTTTACTGATGTAAAAAAATTTGAAAATGGCACATATCAGTTGGCCGACTTAAATGGTGCACAACATAAATATCGTGTTAGTGGTTATAAATTGAAGAAGTATCTGGCACGTTTGATGACAATTGCGACTGATGAAATGCTATCAATAGAAGGAGACAATGTGGAAACATCTGAAAATGCGAATGAGGTTTCTGGGGATGAGATGTAGCAGTTGTTCACCCTAGACACCTCTGCTTGTCATGAATGATCAAGCAGGCTAGGGAGGGTTGGCAAGCTACGTCAAGCATTTTTTGGATGAAGATAAAGTTCCTAATCCATGCTAAAAAGCTTGCTCACTAGCCTCGAGTACATAAATGTACATGATGCTTTGAGTTTTCAGAGTGCTCTTGTAAAATTTATTGTAATGGCTATTGCCCACACAGGAGCAATAGGCATTACGGGAATGATTACCCGCAACTACATTATATGAACATCAACATATAGAATGGCGATAGAAGGAAGTACACAGTACACAGGCACATAACACCTCTTGCTTCATTCATGTGTGATCCAGACACAGGGTTACAACAGTAGATGCCATGAATATCATAGAGATTGGTTGAGTTACATCAAAAGACAGGTATGCCCCTCCATATACAACCGCTACTCCAGCACAGATCGGGAACGGTGCACACACTCCTGTCCCATGATATCCTGTGAAGAACTGCCGCTACGGCCGCCGCATACCGCATGACTCCTGATCCGTAGTGTCCAGACCTTCGCAGGACCGCATGACCGTATGTGCGGCTAATGCTGTAACACCTTGCACGCACGGTGGATTGCGTGAAACCACACTCAGCCCCTCCGGTTGGAAGGTTCCGGTTGTTGATCTTCACCCTGCTGTGGTGAAGAGGAAATATCAATGTAGCCAAAGCTTCTAAAATCTGCAGTATGTGCCCGATAGACCTCATCCAAAATATGTGGATCTATCTCAATATGTTCAGGCCAAGGAGCCCGAGGAATAAACTGCGTTGGCAAAGAAATAGATTGAGGAGCCTGTGGCAAAGGAGCAAGAGGTGTATGTAAAGGATAATAGCGAGAAAGGTATCTATTAAGAGAAGATCGAAATGGAGGGCAAGGTGGTAGGCTGAGAGAAAAAGAATGAGCCAAGGTCTCCACCCAAAAAGAGACCCTGCGCCGCTCCTTACAAAATCGACGAATCATTTTCTACAAACGAGATACATGAGCCTGGGCTTCAGCACAATCCTCTGTAGCTTGTGCCCAATCAGCAACATCAAAACCCTCAGGAACAACACTCTTACCTCTGTCAATGTTGGATGACTGGGGGTGTTGCACCACAACCTGCTGAGTGGGTGGCTGTGCTCTCACCTCAGCAGCTAAGTGTGCACTCCAGCTTTGTAGTTGATTATCCAAAAAAACACGGAGATCTTCTTGCATCTCCACTGCCAACGCATCCAAGTCATTCATATTGATCATTACATCACCAGCGTGCGAGGCTAAGTATGAGGCCAGGCTATGCTGTGTTCTCAACTGAAGAAGTTCTTGTTGAATAGAGGCCACAAATTCAACATTAGCCCCTCATAGCATTTGTATTTCTTCCCCTTGCTGGCGAGTTGTGGCAGTCAACTCTTCATTTTGAGTGGACAACTCGGCAATGCGAGTCTACGAGGCCGCTACCTGTGCGTCCAGCTCATTTACCCTTCCCTCTGTGGCGGGGGCTCGCCAGGCCGCACGAATAGACTATGCAAGTCTGCTCAAAAAGTGTCACATGCCTGTAATTGGTCAGTGGGGGTCGCTGCCGTAGCCTCCCAAGGTAGCGCTGCGGCAAGAGTACTTCCCGTCAAGGCAGCCGCATTGGTAGTGCTAGAAGTTTTCGGTTGAGCGGGAACATCCGCAACCGGAGAGTTAGTCCGCAGCAGAATAGCACTGCCCACTCTCTCCTGCATTCGGCGGCGCCAGCGAGCCACCGCAGAATCCTCCAAAACAAGAGATGCAGTCGTTGGAGGTGGTGTAGAAAATTGATGTTCCTCCCTGCCGCGCTTGCGGCTTGGTGATCCTGCACCTGCAGTGACCATCTCATGGGCTCCAGAGGATACCACTGCTGTCGATGGACCAGGCAAATCCCCAGTGCCACCATGCTGTTGCTCTGTTTCCCTCTCAGCAGGCACTGCCAAACTTTGCGTTTGCGACAAACGAGCAACAGTTCCTTGGACCACCAATCGATCATCTTCAAAGTGGGAGAGAGGATGCAGGGCGAGAGGAAAAACTTCTCTTAAAGGAAAAATCAATGTGAGAAGTTGGCCAACTTTTGTATTGGTTGGGGTATTTCTCCCCAACTGTGCCATCACTCTTTGGCACTCCGCCAGCAGTCGTTCTCTGACAACCGCTGCCCAAGCTACTGGTCCAAAGTTGGCCGAATGCAAAACATTTCTTGCTCGGGTTGAAATGGTATAGGTTTTGGCTTGTAGCCAAATCGCCTCGAGAAACCATCGATACGCATCCCTGGTTGCTACATACGACAACCCTGAAAGCTTATACTCCCCTTTTACTTTCAAGCCAAACTCCTGCTCGACATCTGCAGTAGGGATCACATGAGAGGCACGCACCATGCCATCGTTGGGCAAACAACAACACCTGGAGATCCTTTCTGCTGTCAACTGAATCTGTTGATTATTTAGCACCACAATATCACCAGCAGCTAGTTGCTCAATCAAACCTGCTGCTTGCGGGTGAACTGGTATCCCTTGCCAATCCAAGTTGGCAAACACACGGAGCTGCAAGTCTTGCAGCCATGCGTCCACTCGTCGAAGCACTAGCTGCTGCACAGGAGTGAAAGGGTTACATTGCAGGACGGAAGCTGTCATGGCGGCAATGAGATAAAGGAGCAAAGAGTATAGAACTAAGAGCGCGCGACACACTACACAGGAGAAACACAATAAGAATCGTCTACATGTAGTAACCCTCTCACAATGAGTTCCCAAAATAGGGCGATCCACGATGTCGCAACCATCATAGTTCCTTTCCCGCTTTCCAAGATTGCATGCAAAAGAATCCCCAATCATGATTAGGGCGGCTTCCGGATCTTGTACCACAGCAAAGGGGCACTGAATCGGGGTAGGTGAAACATAATGGTGCGCGCAGTCTGAAACCATTGATCGGCACAGAAATAACCTCCCCCCGTAAATCCACCAAATAAAAAGAGATGGGCCCGCATGCTTGAAAAATCCAGAATGGTCCTGACCACCGTAATTTAAGCTTCCCCGGCATCTTCCCGAGGCGGAATTAAAGACAAGGACCAGCTGTCCCCGAACAAATTTTCGTGCTTTCGGGCGATCCAGCCATTTTTCTGCCTAGACTGTAGATCCTGCAGCACCGCAAAGCTATTCAGCCGCTCTTCGTCGAGTTCTTGCAAAACATCCAATCGATAAATCATAGAATCCTCCGGAAGAAGCCGATCCGCAATCAACATCCACAGACTCGGGATCACATGCTCCACCGGGGTGATTGCCTCCATGCCAAATGCCAACTTAAAAGGATTCAATCCTGTTGCCACTTTATAAGCTGTCCGATAGCCCCTAAGGCAGAAGGAAGTTTCACATCCCAATCTGTTCGATGCATATTCACCAACTTTGTTAAAATCCGAATCAATTGCTTATTAGTTGATTCTGCTTGCCCATTCGCCTGAGGATAATATGGAGAAGATTTCTTGTGCAATACAAAATAAAACCGTAGCATTCTCTCCATCACCTTATTCAAAAAATGACTTCCCCTGTCACTAACCACCTCAATAGGGCAACCATATATAGAAAAGATATCCTTATATAAGCATCCCGCCACAGAAACTACAGTATTATCTCTCAAAGGCCATGCCTCCACCCATTTGGTAGCGTAATCCGTGGCTGTCAAAATATAATTATTACCTGTGTGAGCTGCCACTAGTTTAAAAGGACCAACAAAATCCAAACCCCACTTTTGAAAAGGCTCCAAGGGCAGAACTGGCTGAAAAGGCATTCTGGACCGTTTGGTAGGTTGCCCCAACCGCTGACACACATCACACTGTTGCACATAAGTTCTCGCAACTTGAAACAATGTGGGCCACCATAATCCTGATTGGAGAACCTTTCAAGCTGTGATTAATGCTGTAAAGTGACCTCCCACAATACCAGTATGGACTTCCTCTAATACTGTTGTCTGCTCCTGTGGTAGCACACATCTGAGTAATACATCTGCCACCTTACGATAATAGAGCTTTCCCATAATAATCTCAAAATTTCTGCTTCTAGTAGCCATGCGTTTCCTCTGATGGATGGACAAGAAGAAAGGCATTTCGCCGCTATCGAGAAAATGAAACATCTCCTCATACCATGTCCATGGGATGCTCGAAATGACCCTTGCCTGTTGCGGAACTGGGATATCCTCTGCAACTACTGCTGTTAGAAACAGAGATGCATTCGGAAATTCATCAGCTACACCCGTCGACGGTTCATCGGAATCTAACCTTAATAGGTAGTCAGCCACCGCATGCTGAGCCCCTGGCCGATGTATGACCTCAAAGTCAAATTCCTGGAGCAAAAGCACCCATCTAGCCAATCTTCCCGTCAAATTCTGTTGCCTTACCAGGTATAAAAGAGCCGAATGGTCCACATGGAAGAAAAAACATCGGCCCAACAGATAGTGCCGGAATTTCTTCATTGAATAAATCATCCCTAAACATTCCCTTTCGGTTACTGAATAATTTCTTTCTGCGGATGATAATCGTCTACTAGCATAATAGACAGGTCGGAACCATCCTTGACTTTGTTCCTGCATCAACACACTGCCAATAGCTCGATCCAAAGCATCCACAAACACATGAAAATCCTGACCCCAATTCGTTGCAAGCATAATCGGAGCTTTGGATAGCTGAAGTTTTAATCTCCGAAAAGCCAAGTCACATTCCTGTGTCCATTCAAAATCTATAGCATGAGCTGCCTGAGTAATTGGGATTGCCAAATGTGCGCCAAACCGCAAATGCCTCCCATGCTAATGAGATTGACCCAGGAAAATCTGGCTACAGCCTTCACAAACATGTTTGACAGGTGCTTCAAGAGGCGGCAAAGAAGCAACCATATCAGATTTCTGCAAACGCAGCAAACTGGAAAAATTCAGATGACCAAAACGTGCATGCCAAAGTTTTGCATCTGAAATAGCCCTTGAATCTGCAACAACATTTGCAAAATTTTTTCCACACTTGTCATACAAAGTGAGCTTATACAGACCACGGCACAGAAGCCCAGATGCAACAATTTCATCACCAAAACTGAGATCATGAACTGTACATCTGTCATCCACAAATTTGACTACAAGTCCAAGTCTAGCAAGTGTGGATACAGACAAGAGATTCTTCTTGATCCCAGGTACATAAAAAGCATCAACAAGTGTGAAGGAACTGCCATTAGCAGCAGTGAGCACAATCTTTCCAACTCCTTGAACTGGATAAGAGGCGTTGTTGGCACAAGTGACTGAATTCCCATGAGGGACAGACTCAAGAGAGGTAAACAATTCACGATGTGGGGTAATGTGCTTTGTAGCACCACTATCGAAATACCACACATGTGAATCTGTAGCAACTGACAAGCATGCATCATGGACAGCAGGATTGTAAGTGCACTCTGTGCTAAAATCCCATTCTGCATCAACATCAGCAACAGAGTCTCCTTTCAGAGAAGACTCAACAATGGCTGCATTTGTAGTGGAATCAACATTTGCAGTGGAACCACCCTCTTTCTTCTTAGCCTCTTTGGCCTTCAACTTAGGACACGACTTGATCAAGTGATCATTGGATTTATAATAATGGCAACACATCTTCTTTTTGCCCTTATCACCAGAATTGCCAGACGAAGTACTGCCAGAAGAAGCATTAGGAACATAATTTTTGCCACTCGCAGCAGAACCATAAGAAGTGGCTACATTGTTGTTACCACCCTTTCTTTGAGAAGCAATAAAAGCCTGTTCAACTACACGCTGCCTAGTCCTGTTTTTTCTGGAAAGTGACTCTTGCAACAGCAATGTGCATAATGCATCAAACTTGACAACTTCAGGATTTCCTTGGGTCATCAGTCTCCAAGTAATAGCAAAAGTCTGGTAAGGCATCAAGAACAGTCTGCACAAGGGAACTGTCTGAAATGACTTCACCTGCAAAAATAAGCTGCTCATTGATATCCTTGACACTAGCAAGGAAAGTGTCCATATCATCTTCCTCATGCATAATCTTCGACTACAGCTCTTTACGTAGCAAAGCAATTTTAGCCTCATTGCGGCTTGCATAAAGACCTGCTAAAATATCCCAAGCCTGTTTTGCAGATTTTGCTGAACGGATTCCAAGGAACAATGGTACGCTTCACAGACAACGCAATCAATGCATGAGCCTACGCATCCTTAACATCCCAACGAGCTTGTTCTGCCATAGGCAAAACAACTCTAACAGCTGCAATCCTTGCAGCAAGACCTGCAACATCCTCAACATCGCCTACATCCTCAGAACCAGGACGTACATCAATGCCCTGCACAATGTTCTAGACACCCTTTGACACAAGAACATGTTGCATCATATAAGCCCACATAGGGTAGTTGTCCCCATCAAACCTATCCTCAGTAGCAAACATCTTGAACACATCTGTGTTGTTGTTGTCAGCATAGTAAATGCTGCACCTGATGTGAAAACTTCCCGAAAATAGGAGAAACGGAGCGGGAACAACCTATTCTATATAGCACAAACTGTAGAAGACTATAAGGCACCTGTTACACAGAAAACAGCACTAACATAAATTCTGCACAAAATGACAAAATAGCCTGTGCAGTACTGCCTGTAGTGGAAATGGAGGCCGAAATGAGCCCAAATCAAAATTCTGAGTAGACCCAGCTCTTCGAGCTTTTCCAAAAAATTTGTCGACCTGCGAACGCTCGCCAAAGCTCACTGAAATCGGAGAAAGTGAGCAGGCCTGTGCTGGAGCAGTTGGCGACTAAGCCCGGGAGGACGTGACCTACTCTGATACCAATTGTTGGAATTAGGGTTGTAGAGAAACACACACACAGCTTGGAGAAGACAACGGAAGCTCAAGGCACACAATAGAGAGTGTGTTACTTAGTGTGGAATGGAAAGATAGATAGCCCTAGAGTGATGGGCGTATATACAATGCTCGGGGGGGAAAACCTCCTAAAGAGGGAAAAAATGCCCCGGCAGTCCTAGTGTGTTCACACACATCACTACCACATGTATATGATAGCAGTGGACCTTGCTACTCTCTTCCCTTGGTTTATTAGTTTGAATACTCATTATATATACTTGCTTAGATCTATATAATTACTCATTAGTTAGGTTACAAGTAGGTATGTAATTTGTTAGCCTTAAGGGACTTTGAATATTGAATAGTAAGAAAGTCAAGTGCTGGTTTGAAGATCTTTTGCTTATCTAAACTACACTCTAACTCAATAATAAGTTTCTTAAGTTCCACGAATTGTCCTATCTAGGCTCCAAAAGAGTCTTAATTGGTTTGTGCTAGATTCTAACTTCCTTGATGGGGTAGAATCCTAGAAAAATGAGGCACTATAAGTTTTACCTTAGCTCAAATGGATTTTCACTTAAACTAGACTGCAATTTGGCACTCTAGTATCTTTGTCTCGATGGAGTTTAACACTAGATACATAGTAGTGATATTTAAGCTTCATGTCTCTTCACTTGATCGAGATATGAGACCATACTTTCAAGGTCACCACTTGTCTTACCTAAAGACCAATGTGAGACATGGGAGCAAGAAATCCATCCAATATTGTTTTAAGGACTATTACATAGACAATCAATAACTTAAGTAAAGCTAAAAGACTTGGATCTTTCACAATTAATAACTTAAGTAAAGCCAAAAAGACTTGGATCTTTGACAGTTTTTTTCAAACTAAAAAAGCACAATCTCATGCTAACAAAACTATAAATCACAATTGAAATTTTTGAACAAGAAAAATATCAACAATCTTAGTAAGAAGGATACTTTTCATTTCATTTGATAATTACAAATTAAAAGAAAGTCTCTCAAGAAATTGATAAACAAAAAATGTAGGTGACTGCTTCATTATTTTGAGCAAAAATATCAAAATCTCTATTGATTGAGCTCCATCTGATAGTATCCTTTGTAAGATCCTGTAGGAAGGAATAAAAAGAAATATTTTTTAGATACCATGCACATGAGTGTTCAAGCATGTGTATCAAGAATATATGACACGTCACTAGTACCTTAGGGTTGGTTTCTATCCAGCCTTAGAAGATTGTTCTCAGCTTTCACCTTATTTATATAAGCCTGTGTTGTGCCTTCCTTCAAAACTCCTTTTGTGTTACAACCCAATTGCCTAGCTAAAGTGGTCAATTGGATGCCTTCATGCTTTCAATGGGTGTACGCTCCTTTGCCAAGATCTCTTGTATTTGGGCTCTTCTCATTTCATTGCGGTGGCTTGTGTCACTTGCGTCTTCAATAATAGTTTCATCTCTGCCACCTTTTGCAGGTGGTATTCTTCTTGTAAAGAACACCTTAGCTGACCAAACATCATTTTTTTGCTTCCAATACTCCATGATTTGTTTGTATTCACTATCATTTGTCAGTATAGGTTGTCCATAACGATTAGAAGCAATTAAATCACGCACATCCCTTCTCTCATCAAGCTGAATCAAGTATGGCAGTAGCTCCTCCAAGAGCATATTGTCAACCATCTTCTCAGCATCAAATTGTGGTGGAAAAATGCGATTGTTTGCTGGTGAAATACATCCCTTGTAAGGAGAGTCATCAATAAGCACTGTTCTTTGTGGATCACATTCAAACCCCATGGAAATTTTGGCTAGAGGCTTGAACATTGCCTCAACGTTTGGATTCTCGGGTCTAAACAATTTTTGAGTTTGAGCGGTGTAGCAAACATCTTGCGACCAAATTTCAAAGAAAGGCAATGTATCCTCAGCTAAGTTGTTTAGTGCTGCAAGGATTTGATACAAATTATTCCTAGTAGATGTCGACCAAATTGCAACATTAAACCTCTGTAAAATAGTCTTCAATAATGGATGCAACCTGGCCTGAGTATAATATATCTTTTTGAATCCATTTGCACTGAGTTGTCGTGTGAGGATGGTTGAGGGGAACGTTTCAACAATAGACCATTTAAATCCAATATAATTGTAAGCATGGATTTCTCAACATCTACACTACATGACGTAGTAGCAATTGGCAATAGCTCGTGAGTGGACTTTTCAGTCTCTTTTGATGTATGTTACATTTTTGAAGCATCGATTTCTTGGTTCTCATCATTGGAAGCTTGCTCAAGTTGCACAACACTAGACTCTAGTATAGAAATATCATCCATCTTGGGCACTTCAGAAACCATAGAATCTATGGATTCTATAGTTGTTGACTGAACCATAGGAGCATTATCCATCCTAGTTTGTGAATCTAAGAAAACACACACATAAATGGTATCTCAAAACCACTAGAATTTTATTCACCATATTTATATGTAGAACTCCTAGTAAGAAATTTATTTAAGGTAAAGTCGTTGTTAGAATCCTTGCAACCATTTTCAACATTCGTACACAAAACACCACTTGTCTAAAATACAATCTACTAACTCAACATTTTCCATCCTACACTTTATTAAAGATGAGTACTTAAAGTGAAAACTAAAAGCCACAACTTGTTGAGGAAACATGGATACAAGGTCCACCAAATGTCCAACCTAGACTACAAGCAAACAATTAGAGATTTAGCTTAGATTTGGATTCAAAGGCCACCACTTATTCAAGTAAGATAACTCCACTTGTTTAAGACAGTAATGTTTGAAGCCCCACCACTTGTCCAACCTAGACATTGATTAAATTTTGGTAAGATTTATCACAAATCTAGAGTAGAATCAAGATTCTATGGCCAAGGTAGTCAAATAAGTTAGACAACACACAAAGCATAAGAGCACTCTAGATTCTCGTTGAGCATAAACTAAACAATAATCAAATGTTATATTCACTTGATATTTCATCCATGAAAAATGAAAATGATGCATGTACTTGAGATTTCCATCCATGTACAATACTTTACAATGTCAAGTAAAGTTATAGTCAGCAAACAACTCTTCTCATGCTTCAACTTGACAAATAGTCTCAATGCATACATGGCCATATTCTTCTGACTTGATGTGTGAAGAGGTGCATTTATGCCAAGGTGGCAAATTTGGATCAAATGTATAGCGTATGTTGGGACAGACATTTGTATTGTGAGAACTATTTATATAGCCCGACACGTTTCCTTCTTCTACACAACCAATAATGTATGATTGATCTTCCTCTTCTTCTATGTTTGGATCCTCTAGAAGAGAATATTTATAAGCTCTTGGAAATATTTTGCATATCTTTTTTCAGTTGAAATCTATACTTATGCCCTCCATGGTTTAGAATAGTCAAACCACTTTCCAGGGTAGTATGCACAAATAGCCCATAACCAGCTCCTTGAATACATGAAAGTCGCACTTCAAAATCCACACCGTTAATATGGAAAATTACATCTTTGGGAATAGGAAAAGTTGGTGTCCCAAAAGGATCTTCATGCCAATCATAGTGTGAAATACATCTAGTTTTTATATCACTTAACTCATTTGTGTCTGCAAAAAGAAGAAAATATTATGCACAAAATAATGACAAGATCAAAGAAAGATATCCTTATTTTATAGTCCAATAGGTCCATTGTATGGAAGACTTAGAGTGCCTCTTACATGGTGCCTCCAAGGTTTCCAAAAAATAAAATCATTGAAAAAAAAGGCCAATATGTCTCCAATCTATTGCCCATTTGAAGCATAGAGAGAACCAAGGTCCACCACTTGTCCAAGCTAGACATGGAGCATTGACACAAGATCCAACACTTATCCAAGAACCCTATAGTATATGTGGTAACATGGGATGGGTTGATGCAAAAAAAGTAGTATAGCCTCCTCATCCATCTCTTTTTTCTTGTAGCCTAGAGGGATTAGTTTCAAGGTCTATCACTAGTCAAAAACTACACATAGAACATAGATACAAGGTTCCACCACATGTGAAACCTATCATCTCTAGTAGCATGGATGGTTTGATATCAAGGTTCACCACGTGTCCTACCTATACTCTATTGTAGCATAGAGATTTTGGTTTGGTGGTATTACACTTGTCCAAACTTGGCTTGTTGTTGATATCTGGAGGTGATCAAGGGTCCTCCACTTGTCCAAGTTAGGCATATAAAACAATTGCAAGGTCCACCATGTGTACAACATATGATTGATTATAGCATGCATGGTCTTATTTCGTGGGCAACCATCTTCTCTCCAACATGTGTCCAACCTCGGCTCCATTGAAGCATGGAGAGAAGCAAGGTCCACCACTTATCAAAGCTATTATTTTCTCCCAGTTCTTTCAAAACCCATAATACGTTGTACATGGGGGGGGGGGGGGGTTCTTGTTTCAAGGTCCACCACTTGGCTAAGATTGGATCCATGGAAACATAAAGAGAAGCAAGCTCTACCATCTGTCCAAGCTAGGTGCCATTGAAACATGAATATGTTGTATACGGAGGGTGTTTTTCAAGGTCTACCACTTGTCTAAGCTATGGTCCATTGGAACATGGAGAGAAGCAAAGCTCCACCACTTTTCTAAGCTAGGATCCATTGAAACATGGAGAGAAGCAAGCTCCATTGTTTGTCTAAGCTAGGCTCCATTGGAACATGGAGAAAACAAGCTCCACCACTTGCCTATTATTGCATAGAGATTCTGGTTTGAAGGTCCACCACTTGTCCAACCTTGCCTTCATGTATGGAGAGAATCAAGAGTGCAATGCTTCTCTAAGCTAGGGACATAAAAGATTTTCAAGCTCCACTACATATACGATCTATGATGGGTTGTAGCATGGGAGGTTTCCGATTAAGGTTGACCACTTCTCCAGCTCGGCTTGTCCAACCTCAGATCCATTGAAGCATGGAGAAGAAAGGTCTACCAACTCTCCAAAATAGGGAAGAAAATCTCTATAAAACCCATGAATTGTTAATCTATGCTATGCTGTGGAGTTTTGTTTGAAGGTCCACTCTTTATCCAAGATACAATCCATTGAAGCATGGAAATAAGTAAGATATATCTCTAGTCCAAGATAGGATCCATTGAAACATAGAGAGAATCAAGGTCCACCACTTGTCCAAAATATGCTCCTTTAAAACATAAAAGCAAGGTCCACGACTTGTCCAAGCTAATGTTTCTCTTCATTGAAGCATGAAGAGAAACAAGGTCTACCACCTGTCCAAAATATTCTCCATTGAAACATAAAATCAAGGTCCACCACTTGTCCAAGCTAATATAACAAATGGGTACAAGGTGTACCAGACTTGTCTAAACTAGTCTCCATGCAAGGTCCACCACATGTCCAAGCTATATGAGCTTGGTTTGAAGTTCTACCACACCTCTTGAAATTAGGATCCATGTAAGGTCCACCTTTTGTCAAGCTATGCCTTGAGTGAGTACTAAAACTAAGTAAATTTCAGTACTTAAATACCTTTCCAAGCTCATTAATATTTTGGTCTCTAAGGCCACCACCACATGTCTAATCTATGCTCTAATTGATTACTTATGCTAGTTCTCAAAGTCCAAACATAAGCTCCCTTCTAGCAAGGTTAGTTTAAATTTAGGCTCCAGCACCTGTCTAAGGTAGGTTCAATTTATGAAGCATCACCATTTAACCATGCTAGGATCTAATGTATCATATCAAGGGGGTATTGATAAAAGGTCCAAAACTTATTGAGTTCAAGGCCCTAAGTAATTAAGTCTTTGTGAGTATTAAATGTTATAGTTTTAGTCTAAAGATCCACCATTCAAAAACTCAAGTAATTTACTATTTGCATTCAAACCTTGAATGCTTGAGATAAAAAATACAAACTCAATCAATACTATATAAAGAAAAATCTAACATTAAGAGTATCAAATCAGTAACAAGAAACACTAACATGCACAAGAAACTCAAAACATACGTGTCTCCATTTCCGAAAAGTCCTCCATTGACAGAGGATGTTGTTGTTGTTCTTCTTCTTCTCTTTGTGGAGAGCACTCCTCTGTAACAGGCACAGTGTCATCTGATTGTGAAGTGGATTGTTGAAGTCCAGCCCATTTTTCTATATCTTCATGAGACTTACAAAGTCCAACAGCATGGTCTCCACGTTTTTTGCCTCCTCCACACTATCAACTAAGCATATAACTTCTTTTTTCTATTGTATTCCTTCTTGTGCAACCAAAGAGCCATCACCAAAAACATCAACAATCTTGGGGTCTTCAAAACAATATGTACGAATGTAGTGCTTGACCAAAGCTCTTTTTTTGGCCTCCAAATATTGCAAATCTGATATATCATTATCTGCTACTTGAAGAAGAGAACAATCAATTGGCATGGGATGTTCCTCTGATCTTCTTCTCAGGTCTTCAAATGCATTGCCTTGTCCCAAGAAGGCAATAACTGTTAGGAATTGAATTGCTCCTTTACAAGGAGCTGATGGAAAGTGATGCAATGCACCACAACAATGGTAGCTCAGATTATCTCCCATGACGTGAAAGGCACATTGCAATTTTGTGAAGTTAGTGAAATCCACAAATGCAAGAAAGACAAATCCAGGATCTGTTGACCCTCCAGCAATAGCCAAGATCCCATCCAAAGCATTGTTAAATGTCTCCTCACTCCACTTCAAATTGCCTCCAACGTTTTTTGTCATATCTAAAACACATAAGCCAATAGGAACTTCATTATTGAAGTGGCGCATCAAGTAGAGATTGCCTTCCATTTGTAGACTCACCACATAGATTGACCATGGAAAATCTCTAGGCTCAATTTTCTCCTTTTGAAGGTGAATTGCCCATTGCATGTATTTTATTGCTCCATCTGGAAAAGCCATTTTCTTTGTTCCATGCGTCAAACTAGATCTGATCCATACCTCGCATAGCATTAAAAGTGTTTTATAAACAACATCATTGATGTTATACATTTTGACCACCTCCTCCCAGTCTTTACATGGTGAAGACTCATTCAAATTTTTGAAGCCTTCAAGAAGTGCATCTTGAATCAATTTGTCTTGCTTCAACTGCTTGATTCGATCATACATGTCAGTTGCATCACCATCCTTTGCACTCTTTGACAGTAAAATCTTATCATCTCTAATCTCTTCTTGAATAGTCTTTACCTCTGATTCCTCAAGGCCACAAAGGTATCTAAATACAGTTGTTGGGGGTTTCTTATTCTCCTCTTCTAGCCTTTCAATGATTTCTATCCAGCAATCATAGCAATCCAACTTGCTGCTGCTGCACTCATTCTTGCCAATCGAAGAAAAGCCTAAAAAGAAATAGAGAAATAATTAAACTATTGAGCAAGATTTGTTAATTAAACACTATCAAAAAGACAAAGAAAATAACTTACATCCCATCCAGCACGAGATGAGAAGATCCATTGACTCCGTAAATGTCTCAATATTTGGTTGTAAGGTTGCTTGACATACAATGCTTGAGCCTCCTCATTTGCAATGGCAGATATAGCAGTTGCAACAAATGGAGGAGCATTCACAACAATGCGAGCCTTTCTAAATTTATACATGCTAATCAGTCTTTCAAATATCTCTTTGTTGTTTTGCTCATTGTGAAGCAAAAATTTTGCAGCATGGATTGAATGCTTCCCATCAAGAATCCAATAATGATAATCTCTAATTTTTTGCTCTTCTACCTCTTCTACTGCCAAAGGAGTCGCCTTCTTTAACTTTGCATTTCGAACAGGCATCAAATATGCACATGCTGCAGGCTTGGTCGTACTCTGTGAAAATCCAAATAACACACTTTCAGCGTGTTTTTTATCCATAATATGTGCATTATAGTGATCACGAGCAAGCCAACAATTCTGAATAGGGATATCAATTTCCCTATATTGGAAAGGAAAATAGTTTATGTACTTATTCATTCCACCTGTATCTTTTTCTTGTCCTTTCATGGCCTCAGCTTCTAAAACATCTGGATCCACAATTCTCATCTTTGACATTGAACCCTCTATTGATGAGGATGCCAAATATGCCTTGTCTACATCCAAAATGGAACTAGTTTGCCTAGCTGCTACTTTCTACACTTTTGCTTGCTTCTTTGTGGATGGTGGTCGTGAAGCTTTCACCTTTTTTCGTTGTAGTGTGGCAATGATGGAGCTTTGAAGTTGATCTGCTGTGATATTTGGATTTGATTTTGCAAACTTCCATCCTCGAGAAAACATTGTCTCTTCTTTGTTTCTAGACATGCGCTCCAATGCATATGATCCTGGAGATAGTTGAAATTCTAGATTCATTGGAACTAGAATGTCAATGCATTCCACCTCCGGATGACTATCAACTACAGAGACAGATGCTTCCACAACTTGTCCAACATCTTCCAACAAGCTGTCATTCTCCTTTTTGGCAATAAATAGATGCACCTTATGAAATTGTGCACCCTTTATACCATGTATGTCCAAATACCATTTTCTAAGATCATTGCAAGTATAGTCAACTGAGACAGCAACCCTTGCAACCTGTTTTCTTAGAGCCATCTTTCCTGAAACAAAAAAAAACCAAATGTTATTTTACCATATACTTTTTTAATGGATTAAGTTTGTGTGAATACAAGGTCCACCACTTGCTCCAGCTAGATCTAAGCAAGTATACATAGTGATCTTTTAAGCTAGTAAACTAAGGGAAGGGAGAAGTAAGGTCCACCACTTGTCCAAGCTCAGCTCTAGACAACATGGAGAGATTCGAGGTCTACTAATTGTCTAATATAGGCTAACTCTATTGAAACATAGAGAGAAGCAAAGGTCCACCACTTGTCCAATCTAGGGTCCATTGAAACATGGAGAGAAGGATGCTCCACCATTTGTCCAAAATAGGCTCCATTGAAACATGAAGAGAAGCAAGCTGCACCATGTCTCCGAGATGCTAGGCTCCATTGAAATACCTTAAACCCACGATATTTTGTATATGTGGGGTTTAAATTCAAGGTCCACCACTTGTCCAACCTATTATCCCTAGTAGCATGAGTGGTTTGGTCTCAAGATTCACCACTTTTCCACTCTATGTCATTATATTAAGAAGATCTGGGTGTTAAGGTCCACCACTTGTCCAACCTATAAGGCTATGTCTTAAATGGTATTATTTACCACCACTTGGAATGCACATGATAGGTTTACATAGGGGTCTGGTTCCAAGGTCTACCACTTGTCCAAGCTAACTGTATTGAAACATAGAGAGAAGCAAAGGTCCACCACTTGTCCAAGCTAGGCTCCATTGAAACATAGAGAGAAGGATGCTCCACCATTTCTCCAAGCCAGGTTCGATTGAAACATGAAGAGAAGCAAGCTGCACCATGTCTCCAAAATGCTAGGCTCCATTGAAATGTGTTAAACCCATGATATTTCGTACATGGGGGGTCTACTTTCAAGGTCCACCACTTGTCCAACCTATTATCCTTAGTAGCATGAGTGGTTTGGTCTCAAGATTCACCACTTTTCCACTCTATTTCATTATATTAAGAAGATCTGGGTTTTAAGGTCCACCACTTGTCCAACCTATAAGGCTATATCTTAAAGGGTATTCTTTCTCACCACTTGGAATGACCATGATAGGTTTTACATGGGGGTTTGGTTCCAAGCTCCCAAGCTTACTCTATTGAAACATAGAGACAAGCAAAGGTCCACCACTTGTCCAAGCTAAGGACCATTGAAACATGGAGAGAAGGATGATCCACCATTTATCCAAGATAGGCTCCATTGAAACATGAAGAGAAGAAAGCTGCACCATGTCTTCAAGATGCTAGGCTCCATTGAAATACCTTAAACCCATGATATTTCGTACATGGGGGGTTTACATTCAGGGTCCACCACTTGTCCAACCTATTATCTCTAGTAGCGTGAGTGGTTTGGTCTCAAGATTCACCACTTTTCCACTCTATGTCATTATATTAAGAATATCTGGGTGTTAAGGTCCACCACTTGTCCAACCTATAAGGCTATATCTTAAACTTTATTCTTTCTCACCACTTGGAGTTACCATGATAGGTTTTACATGGGGGTTTGGTTCAAAGGTCCACCACTTGTCCAAGCTAACTCTATTGAAATATACATAGAAGCAAAGGTCCACCACTTGTCCAATCTAGGATCCATTGAAACATGGAGAGAAGGATGCTCCACCATTTGTCCAAGATAGGCTCCAATGAAACATGAAGAGAAGCAAGTTGCACCATGTATCCAAGATGATAGGCTCCATTGAAATACCTTAAACCCATAATATTTCGTACATGGGGGGTCTACTTTCAAGGTCCACCACTTGTACAACCTATTATCCTTAGTAGCATGAGTGGTTTGGTCTCAAGATTCACCACTTTTCCACTCTATTTCATTATATTAAGAAGATCTGGGTTTTAAGGTCGACCACTTGTCCAACCTATAAGGCTATATCTTAAAGGGTATTGTTTCTTGCCACTTGGAGTGACCATGATAGGTTTTACATGGGGGTTTGGTTCCAAGGTCCACCACTTCTCCAAGCTAACTCTATTGAAACATAGAGAGAAGCAAAGGTCCACCACTTGTCCAAGCTAGGGTCCATTGAAACATGGAGAGAAGGATGCTCCACCATTTGTGCGAGATAGGCTCCATTGAAACATGGAGAGAAGCAAGCTGCACCATGTCTCCAAGATGCTAGGATCCATTGAAATACCTTAAACCCACGATATTTCGTACATGGGGGGTTTACATTCAAGGTCCACCACTTGTCCAACCTATTATCTCTAGTAGCATGAGTGGTTTGATCTCAAGATTCAACACTTTTCCACTCTATGTCATTACGTTAAGAAGATCTCGGTGTTAAGGTCCACCACTTGTCCAACCTAAAAGGCTATATCTTAAACGTTGTTCTTTATCACCACTTGGAGTTACCATGATAGGTTTTACATGGGGGTTTGATTCCAAGGTACACCACTTGTCCAAGCTAAATCTATCGAAACATAGAGAGAAGCAAAGGTCAACCACTTGTCGAAGCTGGGCTCTGTTGACCGTTGGGTCAACAACACAACATAACTCAAGTTTCGTACCAAAGTCTTATCTTTTGCGAGTTATAAAATGCTGCGGATTATGGCTATAAACGTCATTTGTAATGAGTAGTTATTCTAGTTTCAGAAGCCGCAGTGCAATGGAGCTTCCAGATTGTAAATACAAAGCCATTTGACCCTTTCAACCCCATTTTTGGTTAAACCTAAGGTAGCCTTAGTATATAAGGTACCTAGGTCATTTTGTAAAAGGAGGACTTTTAATCATAATCAAAACTTTAGCGCTGCCGTCTACTGTGTGTGAGAGAGAAAGAGAGTGAGCGTAAGCTTCATCCTCTTTGTACACCCGGCTCGCTCAACACATTGGAGATCCGACTGCACCATTACTCTAGGCTCGAGGAGAGCTACACGACAGCGCCAAGCATTCCACATGAGACGAAGCGCACACGCCGACGCATCTATGAGCTATTTGTGGCCGTAAGTGTATCAAACGATGTATGTTTTCTACGTGCTAGTAGTCTATAGATTCGTGGCGACATAAGCTACGCATAGGTACTCATAAATTTCAGTTTTGGGCAGTTTCAAAATTCTGCTCTGTCATCCTACGCGTTTTCCGCAGACGGGTTTAGAGTGAGGGTTTTGAGTGTAGAAGTGTAGGGACAGGTGTATCCTAGTGAGGGGATTGTGTTCCTTAAGTTTCATACGAATCTCGCATGATTAGGTGAGTTACCTTCCGTATGTGTGTATGCGGCTAGGTGGTGTAGTTGAGAGCACTGAGGTTCTTGATTGTGGTTTAGTTGGCCTTCCAGAGTGTTGTATGTGTAGGATGGTCTCAGCCTGACAAGCTAAAGATATTTCCTCCGTGTGCCTATCGTGTCATCTGTGTCCTCGATTGACAATATGTTGATCTAGGTAGTGTTTGCATGCACTTCATGGGTGTGTGAGTCGCTCCCGTCCAACATTGGCGCCACTGCCGGGGACACAAGGACCTAAGTAGGTTTCCTACTAACACTCGTGTGATGGTTTCTTGATTTAGTTTCGGCTAAAGAAAGCGTTTTTCTTAAGTGGATCCGGAAGAGGATATTCCGCGATCAAGTGGATAGCCAGGAAGCGTGTGTCTTGCCCAGGGTCTGCGACTAGATAGGTTTAGTTAGGATTTGTGGATTAGAGTAGTTGTTGGTGGTCGAGTGATTTGTGAGGTGATAAAAGCGTTTACTAGTCCGTGTGTGACAGTGAAGCGTTTTTCTACTCATAGATGCAAAACCCCATATGATTTGTAGGAATAGCTTTAGGAAAGTGATCCGATTCTGATCTAGAGCTATTCAACATTGAATTATTTGCTAAAGTGCTTGATTGCATTTGAAATCACGGAAAAGTGTGCTTTGGAGGGTAAAAAATGCATTAAACAAGCTTTTGTGGATATTTTTGTGTGACTGACTGATGCTGTGCATATAAAAGAGCATTTGCAAGGGTTCTGTGAAGAAAACATGCAATTCTGTACACATAGACATCCTACGCGTAGGATGTCTCAAGGGGGTTCTGGAGACCAAATTTGAAAATTCTGACTGCACCAGTGGGTTCAGAGGGTAGGATTTACCCTAGTAACATATTGACTTGGGTGTTTTTCCCTATTTTTGTTGACCAAAATCCAAAAGGCGGAGTCAGAAAACGTAAAATTTCAGAAAAGGCTTAAATTGAGTGATTTTTTGCATGTTTTTTTGCAATTGTGAAGCATACTTGCACTTGCTGAGAGCATAAGGAAGCATCAGGGACACTTCAATCTAAAAAAATAAGCAGTAGACATCCTACGTGTAGGATGTCTACAGGGTGATCTGGGCATTTTTTTGAAAATCTGAGGTTACCTGTGTGTTCAGAAGGTAGGTTTACCCTGTTTTCACCTGGAAAGTGGAAATTTGACCAAATTTTGATAGATCAAAGCCAAAAGACGAGAATTTCCAGACATCCTACCCAAATTGTACCCAAGGCATAATTTTTGAGACCAAACCATAGGATGACTCCATAGGCATGTTCTAAATGTTGTATTGAGTGCATGTGATAAATTTCATCTCATTTGGGTCAGTGAAAGTGAAGATTAAGCAGACTTTAGCATTTTTGACTAAAAAAAGGCAAGAATAGCTAGTTTGGGGTCTTTTGAGATCCAAACTCAAATCTAAGCATACTATTGGGTTGCTGACATCAAGGGGAAGTTGTGGGACAAGTCTGGGGTCAAACAGGCCAAAAACACATCCTACGTGTAGGATGTCTTCTGTGTGATTTAAGACTCTAAACCCATTTCTGAGCATACCACAGTGATCAGCACCTTAAGGAGAGTCTGTGGTTTAAATTTGGGGCAATTCTGAGCAGTTAGACATCCTACGCGTAGGATGTGTAAGGCATGATTTAGGGGCCAAATTCAAATTGTGGACATAGCAGGGTGTTGTATAGCCTTAGGCAAGCCTCCTAGTCAATTTTGGTCCAATTTGGAGTTGATTTGACTGGTGAATTCATCAGAACGGACATCAGGATTTTGGAATAGATTGTTGATCATTTGACCAACCTATAGGTGTCAGAATCAAAAAATAAAAATAGCTGTGAGCTTACCACATCAAGGGGAAGCGACAGTGCAAGTTTGAGCTGAAACAGAGCAAAAAGACATCCTATGCGTAGGATGTCTCCAGCTTGATTTAGGACTCCAAACCAACCTATGAGCACACCACTGTGATCAGCACATCAAGGAGAAGTTGGGGTGAAAATTTCAAGTCATTCTGAGCAAAAAGACATCCTACGCGTAGGATGTCTCAAGGCCATTTTTAGGTCCAAATGAAATTCTGAGCATACCATTGTGTTGTTGGACTTAAGGGGAGTCTCTCGACCAAATTGTGTTAAATTCTGAGCATATAGACATCCTACGCGTAGGATGTCTCTAGGCCAGTTTTAGGGTCCAACTATAATTTTGACCATACAGAAGTGTTCATAGTGTCACAGAGATCCCAAATCTTCTTTTAAAATTGAATTTAGACTCATTTTGACTAGTCTAAACTGCATTTCACTGTTTTGGCCATAACTTTCACAAACGGTATCGGATCGGAAAAGTTTTTATATCAAAATGTAGTGTGAGAGTGGCTCTACGGATCTTAGAGAAAAACTTGAACTAAATGCATGCCAACGGAACGGCAACCATTTAGTTCAACTTTGAAAAAAAACGTCGTTTGAGGCTTCAAAATTCATCCGCAAGTTAGGGGTGTCTAAAAGAGACAATTTGCGAGAATTGTGACGAAACAGTTCCGGTTTTGGACATAGTTTCAACTTTCCCCTAACCAAAGAACTTGAACACAGTGGACTAAGTCTACTTGAGCCAAGCAAAAGCTCTTAAGCCCAGAAATCATGTCTACCCTAGATTCAAATGCAACTTACACAAGCTTGGAGATCCCGATGATAGAGGAATATCCTCCCTCAATGGATCTTCCAAATTTGCAATTGATAAAGATCCATCTTGTTGAGAGAGTTTGGATGATTGGTCATGAGAGTGAAGGACTATATAGATACATTGATGACAATGAGGTCAATCTTTATAGGTGCTCAGATCCATACCTAGAAGAGATAACGGATTACAAGCTCTTATATGTTTACACATACGGAGTTGACTATCAATGGAGATCTATAGTTGTCGACAAGTACGGACGAGAATACAGAGTTGTAGAAAGCACAAATCCACAGTCTGTACTAGAAAGAGGTGGATATTTGGTCAATGAAGGACCACAAATGCCTCCACCAAACACAAGAATTCCTATAGGAATTCCAAGAACAGAGCCACCAGGTTTCCCTTCAAGAGCGATAACGAAAGAAGGATTGGGAGAGTCTGTAGTTAGACTTGTAGACAATCGACGAGTTGGACCATCGCAAGTCCAGAAATGGGTAAGCAGAAAATACTCCGGAGATAAAGATCCGAGAGATCACGTAACGGATTTTAGAAGAGTGATTAGAGCAGAGGAAGTTTCATATTTTGCGACACAGTTTGCGGGATTTGGATTGACTCTAGAAGATGATGCAGCTACATGGTTCGACTCGGTGGAAAAATGGGATTTTGAGACCCTAGATGAGCTGTTTGAGGAGTTTATTGAATAATTCTCGCCAAAAGGCATTGCTCACAACACGGTCTCGCAAATCCATAGATTCAAACAGAAAGAGAATGAATTAGTACGCAAAGCATCATTACGGCTCAACAGATATGTTAAGCTCTATCCGAGAGCGGAATTACCTACGCAAGCATGAGTGATGCTGATCTTTATCGAGGGAATGATACATGAGGGCCTTCAGAAGGATCTGCATATGATAAGGAGGATGACGCTAAACGAGTTGATCAAAGAAGCTCTTTATCTAGTGGATAACTATGAGGCATACAAAGAAAAGGACTTAAAGAGTCAAGGAGATGACACATCCTCTCAGCACAGTGTTTCATAGATAAGTGACGAGTAGGAGTTTTAAGGCCAAAGCTTGTCTTAGGACAACAACCTCCTCTGCCAGGTGCTAGAATGTAGGTAGACATGAGATACATGCCAATGATGGAAGCATCAAATAAACCAACGCCAGTACCAGCTACAATGTGGTATAGCAACCAAAGTGAGTACTACCCTTCGGAGAAACAAAATGTGAGAGAAACACATGGAGTGGTTAGGCCGGTACAACCTCCACCTCCTGGGTTTCAGTCGAAAGAAAGAAGGTATGAAATGGATGAAAGGACATTGCGATTCATTGAAAATAATGACTTATCTAGGTCAAAGCTTGCTTATAACCAAGAGGAAATGCTAAATGAATCTCCTCAACCAGAGACAGATTGTCACAAAAGTCATGGCAACCACTTGGTCAAACAATGTCCTCATACGGAGATCACTGAAGTAAATGCCTATTGTCTTGAGTGTGGCATCACTCACTTGATCCCCGATTGCTCGAAAAACCTAAACCAAATCAGGAAAATCACGACAAAGGTATTAGGGATTGTTCAGCTCCCTAATAGCTCAGAAAATGAAAATGTTGTACCAGTTCAAGTGGTTATGAGAGCACAAGCTCAAAAGAAAGCTGATGAGAATCCAGAGACAAAGAACACGGAAAGTGACATGAGTCCAAAGACAGATGATGGACCAAAGACAGACGCACCTAATCAGAAAACCAAGAGCAAACGAAATAGTCGAAAAGCTAGAAAGACTAGGATGAAAGCACGCAGGGAACGAGAGAAAAAATCCATAGCTGAAAAGCCTACCAAAGCTGAGGAGAAGATAAAACAACATGAGGAAAAGTAGGCACCTTCTCTTACACAGATGGTTAAACCTCTAGAGGAACCATCCACGGATGAGAAACAGAGAAGTGCTAGTTCAGGAGGACCTGTGTTGGCAGAGAAGGTTCATGAGACATTAGATCCCCTCTTGAAAGCCTACGATGTGAGGCCCAAAAACAACCAAACCCAAGAACACAGGTGGATGACATATCCCTATGCGGAACTAGAAAAGCAAAGGTTTGAAATGTGCCAGAAAATGATTCAAACAGCCCAAGATTTACTAGAACCACCAGTTGCAAAACCTAAGGATGTGATCCGTGTCATGTCTACACAAGTAATCCCACCAAACCAGGAACTAAAAGATCCATATTCTAGTCATGAGCACAGACCAAACCTCAAAGACCCAGCATTAGAACCAAGGATAGTACTGAATACCACGGATAACTCTTCCGAGGGATTTCACCAAGCTATACCTGAGGATTGTAAGGAGATAGATGGTCTTGACGAATTGTCGAAACAAGTCAGAGAGGCCAATGAAGCCTATGACCTAAGAAGACAAGTAGACAAGACTGGTGATGAACGAGGAGTGTTTCTACCACCAATAGAGGAATTTGAGACTGGATCTCAAATGAATCTAGACGTGCAATCGTATTGGGGCGAGAAAGGATCTGTACAATCTATGGATAGTCAACCCCATTCGCTAAAAACTCTACCGTCCTACATGGGAGAGTACGAGACCAAGTCAGATGTGGTTGCAGTCCCATCATAGAGACTGTCTCCCAACAAGGCCATCGGTTCAAAGGGGCTAGTAGATATTCTATCAACCCCAGTCACTTGTACAATAATGTTAGCCGAGTTGGTCAGAATAAGACCAAACATGTGGGCTAATGTGGGTAAATGTCTAGAGAAATTTGGTGTAAAAACCCCAATGACTCAAATCGAGGAAGGCATCAAAGAGCTTGAAATGCCTCAACTAAATACTAGGCTAGTGCCATTAAACAAGGTAGGCAAGTATTACGGGGGAGAAGAGGGAAACACCACCCTTCCTATGGAATTCAATGGTATAAAAACCATGGCAATCCTTGACAGTGGAGCTGGTGTGGCCATTGCAACCAAAGAGGTTTGGAAAAAATGGGGAAAACCTGCCTTGATATCCACACGAATGACCCTGCAGCTTGCAGACGGACACAAGGAAAATCCCCTAGGACTGCTAGAAAAAGTACTTGTTACTTCTTGTGGCATTGAATATGAACACACTTTTGTTGTTGTTGACTTTGGCAAGAAGAACAACTATGACATCATTCTGGGAAGACCATTCATGCGACAATTGAAAATGGTCCAAGATTGGGGTTATGACCATATATACCTGAGACATATGGAAACTATAATAAAGATAAACTCGAGGGACCATAGCTATAGGGATGTGGCAAGAACACCGGTAGAGGAGTTTAATTCCGCCACAGTAGGAGGATCAAAACTTCCAGCTTGGTTAGGTAAGCCTAAAGAACTGTGGATGTGTGGAGCTTCACAATGTGGTAGCTTGAAAGGTGAGGAATGCATCCTAGAGCGAGTTATAGAGGATAGGGACTATATCGTAGAACCATTTCCTGAAGAAGAGCTAGAGCCTTTTGGATGGGAACACATCTTGGCTACTCTGGATGTGTGCGCCGTGGAGGATGCTCCCACAACAAAGTTTTGTGATGAAAATGGCTATGATGTCGTTCCTTATTTTGCAGTAAGTGTAATCCAGGAAAACGAAGAGATCCAGACATCAACAAGCTCTCGAAATAAGGAACAAACAAAGAAATGTGGAGAATCAAAAGATGAAGAAGACGACGATCTCTATGACTCTGTAGAACACTTCGAGCTTCAAGAAGATCAACGACCCGGGAATCAATGTCATCATTACACAAATAAAGTGCATCAAAAGTGGATTCCAAAGTCCTCGGTGAAGAAACAGCCACCACAAGCATCCTCATACAGGGCTCCTAATAAGGATGCAAAGAATCAGCTAGGAGGAATACGACCAGAGCAACGAGCTAACAATGCTTTAATCAATGGGCTAGAAAAGTCCTCCAAGAAACTACCACCCACGAGCAAACAGAAAATAACTTTCCACTACCAGCCAAAAAATCAAGGGAAAGTACAAGAAGTCAACCTTGCTGAGGATAGTAGCGATAGTGATGAATCTTACGACATCCCCTATCATCAACTCAGGCCATCACTATCACCAACCCCTTCAGCAACAACCATGACAGGTCAAAAGAACAGGACAACAAGTCAAAGACAAAAAGCGATACCAAAAAGCCAGATTGGCCAAAAACAGATATGGATCAAGAAGACAAAGATCTCTAATGACAAATCACAAGATCCAACACCAAAACAAAAACAAGGAAAGCGTGCACGAACTAGTAAGAATATCACAAAGTCGCAAGCTTTCACAACTCAGGTTTGGGCTCCAAAGAAGTTGATTCAAGCACAAAAAAGTTAGGAACTCATTTGGATTCCAAAACAACCACAGTATCAACTTTCAAAGCCTGAATCCCGTCCCCAATCAAGCGTACAAGGGCTGAAGCAAAGACCACTGTTGACTCACACAACAAAAAGGTGGATCCCAAAGAAGTCTCTTCAAACACAAACGAAGCACGGGAAATTATGGGTTCCCAAACGAGCGTCAGCAACAAAATAGCCAATAATCGTAAAGAAATGGGTCCCAAAGAAGAAGAACAAAACTGCTGTCAGTGCATCGCCGCTTGAATTCTTACAATCTTCCTACGATTACAGTACAGTTACAAGAGAGCAAGTCACTTCAATCAAGCAACGATACAGGAGCTTCAAAGACCATTACATTGCTTAGAATAAGAAGCCTTGCCAACAAATGCCAATAAGAAAATTGCTTATACCCACATCTTGCACAACATAAATCTTTTCCATGCATTGACTGTGTATACATAATAGGGCTACATTACAAGGCCTGCATAGGCACAACTTTTAATTGCCCAGGCACAACACATACCCTTTGCGATACCCTATCGTAAAGGATGACTCCAAATAGGAAGGGGGAAGGCATTTTGAATGCGGACCTAACATTATGACTATTAGAGGGCAATGTTTTGTGAGATGCATTGAATTTTTACGTTTTATTGTGATAATGTTTTGATGAAATTTAGAGTATATGCCCTCATAGTAGTGTTACAGAGGAGTATGGGGACAAAATCCATATATGAGCCCCTAGGGACATGTGTATAGTGTACATAGCATTTAGATTTCTATTTGAATGATTTTTCTTTTGTTGAGTTGTTTTAAGATTTTCTTTCTTTATTATTAAGAGAAAAAAATCCATAATCCACATGAAGAAAAGAGTGACGAGAGGCCTGAGCACTACAAAGAGAAGAAGGTACAGGGAAACGATGAAACTTCACGAAGTATGTCTCAGCAACCACTACAACAGCTGAAGAACTTGTCACAAAGCAGTGTCAACATGCAACCAACAAGTCATAAAAGTCAGAGTCGAGTAGCTAAGCCACAAAATGAGTGAGGTGTTAGTCCCAAAGCTTCAAGTAATATTCTCTATGGTCTAAGTGTCTTAGCTATTCTAGGTACTTCTCAAGCTGGAAGAGTTGAGCATATTTACGTTGTGTCGCTCATGCTGGTATAGGTGAGTAAAAGAGTCGAAGTCTAATTACTTAAGTCTGGTGAAGTGAAGGAGAAGGTCCAAAAGACACTCACGTACTGAGCACAATGAGATACGAGTGGAGAAACTTCTATATCGACAACCCTTCTTGGAAAGGTGGAAGCTATTGAGACCTCTTTTGATGTCACATGTGCTACATTTATTCCTCGGAACACCCATCATCTCCTTCTTTCACATTGCATGCTTTTGTTGACAAATTTCTCATATGCATATAGAGTGTCCCATAATTAGCACTTTCATCAGGCACTCTTTCCGTGTTTCACCCAAGCACTCACCTTTCATGAAATGTACTTCACGTTCAACTGCTGAACTCCAATAAGAGCATATACCAAAGGCATTTGTTTTCCCACCGGGTTTTTTTTCCTTTGGTCATCTAGTTTTAAGACCCTAATCTAAAGACACCTATCACCATCCTCTTGTACATATTCCTTCTACATCAAAAATAAAGAAATGCTTTCAAATCAATTGACAAATGAATTGGAGCACCAATTTCAGATCATAGCATACTTTCCTTCAATGGCGAGTCGAAGAATGGCCTACAATGACAAAGCTGCAGACAACACTAACAACATGATTGCACAGGTACAAAGAAGTCCCCAATGAAGAAGAGCAGACACAAAAGTAATTAGAGGATCTCAAAAGATGAATGGTTATGATGATAGATGTCCGCTCTAATGGATCATAGTTCTTGTTGTGGTTCGAAAAAGTTACAAGCAGTGCAACAGATGAAGCCAACACAGCAGCAAAGTGTTGACCGCTGGGTCAACAACACAACATAACTCAAGAACAAAGAATTCCTCAATGACAAAGAGCAGACATAAGGGTAATCAGAGGATCTCAAAAGCTTGTCCTTGATAATCCGCATAGAATGCTCGGCAGAGTTTTGAACCTATAATTAGAATAATTAAGTCCTGGATTCGGCCTGACATACAGACTTTGCATTGGAGTGCAACTTGGCTTAAAGAAGTTAAGGATTTAGCCATACAATTTCTACAAAATCCTTACAAAGTTGTCATTGGCTCACAAGATCAGAAAGCCAATCACTCAATTCTACAAATTGTAGAAGTTGTTTATGAGAATCACAAATACTCCGAATTCACAGATTTGCTAGAGCAAATGATGGATGGAGCTTTGTCTATCCATGATGATAAGAGTCAAGTTAAATGACATTGGGTTCTTTTTGAATTTAGATCAGGCAGTAGACCTATAATGACAAAAACAGATGCTGCAGCTCGGAGCGTGGATGTGAAAGACATGAAGTTTGTCATCAATTATGATTTTCTTGAATCATGTGAAGACTATGTACATCGAATTGGAAGAACAAGACAAGCTACTGCAAAGGCTATAGTCTATACTTTCTTTACAACAACAAAAAGAAAGAAAAAACCACATTGCCATCGACAATCAGGTCATGTCGGGGACGACATGAACGCGGAAGGGGGGAATGTTGACCGTTGGGTCAACAACACAACATAACTCAAGTTTCGTACCAAAATCTTATCTTTTGCGAGTTATGAAATGCTGCGGATTATGGCTATAAACGTCATTTGTAATGAGTAGTTATTCTAGTTTCAGAAGTCGGGGTGCAATGGCACTTCCAGATTGTAAATACAAAGCCATTTGACCCTTTCAACCCCATTTTTGGTTAAACCTAAGGTACCTTAGTATATAAGGTACCTAGGTAATTTTGTAAAAGGAGGACTTTTAATCATAATCAAAACTTTAGAGCTGCCATCTACTGTGTGTGAGAGAGAAAGAGAGTGAGCGTGAGCTTCATCCTCTTTGTACACCCGGCTTGCTCAACACATTGGAGATCCGACTGCACCATTGCTGTAGGCTCGAGGAGAGCTATGCGACAACGCCAAGCATTCCACGCGAGACAAAGTGCACACGCCGACGCATCTACGAGCTATTTGTGGCCGTAAGTGTATCAAACGATGTATGTTTTCTACGTGCTAGTAGTCTATAGATTCGTGGCACCTCCTTAGTGTATTAGAACATAGCTTGGAGAAGTGGTGGACTTAGTTGTAATGGTGAATGTCCAAAGCAAACTATTATAGGACCTTGCTTCCCAAATCAAGTTTGGACAAGTGGTGGATCTTGAAACCAAAACCCCCTTACTCTATAAGAGCATAGCTTAGATAAGTGGTGGACCTAGCTCTCATGGAAAATGTTCAATGTGAACTACTACAGGACCTTGCTATTAAATGTCTAAGTAGAGCTAGCTTCTTTAATGGAATCAAGGTTGGGAAAGTGGTGCATCTTGAAATCAAAAGCCCTTTATTGTATTAGAGCATAGCTTGGACAAGTGAGGGACCTAGTTTTAATGTGTGATTTCCAAAGAAAGGTGTTACAAGACCTTGCTTTCCAGTATTTGAATTGTTCAAGTGGTTAACACTAAGTATAAAACTTTGACCATTTTCTTCTCGAATCGCCAAAAAGCTAGTTTTAGACACCCCTAAATGAAAATGGTTTAGGGTGGCCTTAAACAACGTTTTTTCAAAGACTTGAACGAAAGGGTTGCCGAAGAGTAATGAAAATTTATTATGGCTTGAAGTGCCTGAGTATGTGAAAAAAAGCCTAGGTTTTCCACGAGGCAAAAGCTGACAAAAAAGAAGTGTTGTCTCTTATGAAATAATAAGAACATTGGAAACTTAGGATTGACCATGTGGCCTAAACTTTGGCAAGTGAAGTGGTGGCCAAGTTTTGTGGCACAGTGTGCACTTGGTCCTATATGTGTTGACCACTTGGCTAAATCTAGGACCATAAGGCCAAACCTTTGGCACCTTAAATATAGTATGGGACATAATCTAGAACTGCTATAGTAAATTAGTAGTATAGTTAATATGTTAATATTTGTATTATATTTAAGTATATGCTAAATATAATTTATGTTCAAAATTTCACTAATGAAGAATGTTCCCATTTAGCACTCCAGATGTGGGGTCTTAGGGCAATGCCACAATGGGGTGCATCTGACGAGGCAGCGCTTCCACGCGAGGTTTGGGGGTAGCGCTCTTGATGGGGATGTGGAATATAGGGCTCTCAGTAGCGGGGCTTGGGAGGCTGATTTTGGGATATTGTTCCGGGCGGGGTTCGGGGCAGCGCCCCGGGCGGGGTCAAGGGGCGGCCCCAAGACCATGATTTCTTTAATTTTGGCCGTGTGAATTGGTTAATGTTTTATACTGCTTTTGTTTTTTTTAATCCTATGATAAAACATGGACTTGTAGCATATGTGGCATTCTAATAAACCCTATCAAGATTAGGCACAGAGAGAGCGCACGAGCAATGCACACAGAGAAAGCAGGCGAGCAGCAAACACACAGAAAGCGCACACGGATCGCACACAGTTGGATTATACACGCGCGTAGAGGAGCAAACGAGGTATCATACACAACGCATAGGTGGAGCGCACAGGATTGACAGTTCACGTACAAGATAAAGAAATAGCATCGTACGCAACGCTTTCCAGAAGGGCAGGATCGGGCATAGCTTCTTCTCAGGAGACATTGCACACCTCACGAATAGAGAAAAAACAGGTATTTCTCTCTCTCTCTCACTCTCTGTCTTTCTCCATATAGAGAAGATGGTTCTCTGTAACTCTTTCTTGCACACACACTCTCTCGTCAAAAGACAGAGATACATAGTTTAAAAGTATTCCTGCACACATACACATATTCCCACACATCGTCTTCCTCTCTTCCACATACATAACCATAGTGAAATCTATTATCTTGATGTCTCTCTCTTGAAAATACATGCACATATTTCCACACATCGTCTTCCTCTCTTCCACATACATAACCACAGTGAAATTTGTTATCTTGTTGTCTCTCTCTTGAAAATACAAGCACATATTCCCATACATCATCTTCCTCTCTTTCACATACATAAACACAATGAAATTTGTTATCTTTCTCTCTCTCCTCTCTCTAGAAAATAGGTATTTCTCTCTCTCTCTCTCTCTCTCTCTCTCTATCTATCTATCTCTGTATCTTGCTATCTCTCTCTTGAAAATACATGCTCATGTATGTGTGCGTCTGTGTTATCTATGTGTATGTACGTATATTTGTGTTATTTCATTGTAATACTCATACATAATGCAGATACACAATTACACTTAATTACGATATGCACACATAGTTTATATACATACATAAATATCACAAATAACTAACACATTGTAATACTAGTAAACTTGAATGGAAGACTTACTTGCGTGATCTGTTAAAGTCGACTCTTGTAGCGAGTTCTGGATGTATGCTGAGCTGATTTTCCTCTAATCCATTTGTAGATATGATTGTAACTTCTGTTTCTCAACAAAAGAGTGTTGTTTAGTGATACACCTAATGGACATAAATGGTTGAAACTAGGACATGTAGACCAAAAATACGTGTATTTCTTTGGATGAATATATACACTTTTTGGTGACCCTTACCACAAGTGGTGGACCTTGAGACCAGTGGAGTATAAGGACCTCCAAACAATACCTTGTACACTCAATCCTTCTTGGTATCTAGGTTGGACAAGTGGTGGACCTTGTTCAATTCTCTAACCACTCTCTCTAAGATGGTGACATAATTTAGGTGTGATAAATTCATATCTATGCAAACTAATATCAGTTTAGGCTTGTTAATTTGAATTTATGTACAATATAATGATTTGAGGTTTGCATATTTGAATTTAGGTCGGATAATGATATCTTTTTGTGGTAAACTTGAATTTAAAATCAATTTTGCGTGGAATATTTTAAATTTAAGTGGTAAAATTTAAATTTTATAAAAATTTTGAATTTTAAAATTTGGGCGGGATATTTTAAAATTTAGGCGGGATATTTAAAATTTGGGAGGGATATTTTAAATTTAGGCGATAAGATTTTTTATTTTAAATTTAGGCGGGAAGGTTTTGAATTTATATAGAGATCTCCCTTACATAAGAGAGTATAGGTTGGACAAGTGGTGGACCTTAAAGCCAGAGCATCCATGCTACTGGACATGATAGGTAGGGAATCTAGTTGAATATTGTATGTGTAATATATATGTCATAGATCTAGATTGGACACGTGGTGGACCTTGGAACAAAACCCAATGTAAAACATATCATGCACATTCTAAGTGGTGAGAAAAAAATATCATTTAAGATATAGCCTGATAGGTTGGACAAGTGGTGGACCTTAACACCCAAACCTTCTTAATATAACGACATAGAGTGGAAAAGTGGTGAATCTTGAGACCAAACCACTCATGCTACTAAGGATAATAGGTTGGACAAGTGGTGGACCTTGAATGTAAACCCCCCATGTACGATATATCATGGGTTTAAGTTATTTCAATGGATCCTAGCATCTTGGAGACATGGTGCAGCTTTCTTCTCTTCATGTTTCAATGGATCCTATCTTGGACAAATGGTGGAGCATCCTTCTCTCCATGTTTCAATGGAGCCTTGATTGGACAAGTGGTGGACCTTTTCTTATCTCTATGTTTCAATAGACTTAGCTTGGACAAGTGATGGACCTTCGAACCAAACCCCCATGTAAAACCTATCATGGTCACTCCAAGTGGTCAGAAAGAATAACCTTTAAGATACGGTCTTATAGCTTGGACAAGTGGTGGACCTTAACACCTAGATATTCTTAATATAATGACATAGAGTAGAAAGTGGTGAATCTTGAGACCAAACCACTCATTCTCCTAGCGATAATTGGTTGGACAAGTGGTGGACCTTGAATGTAAACCCCCCATGTACGAAATATCGTGGGTTTAAGGTATTTCAATGGAGCTTAGCATCTTGGAGACATGGTGCAGCTTGCTTCTCTTCATGTTTCAATGGAGCCTATCTTGGACAAATGGTGGAGCATCCTTCTCTCCATGTTTGAATGGAGCCTAGCTTGGACAAGTGGTGGACCTTTGCTTCTCTCTATGTTTCAATAGAGTTAGCTTGGACAAGTGGTGGACCTTGGAACCAAACCCCCGTGTAAAACCTATCATGGTAACTCCAAGTGGTGAGAGTGAATAAAGTGGTGAATCTTGAGACCAAACCACTCATGCTACTAGTGTTAATAGGTTGGACAAGTGGTGATCCTTAAATGTAAACCCCCCATGTTTCAATAGATTAAGCTTCGACAAATGGTGGAGCATCCTTCTCTCCATGTTTCAATGGAGCCTAGCTTGGACAAGTGGTGGACCTTTGCTTCTCTCTATGAGAAGAATAGAGTTAGCTTGGATAAGTGGTGGACCTTGAAACCAAACCCCCATGTAAAACATATCATGGACATTTCAAGTGGTGAGAAAGAATACCCTTTAAGATATACCCTTATAGGTTGGACAAGTGGAAAACCTCAACACCCAGATCTTCTTAATATAATGACATAGAGTGGAAAAGTGGTGAATCTGGAGACCAAACCACTCATGCTACTAGGGATAATAGCTTGGCCAAGTGGTTGAACTTGACTTTAAACCCCACATGTAAAAGATATTGTGGGTTTAAGGTATTTCAATGGATCCTAGCATCTTGGAGACATGGTGCAGCTTGCTTCTTTTCATGTTTCAATGAAGCCTATCTTCGACCAATGGGGGATCATCCTCCTCTCCATGTTTCAATGGAGCCTAGCTTGGACAAGTGGTGGACCTTTGCTTCTCTCTATGTTTCCATAGAGTTAGCTTGGACAAGTGGTGGACCTTGGAACCAAACCCCCATGTAAAACATATCATGGTCATTCCAAGTGGTGAGAAATAATACCCTTTAAGATCTAGCCTTA
The DNA here is from genome assembly GCF_014529385.1 of Adiantum capillus-veneris. Classification (NCBI taxonomy): domain Eukaryota; kingdom Viridiplantae; phylum Streptophyta; class Polypodiopsida; order Polypodiales; family Pteridaceae; genus Adiantum; species Adiantum capillus-veneris. Next base: position 38,923,115 of record NC_140960.1, read on the forward strand.
TAGGTTGGACAAGTGGTCGAACTTAAAACCTAGATCTTCTTATTATAACGACATAGAGTGGAAAAGTGGTGAATCTTGAGACCAAACCACTCATGCTACTAAGGATAATAGGTTGGACAAGTGGTGGACCTTGAATGTAAACCCCCCATATATGAAATATCATGGGTTTAAAGTATTTCAATGGAGCCTAGCATCTTGGAGACATGGTGCAGCTTGCTTCTCTTCATGTTTCAATGGAGCCTATCTTGGACAAATGGTGGCGCATCCTTCTCTCCATGTTTCAATGGAGCCTTGATTGGACAAGTGGTGGACCTTTTCCTATCTCTATGTTTCAATAGACTTAGCTTGGACAAGTGGTGGACCTTCGAACCAAACCCCCATGTAAAACCTATCATGGTAACTCTAAGTGGTGAGAAATAATAAAGTTTAAGATATAGCCTTATAGGTTGGACAAGTGGTGGCCCTTAACACCCTGATATTCTTAATATAATGACATAGAGTGGAAAAGTCGTGAGTCTTGAGACCAAACCACTCACGCTACTAGAGATAATAGGTTGGACAAGTGGTGGACCTTGAATGTAAACCCCCCATGTATGAAATATCATGGGTTTAAGGTATTTCAATGGAGCATAGCATCTTGGATACATGGTGTAGCTTGCTTCTCTTCATGTTTCAATGGAGCGTATCTTGGACAAATGATGGAGCATCCTTCTCTTGATGTTTCAATTGACCCTAGCTTGGACAAGTGGTGAACCTTTGCTTCACTCTATGTTTCAATAGAGTTAACTTGGACAAGTGGTGGACTTTGGAACCAAACCCCCATGTAAAACATATCATGGTCACTCCAAGTGGTGAGAAAGAATAACCCTTAAGATATAGCCTTATAGGTTGGACAAGTGGTGGACCTTAACACCCATATATTCTAAATATAATGACAGAGTGAAAAAGTGGTGAATCTTGAGACCAACCCACTCATCCTACTAGCGTTAATAGGTTGGAGAAGTGGTGGACCTTGAATGTAAACCCCCTATGTTTCAATAGAGTTAGCTTCGACAAATGGTGGAGCATCCTTCTCTCCATGTTTCAATGGAGCCTAGCTCGGACAAGTGGTAGACCTTTGCTTCTCTCTATAAGAAGAATAGAGTTAGCTTGTATAAGTGGTGGACCTTGGAACCAAACCCCCATGTAAAACATATCATGGACATTTCAAGTGGTGAGAAAGAAAACCCTTTAAGATATACCCTTATAGGTTGGACAAGTGGTCAACCTTAAGACCTAGATCTTCTTAATATAATGACATAGAGTGGAAAAGTGGTGAATCTTGAGACCAAATCACTCATGCTACTAGGGATAATATCTTGGATAAGTGGTTGAACTTGACTTTAAACCCCACATGTAAAAGATATTGTGTGTTTAAGGTATTTTAATGGATCCTAGCATCTTGAAGACATGGTGCAGCTTGCTTCTTTTCATGTTTCAATGAAGCCTATCTTCGACCAATGGGGGATCATCCTTCTCTCCATGTTTCAATGGAGCCTAGCTTGGACAAGTAGTGGACCTTTGCTTCTCTCTATGTTTCCATAGAGTTAGCTTGGACAAGTGGTGGACCTTGGAATCAAACCCCCATGTAAAACATATCATGGTCATTCCAAGTGGTGAGAAATAATACCCTTTAAGATCTAGCCTTATAGGCTGGACAAGTGGTCGACCTTAAAACCTAGATCTTCTTATTATAACGACATAGAGTGGAAAAGTGATGAATCTTGAGACCAAACCACTCATGCTACTAAGGATAATAGGTTGGACAAGTGGTGGACCTTGAATGTAAACCCCCCATATATGAAATATCATGGGTTTAAGGTATTTCAATGGAGCCTAGCATCTTGGAGACATGGTGCAACTTGCTTCTCTTCATGTTTCAATGGAGCTTATCTTGGACAAATGGTGGCGCATCCTTCTCTCCATGTTTCAATGGAGCCTTGATTGGACAAGTGGTGGACCTTTTCTTATCTCTATGTTTCAATAGACTTAGCTTGGACAAGTGGTGGACCTTCGAACCAAACCCCCATGTAAAACCTATCATGGTAACTCTAAGTGGTGAGAAAGAATAAAGTTTTTTAAGATATAGCCTTATAGGTTGGACAAGTGGTGGCCCTTAACACCTAGATATTTTTGATATATGGAAATAGAGTGGAAAAGTGGTGAATCTTGAGACCAAACCACTCATGCTACTAGAGATAATAGGTTGGACAAGTGGTGGACCTTGAATGTAAACCCCCCATGTACAAAATATCATGGGTTTCAGGTATTTCAATGGAGCCTAGCATCTTGAAGACATGGTGTAGCTTGCTTCTCTTCATGTTTCAATGGAGCGTATCTTGGACAAATGGTGGAGCATCCTGCTCTCCACGTTTCAATGGAGCCTAGCTTGGACAAGTGGTGGACCCTTGCATGTCTCTAAGTTTCAATAGAGTTAGCTTTCACAAGTGGTGGACCTTGGAACCAAACCCCCATGTAAGAACCAAACCCCCATGTAAAACGTATCATGGTCACTCCAAGTGGCGAGAAAGAAAACCCTTTAAGATATAGCCTTATATGTTGGACAAGTGGTGGATCTTAACACCCAGATCTTCTTAATATAATGACATAGAGTGGAAAAGTGGTGAATCTTGAGACCAAACCACTCATGATTCTAGGGATACTAACTTGGACAAGTGCTTGACCTTGAATTTAAACCCCAACTGTACAAAATATCGTGGGTTTAAGGTTTTTTTAATGGATCCTAGCATCTTGGAGACATGGTGCAGCTTGCTTCTCTTCATGTTTCAATGAAGCCTATCTTTGACAAATGGTGTATCATCCTTCTCTCCATGTTTCATTGGAGCCTAGCTTGGACAAGTGGTGGACCTTTGCTTCTATCTATGTTTCAATAGAGTTAGCTTTCACAAGTGGTGGACCTTGGAACCAAACCCCCATGTAAAACATATCATGGTCATTCCAAGTGGTGAGAAAGAATACCGTTTAAGATATAGCATTATAGGTTGGACAAGTGGTTGACCTTAAAACCCAGATCTTCTTAATATAATGACATAGAGTGGAAAAGTGGTGAATCTTTAGACCAAACAACTTGTGCTACTAAGGATAATAGGTTGGACAAGTGGTGGACCTTGAATGTAAACCCGCCATGTACGAAATATCGTGGGTTTAAGGTATTTCAATGGAGCCTAGCATCTTGGAGACATGGTGTAGCTTGCTTCTCTTGACGTTTCAATGGAGCGTATCTTGGATAAATGGTGGAGCATTCTTCTCTCCATTTTTCAATGGAGCCTGTTGGACGGGAGCGACTCAGACACCCATGAAGTGCATGCAAACACTACCTAGATCAACATAATGTCAATCGAGGACACAGATGACACGATAGGCACATGGAGGAAATCTCTTTAGCTTGTCAAGCTGAGACCATCCTACACATACAACACTCTGGAAGGCCAACTAAACCACAATCAAGAACCTCACTGCTCTCAACTACACCACCTAGCCGCATACACACATACGGAAGGTAACTCACCTAATCATGCCAGATTCGTATGAACTTAAGGAACACCATCTCCTCACTAGGATACACTTGTCTTTACGCTTCTACACTCAAAACCCTCACTCTAAACCCGTCTGCAGAAAACGCGTAAGATGACAGAGCAGAATTTTGAAACTGTCCGAAACTGAAATTTATGAGTACCTATGCGTAGCTTATGTTTTGGTTTCAAGGAGAACCACTTGTACGACTTTGTTTTTGGAAGTAAGGTCTTTACATAGTTCACCTTGGACCTTGGACACTACAACTAAGCCCACCACTTATCCAAGCTATCCTCTATATATAGCCAAAGGGTTTGGGTTTCAAGATTCACCCACTTTTCCAACCTTTATTCCATTAAAGAAAGGAGGGGCATTATAGCTAGGTCCTCCACTTGTCCAAGATATGCTCTGATATAGAAAGGGGATTTTGGTTTCAATAATCCACCACGTGTTAAACCTTGCAAGACTCAAGGGATACTTGGACATTGGAAAGCATAGTCCTATAGTAGTTGATAGGTGGCAGTGAGTATTACAACTAGGTCCAACCTATGCTCTCATATAGCAAAGAGGCTTTGGTTTCAAGGTCCACCACTTATCCAACCTTGCTTCCAATTAAAGAAATGAGGGGATACGTAAACATTGGCAAGCAAGGTATCAAGGTCCTAAGGTATTTCACCTTGGATATTGGGCATTATAACTAGGTCCATCACTTGTCCAAGCTATGCTCTGATATAGAAAGGGGATTTTCATTTCAAGGTTCACCACGTGTTCAACCTTCAAAGACTCAAGGATTACTTGGACATTGGAAAGCATAGTCCTATAGTAGTTGATAGGTGGCAGTGGGTATTACAACTAGCTCCAACCTTTGCTCTCATATAGCAAAGAGGCTTTGGTTTCAAGGTCCACCACTTGTCCAACCTTGCTTCCATTAAATAAATGAGGGGCTACGTAAACATTGGCAAGCAAGGTAGCAAGGTCCTAAGGTATTTCACCTTGGATATTGGGCATTATAACTAGGTCCAACACTTGTCCAAGCTATGCTCTAATATAGAAAGGGGATTTTTGTTTCAAGGTCCACCACGTGTTCAACCTTGCAAGACTCAAGGGATACTTGGACATTGGAAAGCATAGTCCTATAGTAGTTGATAGGTGGCTGTGGGTATTACAACTAGGTCCAACCTATGCTCTCATATAGCAAAGAGGCTTTGGTTTCAAGGTCCACCACTTGTCCAACCTTGCTTCCATTAAAGAAATGAGGGGCTACGTAAACATTGGCAAGCAAGGTAGCAAGGTCCTAAGGTATTTCACCTTGGATATTTGGCATTATAACTAGGTCCAGCACTTGTCCAAGCTATGCTCTGATATAGAAAGGGGATTTTTGTTTCAAGGTCCACCACGTGTTCAACCTTGAAAGACTCAAGGGATACTTGGACATTGGAAAGCATAGTCCTACAGTAGTTGATAGGTGGCAGTGGGTATTACAACTAGGTCCAACCTATGCTCTCATATAGCAAAGAGGCTTTGGTTTCAAGGTCCACCACTTGTCCTTTCTTGCTTCCATTAAATAAATGAGGGGCTACATAAACATTGGCAAGCAAGGTAGCAAGGTGCTAAGGTATTTCACCTTGGATATTGGGCATTATAACTAGGTCCACCACTTGTCCAAGCTATGCTCTGATTTAGAAAGGGGATTTTCGTTTCAAGGTCCACCACGTGTTCAACCTTGCAAAACTCAAGGGATACTTGGACATTGGAAAGCATAGTCCTATAGTAGTTGATAGGTGGCAGTGGGTATTACAACTAGGTCCACCACTTGTCCAACCTATGCTCTAATATAGCAAGGATGCTTTGGTTTCAAGATCCACCATAATTTCCAACCTTGCTTCCATTAATATAGCAAGGAGGATTTGGTCTCAAGGTTCACCACTTGTCCAACCTATGCAAACCTTTTTCATGTTGTAGCATGATTTTTTTTTTGAAGAGTATTTTTCTATAACTATGGATTGAACAATGTAATCTTTTTCACTTACAGGATGGACTTCGAATCTGGGGAGAAAGTACATATGATACTTGACAATGAAATTGTTGGTATTAGTTGTGTGTGTAGAACAGATCTAGATTTCACTTGTGGTGGTACAAAGATAGGGCAAGGAATGTCTCCATACTAGTGGAGGAATGCTTGAAGGATGTGGTCCTACCTTTTCTTTCAATCGATACTTCATCTCTCCAAGGCTCATTATGGAGTGTTGTTCGATGGTCAAAGCTTCTTTTGCAATCTTTTGTATTAAATGGGAACTTAATTGATCCACAGGAAAGCTACAACGGTGATGAAGAACATGATCATTCCGATCCTCTAGTTACAGATGCAATACCTATGAAAAGCCCAGAATTTGAAGCAGTGATTCGAGAGTCTTGGAGAAATCAGAGGGTCCTTTTAAAAGATGACACAATGATGCAAACCATGAATGAAGGGACCATCTTACATGTATTTCCACATGATTATGTCAAATTTCAGGAACTTGGTCATGATTGTGTGGGTGTGGGTATTGAAAGAGAAAATGCAAGCATTGATGATGTGGTTGAAGTGGGTAGCATCACTTTGCTAAATTGGCCCATCAAGAAGACAGCAATGTTGAATGGGATCCCATTACAACGCTTTGTTCCTGTTGATGGCATGCATGCTACATATGAGGATGTAACCAACGATGAGAATGTTGGAAAAAAACTTGATGGGAGTAATGTTGTCCAGTTGTCAAGGAAGAAACGATACACTTTCATGAACAGGACTCAAAAATCAAAAGCAGCAACAACTTCCACTTTTTACCTTTCAAACAAATCAATTCAAAGGGTATCATGCATTGATTGTTGTGCACAAAAATGTTTCCAGTTTGCAGATCGTGATATGGTGACAAGGTTACGCCAACAATTTTGTGGAGAGTCTCAAAAATTACGCACTAATTATGTTTATGATGTTCTTTCTATATGTTATCAGAAAGATGAGAAGTCATGATACCAATTCAGGCTAAATGGCTCTATTGTTTTTTGTAGAGCATGGTATGAGCTACATGGAATACCAAAGACATCATTTTATCGATACAAGGAGAACTTTGAAAATGGTGTGCGCCAATATGTACATAGGAACACATGTACATTGAGAAGGAGACTTCAACATACTAGTTTAGCAAGAGCACTACTAAATGAGTTTGTGGAAAACAACTATGAGAAGATGCCACATAGAAGTAGAACACTGCTAGATGGCTCAAGAGAGACTCAATTGGTGATTCCATCAACATACATAAAAGTGGATATTTTATGTGAAATCAACACGACACTTGACCAGATGGGCTATGAGAAGAAGCTATCCCAATCTTCTTTTGGTAGAATTTGGAACAAAGAGTACCCACATGTCACTTTAACAAAGACGAGTGAGTTCTCTAAGTGCAATATTTGTAGCTCAATCAAGGCAAGGTTAGAAGCTAAACCTTATCTTGAAGAGAGATCTCTTCTCTTGAGGGAGAGAGAAGTTCACATGGCACAACAAAAGAGTTGCAGAAGCCTATATTATGCATGGCGCACGTATTCAGAAACTCAACCACAAAAATATGTATGCATAATCCATGATAAGATGGATCAAAAGAAGACTACCATTCCTAGATTACACATTGTTCCTAAGGGTGTGGATTCAGGATATAATCTGCAGGTGGAATTGATTGGCATGATCACTCATGGAAATGGAGAAGGTCATTACGGACACTTTGTCTTGAATGGCTTGTGGCCAGCTGATCCAAATCTTACAATTGGCTCAATTGCTAATTGTTTACATAACCTAGAGAGGATAGGTAAGCATCCTCTTGGTGATCTAGTAACAAATGGACTTCCAAGGAGCAATATTTCACTACTACATGCTTTGAACTCAAGGGATGCTTTGGACTACCATAACTTGAGTGATGGAAAAGAGCCCATTGCAGAAGAGGAATTGGAGTCAACATCGCAGGTTTCCAGAGAACTTGTTGCTACAATTGGATAATTGTGCAGGGGAAAACAAAAATCGATACTTATTTGCCTATTTGTCAATGGTTGTTACAAGGGGTGTTTTCAAAACCATCCAGCTGGGATTTTTAATGGTTGGGCATACACATGAGGACATAGACGCCATGTTTAGTAGGTTTTCAGAGAAGTAGAGAGTTACACAAACCTATACTTTTCCACATTTGATGGATACATTACGAAACAGCTCATCTTCATCTCCAGCTCCATTTTTTCTCACAAAGATCACCGATTTCAAGCAATATTGTGATGGCTATCTTTGTGATGGACAAGATATACTTGTTGGACATTCCAACCGCTTCAGTTTAGGTTCTTTATGCAGGATGAGACACCAATGATGCAATATAAGGCACATGTAGGTGTATCAAGTTGGAGTGGAAGTATTTGCCTTTGGAAAACAGACACAGAAGGCAAGCCAATGTTACCACATGGAGATCCACCACTGGTACAAATGGCGGAGTATGTCAAGGCCCACGAAGAAGTCATTTTGGGGCTAAAAAACTATCTAAAATTTTGGAAAAATTTAGGGAATGGTTCAAGTATTCCACGATATTATAGACCCGTGATAGATTATTGGAGTAAGGTAATTGAAGAGATTGGAAAAGAAATCATATCAGAGGGAGTCTTGTATGAAATGTTTTGGCCAAAAAACTCAAGAATATTCTCACCTACAAAGCACTACAATGAATTTGCAACAAGGAGCAGAAAGATTCCTAGGCCTTGAAGAGTTGAACGATCATTTTTGTGGGCCTCAACGAGATAGGCCAAGGGAAGAATTTGACCCTATGTCTGATGTGCACCAAGGTGACTTTCTTATGCTTGTTCCGAGTGACACAGAAATCTAACCAGTGTGGCTTGCAATGGCTTTATCTGACATTGATAATGAGCCTACATCACCAAACTACAGAAAACTCTTGATTCAATATTGGGCACCTTGCGCAAGAAAAAGTGGGATGACAGATACTCAAGCTTACAGTAATTGTTGGAAGGGTTATTGGGCTGTCAACTATAAGGACCCACAAGTGTGGGAAACTATAGATGCAATTGTTTGGTCCTAGAGACCCAACAAAGAGACCATTTTCTAGAATAAAGATTCCAAAAAGGCATGCTCTAAAAGCCAAAGAAGGCCTCACTCGTGCACATCAACCACACTTGGATCAAAGTTCAGATATGGTATCAAATGTGGAGTAGAATTATGTGGAGCTTCTATTGTGACTATATTAGTCAATTTGTAAACAAAATCTTTTTTGTATCTTCCTTTGCTTTATGTAATTCGTAGTTATTATTCAAATCCATGTGTTGTACATCCTCTTGACTTTTGGTGTTTATCAACACCACAATCCTATGAGATTTTCACTTTATTTACTAACCACACACCTCAATTTTTACCACTTTAAGTGGAAAATTCCCAAATTACATAAATTTAGTCGATTTGGAGATTCCCATAATGTGAGATTTTTACCAAAATACCTAATATGGTCTTCTTATGCTCCCCAAGCTCAGGTAGCATCTCCTCAACTTCCACAGATGCCTAGGTATCAAGCAGGCAACCTACCAGGACCTGTAGGTGTAAAGAGACCACAACCAGTGTTGGGGCAACAACCATCCCTACCGGGATTACGACCAGTCCGCATCAGATGCACACCAACAGTAACCGAACCAGAAGAGAAGGCCTTGGTTCCTATGCATGCATATTATTAAGTTCCCAATGGATGTGCTACAAATCCTGCCTATTATCCACTGGAAGAACCCTCAACACCAGAACCATGGAGCATGATAGGAAGTGCAGGACCACCAACAGCTGAACAGGCATCAGGAGAAGGAAGATATATCTTGGATGAACGAACACTGTTGTTCATAGCCAACGGAGGCATGGGGGCGGGCAGAGACATGCATACCAACAAAGAGGAGCTCAAGGAGAACCTCAACATCCTAAGGGACCCTGCTACAAGTATGGTGGAGACCATTGGCTAAGAGACTGTCCTCATGATGAAATCATTAGAGTCAACGCATATTGCACTGAGTGTGGAGTTACTCATTTGATTACTGATTACCCTAAGAACCCGAGCAAAGGAGCAAAAACTACCTTGAACATGCTGGAAGCAGTGCCTTCTAGTGGAGGGTCAGAAAACGAGACTGTGATACCTATTCAGGCAGTGACACGATCCCAAGCTCAAAGAATGACGAACGAACCCATATTTGAAGAGCCAAAAACGGATGCCCCAAGCTCAAAAGTGAAGAGTCATAGAAGCACTTGGAAATCTAGAAAGCCATGTATGAAATCTAGGAGAGAACGAGAGCAAACGGCTCTATCTGAGGAGTTAAAACACACAAAGGATAGATTAGAGAGGTTAGAGGATCTAGCTAGTCTAAGCTCACACACTGCGGCAACCATAGTACCCATGGAAATAGCAGAACCCAAAAGTGCAGGATCAGGAGGATCAGTGTTGACAAAAAAGGTAAATGAGCAGTTAGATGCACTTTTGAAAGCTTACGAAGCCAGACTCAAAAAGAACCAAACCCACGAGCAAATATGGATGACTTATCCATATGCCCGGGGCAGTCACTTATCAAAAGACCCCTATATCACGTGCGTTCAAGAGGTAATTAATAATACCCCAATATACATACTATACTTACACTATGAGCCTATTTAAAAAAACCCCACCCCCCTCTGTATGTATACATTTTTATACATTTTGGTCTTTTAATAATCCTCCCCGATTAACACTAGGTTGGTAACCTAACAGGACATAAAAGTGTCCTTTCAGGGTTTTGAAAAAAACCTCCAAGACCATAGTAGATCCACTCATTTTGTAAAATCCTTTCATGAGGTTATAGTTCAAGCCCTACTACACATGGAAAAAATAAGAAACTTGTAAAATTTCTCATCTTTTGGTCACACCAAGCCTCCAAAGTTAATGGACCAGTACATTTTCATCAAAACAGTCATTTCTTATGTTTTGTTGCATAAAAATAAGATTAGGGATTTTTGTAGGACTTGAGATAAATTCCCTAGTTAACTTCAATGGGCTGGTGATCAGAACATATGATTGCTTCTCACTCACTATTTTTGTTTTGCCAAAAGAAATAGGTACAAAAAAGTTGAATTTTTACCATTCTGCAAACCTATCATCAAAGTTTCTATAGCCACACTCAATACAAATAATATATGCATGTTTTCTTAGTTCCCTATTGTCCTTTAGGTTCATAATGAGCCATGGAGCATGTCAAAAGAATAATACATCTCTTACCAAGGGGAATCTTGGGGACAAAGATGAAGTGCTAAATACAGCAAACATGAAAAAACTGGGTTCAACATTATGAGTTGTAGAATCCCATAGAAATTATTCAATATCTAGCCAAATTTGATCCTTATGACTAGATATGGTTACTACCTACAAAATGCATGTAGTTATCACAAGAATCTAACAATATTGAAAAAGCTATACTTGATATACTAGAATGTTTTGTTTTCTTCTATAATTAGAAAAATCAACCATTGTTGTCTACTATGAAAAATAGGGTATTAGGTGCCCCAAAACTCAAGGAATATTAGCTTTATGTTACAATATGGGACATAGAAAATCAAAACTGCATTTGGATATCATGAAAGCCACCAAAAAAATCATAGAAGAGCTAAAATTGGCTAAAAAACAGGATTTGACAATTTTTGAAATTTGGTCATAACTTACAACTTTAACATTTATTTCTCCCTAGAAGCATCAAGACATGTTGAGGACTACTAAAGATATTTATCTAGCATTATAGACCTCACAAACATGAATTCTAGAGTGGTATAGTTGCAAAAAGTTGAAAAAATCCAAAAACAGGACGTTTTTTCACACAATTTAGGTTGTGAAATGTTGTGCAAGGACAAGGTTAAAGATGGAATTGATATTCCAAAAAAATGTCGTGTTTTTTTCAGCTCATGAGACAACTTTCTAGACAGATAGCACCTTAAAATTTAGTTTGAAACTCTTGACATAATTCAAGGAAAATGGTCACTTAACAGGACATAAAAGTGTCCCATTACCAACCTAGTGTTAACTCACGTGATATCATACACATTCTAAAAAGTGACCGCCCCGGGTCCATATGCTGAAATAGAAAAACAGAGGTTGAAAATGTGTAGAAAGATGATTGAAACAACTCAATCCTTGATAGAAAACCGGCTTGGTAAACCTGCAAGTTAGCATGAAGGGGCCAACTCCAACCCCTATCAAACCAACTTTAGAGAAACAAGTAGACACGAAGGAAAGTCTCACGAATGCCTCTTAGTCTAGGGGAGAGCCTATCATAGTGCCAAATACAATAGATGAGGCAAGTGACGGGTTACAGCCTAAAGCATTGGTAAAAATGGGTAAGGATTGTAACGGTTTAGATGACCTGTGGAAGCAAATCCGTGATACCAACAAAGCTAACAGGGTGAGTTACCACATGAACAACACGAGAAAAGAGAGATAGGAGATCTTACCTCCTATTGAAGAATTTGAGGCAAGATCACAAATGAACTTTGATATACATTCACAAGGGGGAGACCATGGATCAATTAGTTCGGGGCACAGCCAACCAGACTCGCTGAAAACTCTACCCTCTTACCTAAGAGAGTATGAATCCAAGTCGGAGGTGAGAGCAATACCATCTCAAAGACTTTCTTTTAATAGAGTGATGGATTCGCAAGGGTTGATTGAGTTATTTTCCACCTTGGTGGCATGCACAATCACATTAGCCAAACTTCTGAGGTTACGACCAAACATGTGGACCATAGTAGGAAAATGCTTAGAAAAATTTGGAGTAAAAGACCCCACCTCGAAGCTTCAAGAAGGAATCAGAGAATTGGACAGGCCTAAACTAAACACTAGGCCAGTACCTTTAAACAAGGTTGGAGAATATTGCGAGGGAGAAGATGGAAACACAACGCTACGAGTAGAATTCCAAGGAGTAGTTTCCAAAGCTATTCTAGACAGTGGAGCAGGAGTTGTTATCGCCACCAAGGAAATCTGGAAAAAATGGGGAAAACCAGCTTTGAGAGTTACCAAAATGAAATTGTAATTGGCAGACGGGTTTATGGAAAAGCCTCTAGGGCTCTTAGAAAAATTAATTGTCACTTCGTGCGGAATTGAGTATGAGCATACATTTGCAATAGTCGATTTCAACAAAAAGAAAAAATATGAGATCATCTTAGGAAGACCATTCATGAGACAATTAAAGATGGTCCAGGATTGGGGTTACAACCACATATACCTCAGATATGGCGAGACAACAATCAAAATACACCTAAAAGACCATAGTTAGAAAGATGTGAACCAAACACCAATGGAAGAGTTTGATTCAACTACATTAGCAGGGTCCGAACTCCCAGCATGGTTAGGGCAAAAAAAGGAGCTATGGATGTGCGGAGCTTCACATTGTGGGAGCTTAAAAAGAGAGGAATGCATCTTAGAAAGAGCGATTGAGGACAAGGATTATATTCCGGAACCTTTTCCTAAAGATACCTTGGAACCTTTAGAATGGGAACACATACTAACAACATTGGATGTCTGTACCATTACAGATAGCCCAACGAGAAAATTTTGCAATAAGGATGGCTATGATGTGCTACCCTATTACATGGTAAGCCTTATACGAGGAGGAGATGAGATTGTAGAACCACCAGAACAAGAAGAGTTTTATAACTCCTTTGGCATCTGGAGGTAAATAATGATGCAGATAAAGAGTGTTCGGACAGCTCAAGTGAGCGTGGGGAGAAAACAGCGAATATCAAGTTTTATGATTTTGCCAATCAGCACCCTAGACACCAGGAACGCTATAGGAGAAAACGAGCAGAAAACAAAATGAGAGAGAACCTGATGCCCATAATAAAAGATAAAACTCACTATCTAATGCTTTTCAAAGCAGGGGATTGTGTAAAAGACCAAATATCAGGAAGATTCTCAAAAGTTCGAAGGGAAAGAACACAAGAGGAAATAAAACAAGTATGGAAAGGTAAACCAGAAACAAAATCACAAAAATCTCAAAAATCAAAACAAGAAACAACAAAAGACCCAGAGTGGACCAAATTGGAACGTAAAAAGAAATACAAGAACTAAAACGGTCTTTACAAGAGGTATGGACTACTGAGGGAGAAATTGATGGTAAGGAGGAGTCAGAAAAAGGAAACATGAATGTACCATCACACTATCCGAAATTCACCATCCAGGACGAAAAATCATAATGACACTGCCAGTCAGGGAAAGAATAAACCAGGAATCTTACGATGGGCCGGAAAATGCAAAACAGATAGATCTCACTAAACCAGGTGAAAAGCCTCAGCCGGTCTATATCGCAACTGATTTAGAGCCTGAAGAAGAAGAACGGCTAACACAGCTTCTCAAGAAGTATAAAGATGTGTTTGCATGGTCCTATAAAGATCTCAAACGAGTTCATCCATCGATATGCCAACATACAATTCCTTTGAAATCAGATTCCAAACCTAGAAAACAGCGTCCTTATACATATAATGACACATTTGCTAAACGAATCAAAGAGGAAATTGACAAGCTGATGGATGCTAAATTCATCTATGAAATCGAGCATACATATTGGGTGTCACCCATTGTGGTTGTCCCCAAAAAGAACGGAAAGTGCGAGTGTGTGTAAACCTCAAAAAGGTAAATGCAGCCACCATAAGGGATAATTATCCCTTGCCAATCACAGAACATGTACTTGAGAGGGTGGCCGGGAAACGGGCTTATTCCTTTCTAGATGGGTTTTCAGGGTATAGCCAATTGGCAATTGCAGTAGAGGATCAACACAAAACATCGTTTTCCATAGAATGGGGAATCTATGCGTATAAAGTTATGTCTTTTGGCCTAACTAATGCCCCAACTACCTTTCAAAGGTTAATGACGCATGCGTTCAAAGAATACCTGAGAATATTCTTAGAAATATATATGGATGATCTTTGTGTACACTCTCTTCTACGAGAAGAACATATTGAACATTTAGAAAAGGTATTTGAGAAGTGCATAACATATCGCATCTGTCTTAACCCGGAAAAGTGGATTTTTATGGTAAGGCAAGGCCGCATCTTAGGACACATTGTCTCAAGAAATGGAATAATCACTGAACTAGACAAAATCAAAGTCATAGTAGACCTACCCAGGCCTACTAACGCGAAACAAGTGCAATCCTTCATGGGACACTGTGGATATTATCGAAGATTCATATATATGTATGCAGTCATTGCACAACCTCTGTATTGTTTGCTAGTCAATTTCGACTGGACTGAGGAATGTGAAACTTCATTCCAAAAGCTTAAGGAAAACCTTGTATCAGCACCGGTACTTAAAGCACCAGATTGGAAAAAGATATTCCATGTTCACATTGATGCATCTGCATATGCAATCCGGAGTATTCTCGCTCAACCTGGAGACGGAACCATGGATTTTCCAGTTTGTTATGCAAGCCGACAGTTAAACAATGAAGAAAAGAACGACACAACCACTGAAAGATAAGGGTTAGGAATGATTTATGCTGTAAAGAAATTTCAGCATTATTTGTTCGCAAACAAATTTGTGTTCTTCACAGATCATCAAGCTCTTTTGTATCTGGTAAATAAAATATGCAATACCGAGATAATTGTGCGCTGGTTTATTATATTGCTAGAGTTTGATTTCAGAGTGGTAGTCAAAAAGGCTAAAAATCATCTATGGGCAGATCATCTTTCAATACAGCAAAACGGGGAAGCTCCTGAAGGAGTAGATGATGAAATACCTGATGCGTATCTTTTCAATATTGAAATGATACCCAAATGGTCTCAGGAAATTGTTAGCATTCTTTCCTTTGGAGGTAAATTTGATAACAAGGAAGACAAACCATACAGCAAACAATTCGACAAACAAAAAACTTCCAATTGATTGGACGGCTGTATCATCTAGGATCGGACCAAATTCTACGAATGTGTATAGATCCGGAGGAATTTGAGTGTTATCTTGAAGAAGCACATGTCCAGGATTGTGCATTTCATTGTTCAACAATGAAAACACACCAAAGACTGAAACAATTAGGGGTTTATTGGCCAACTATGTATGCTGACACACATGCTTATGTTAACAATTGTACTATATGTAGTGCCAAACAACCAGTGGATCACGCGACATTGTTTCAGTTAAACATTGCATCAGCATGGAGTCAATATATCATTGATTTCTTAACCACAAGGACATTTCCTAAAAACATAACAAAAGCACGAAAAAGGGCTATAGAGCTGGAGGCTCGCGACTATAGTTTAATTGGGAACCAACTCTACAAGCAAGGAAAGGACAATCAACTTAGAATCTGTGCAAGTGAAAGTGAATACTTACTGATTCTAGAACACACACACGGAGGAATAAATGGAGGCTATTTTTCAGGCGATAAGACGGCAAAAATTGTCTTAACCGTAGGAATATGGTGACCTACATTGCATATGGATACTGAAGAGTTTGTAAAGCGATGTGACGCGTGTCAGCGCACCAAGGTGCCGATAAAGAGAGATGAGATGCCACTACGGCCAATGATGGGAGCAAGGGAATTTGCAAAATGGGGCATTGATTTTGTGGGGCCTATTCCACCCCCTGCATATCGCACCCATACCCAATATATCATTGTGGCTACGGACTATCTCACAAAATGGGCGGAAGCCAAGGCAACACAAAAAGCAGATGCAAGAACCACTGCACAATTTTTGTATGAGAATGTCTTTGTACGATACGGATTACCAATAGAAATTGTCAGTGGATTGAGGAACACATTTTCTTAATGAAGTCATTGAATATCTGCTAGAGGAATTCATGGTCATACATAGAAAATCGGCTCTATATCATCCACAGGCAAATGGATAAGCTGAGGCCACAAATAAAACATTATGCACGGTTCTCACTAAAATAATATCAGAGTCAAGAACAGACTCGGATCAGTAGCTACACTCAACACTATGGGCATACAAGGTAGCTTACAAACATCAATAGGAACGACACCGTACAACATGGTGTTTGGCCTAAATGCTATATTACCCATGGAGTTTTTAATTCCAACTCTACGAGTAGCAAAACGCTTAGAATGGACAGGGCACGAGCTCTCTTCAAGAATAGATGATATTGAAAAGCTAGATGAACTTCACTTGAGAGATGTAGCTTCGATCTATGCTAAAAAGAGAAGACAAAAGGAATTTTTTGACAAGCATGTGCGCACGAAAGAGTTCAAAACAGGTGATTATGTACTTGTTTATACCTTGAATCAACATGCCAAGAAACTTAAAAAGCGAGGGATGGGACCTTTTGTGATTAGTGACCTATCACAAAGTGGAGCTGTCAAGCTTGCTACATTAGCAGGGGAAGAAATTCCAAATTGGATTAGTGGGTGTCGATTAAAGAAATATCATTTCCCACTAACACAGGATATGCTCCAAAAAATCCATCAAGAAAAACAACGGATGAAGGAGAAACAGAGGGTACGGGAAGAAGCCCAGGTAGAAGCAAAAGAACGCATTGCAAAAAGACGGCTTCTACGACAACAACAACAATGTGGATCATCATTGCGAATAAATGCTATTCGACTAACGAATGTTGATGAAGACACAGTGGAGCCAATAATTGCAGTCAAAGTGGGTAGCAATCAAGTTGAATCAACGGCATTGCTTGATTCTGGAGCTCAAGAAAATTTAATCTCTTACAGATTATACAAACAACTCAAGCAAAAAGGTCAATTACATCCTACTCCACAAGTGCTAGAAAGTAGTACATCACATTCGCCTGCAGACATTGGGCTGGACTATATTGCATGTACAAGTACATCAATATATTTACCCACACAAGTTTTATGTGGTCGAGGATGAAAGCACACAACACCCCATGTTGTTGGGACAACCTTGGAAAAAAGAGTATAATGTGCAGATAGCTTGGAATGCGGATGTAGTCAAGATTCAACATGCACAAGAACAATAGGTGGTAGCCTTTGCACAGCCCCGAAAGAATCAGGTGCCAGCAATGCAATCATTGGAGAAAGAGCCAAAAGGATGGATGCCACTAAAGAACAACATGGTGAACAAACAAGGAACTGCCAACCATGTTCACTGCAAACATCTAACCAAATCAACTGCAGTGAAAAAATCAAGGTTAGAAACATGAGAAAAAGAAGTATGGGTGCGAAAGGATAGAGGTGACATGGCAAACAAACCACAATACAACAGAAGCAGATAGTTCAACCAAAAACCAAGGGAATAAAACAGATATGGATCCCAAAGGAAATGCTCAGCAGCAACTTAAATGCGACTCGTATTTGGATCCCAAAACCGAAGCAACAGGAACTCCTTTCAGTACAAGCAACATCGAAAGGCATACATACACTACATATGAAACCGGTAAACCGATCTATGTGGGTGCCAATCAGCAGCAAAACAATGACAACCTCCAAAGCAATAAACCTACAAAAACCTCCAAAGCAAAGCTACAAATGGAAAGCGATAGAGACAAAGTCTATGGCCACTTCCGCCACGACAATTCTCTCCAAGGAGACAACCATGGCCATATCGACAGTAGTAGCAAACACGCGACTTTTGCGAGAAAGACGATCAAACAGAGAGAGGTAGAGTCACAGCTTTTACTTACAAAGAAAATCTGCCGACCAAATCAACAACAAACAGGAAACCTCGACGGCGAATGCCAATAAGCATCTTGCTTATACCCTTCTCTTGCACAACATTAATTTTTTCCATGCATTGACCGAGTATGCATCATATAGGGCCACATTACACGGCCAAGCATTAGCACAATTTTTTTCCAACCCATGCACGGCACATACTCCGAGGCGATACCTTGCCGTCCAGGAGGACTCCGGCTAGGAGGGAGGGAGGCATTCTCAAATGCGGACCCAATGGCAGAAAGAGCAAAAAAGGGCATGTTTTTCGACTATTTTAAAGGGTTTTAGTTTGATTGCAAATTTTTTTGGACTAACGCAAGTACATATGCCCTTATACAACATGAATCTACAAGTATATGGGGCCAAACACCAAATCAAGCCCCTAGGTGTGTGCATATGAGTAAAAATAGCCATTTTCGGATAAAATATTGGTAAAACGGAGAAATCCGGCCATAAAAATTGCATGTGAGTGTATATAGTGTTTTGGGGGGATGTTTTTGATTTATTATGATTTTTGGGGATTTTTTGGGTTTAATTTGCTATTTTCCTTTTAATTTTACTAATTTTCCGCATAAAAACTTCAAAAATACAAAAAGCAGGTGAAAAACGATCGTAATGAAAAACAAAAAAAATGGGGATGATCAATGCCTATAGGAAAACCTATGGTACAATGGGGGTGCAATTATGTGAATGGAGCGAAAAGCATGTTTTGGCCAGATTTTGACCGAAACGGCAAATCTCTCGAAAATTGGGCAAATGGAGTCCAGATCGAGAAATTTTTGAGCCTAAATCGCATCTCACAAGAAGTTGGGGACACATGTCAAATTTCATGAAAAGTGGTTCGGGGGCCCCCAATATTAGAAATTTTCACTTCATTTTAAGCTCATTTCTACTATTGACTTTTGAGCGAGAGCTTCTGTCACCTAGAGCGAACGGTACTTCCAGCAGCTTCTACGACACGCACAACCACTCGACAGGCTCCAGACATGAGAGGTAAGCTCACCACCTTGAGCTTTTTGCTCATGGTTGTTGTTTTGTCGCGAAAACTAGCGTAGGGTTCACAAAGAAAGTGAGCAGTAGAGACCTACAAGTAGAAGTGACCACCTAACGGGTAACCCAAAAGCATTGAGACTTCATCGGCATCTTACCCTAGCATAGGAGACCAGTCTTGGATGCCCAAAGGCAGTAGAAAACCATCGGAAAAAACCCTAATTCCTAGAGCCCCGCAAGAGGCCACCAAATGGGAAATCGGTGGAAAGGCGCCCAAATGCTACCAAAACTCATAGGTAGGAGCATCTCGCCATGCTCGACAAGTCTATGTAGCCCACATGACCATACGGTGACCGAAAGTGGCACTAAACTTCAGAAACGTCATCAGACACACAAAGTGTCAAATAGCTCTCGCAGCCAAACCGCATGTCCGTTTGCCACCAAACTTCACGAGCGGCTTTCCTGGACTATCAACAACCAAGTCCTATGGTGGTAAACCACCACAAGTCATCGAAGACATGAAAATGCAACCACGGGTGTTTCCAAAGTGACAAATGGCCAAATGGAGCTCTGGTGAAGCCAAAGTCGACAAAAACCATATGGCAAGGATCCCCAAGGGATCGGGAAGCTATGGAGACCAACATCAAGAAATTTCATCACCGCGAAAAGCACTCCAAAAGTCAGAAAACGGCTCGGAGGCTCTGAAATCCACACAGGGAGTTTCTTTCTATCAATTTGACTTTTTTGTTGAAATAATGCTTAAAAGGGACTCAAGGGGACTCAGGGCAGGCACCACTAGCACCTCCAACAAAAATATCATTAGCAGACATCCTACGCGTAGGATATCTCAAGGCCAATTCTGGGAACCAACCCCAACATCTCTGATCACACAAAGTTTTTGAATAGCCTTTACATGCTAACCACCAAGTTTCATCACATTTGGCCAAAATTGACCTCATGTGTACCAAAAAACGCAAAGTCAGGGCATAGAGGCAATAATGGGCCATAGACCTACCAAAATTTGTCCAAAACACATGAAACTTTCACAATACATTCATGAGCACATTGCCAAGCTATCTGTGTGGTCATATGTAAAAAATGATGAACTAGACATCCTACGCGTAGGATGCCTAAATGACATTTTTGGCCCCCAGATGGCATTCCCATATATCAAGTTTCAAGCCATTCCCATCCCATTTGGCCCCCAACACCTCCAAGATGCACTTTTTGAGCCCAAAAACACTACACATGGTCTTACTAACACCGATTCTTGTCCAAATCAAAATCCAAGAGCAGATCCATGTTCCACATGCCAAGGGCTACCCACAGATCCAATTTCAAGATATTTTGATGAAAAAGACATCCTACGCGTAGGATGTCTCTAGCATAATTTTAACCTACTGTGCAAAAACTGACATCATGGGAGCCATTACCATGGTGCAAGGAGCTCATATATCAAATTTCAACCCATTTGAATATCATTTGCCACCTATTGTGCACATCCTACCCAATTTGTGAGCCTAAAGCCTGAATCTGCCCAAAAATGCACTTTTTGATGCCCAAACCCAATTCCAATCATATAGCCATGTTCAACAGGTCAAGGACCACCAGCATGCCAAGTTTCACCATAAACTAATGAAATAGACAGCCTACGCGTAGGATGTCTAAATGATAAATTTTAGCCAAAATAATATTGTGAGCACATGCAGGGTTTCCCAAGCTCCTTTTAAGTTTTATTTTCAATTTTCAAGTCATTTGGATAGTTAAAACTCAGTTTCTCAGCTGATATGGAAAACATGCTAACTTCGGACTACTGAGTGCAACAGGATCCATGGCAGCCGCAAAATCACCGGCAAAGAAGAAAAGGATGACAATAAAAGACTATTTAGAAGAAGTGGAGCCGTTTGTCATCCCAGAATCCAATGATTTGAAGATCTACCCAGGCGTGTTCAAAGATACTGAAGGAAATGCAATAGAGCTACCCATGCTACCTCGGGAGCTCAATGAGTTTGTCAGAAGCAAGATGGGAGAATACCTAGAGAAGATAGATCTCCATAACTACGTTGAAGCTCTGCCAGCGGGAATCGACATCAAAAGAGTGTGGGAGTTTGTAACTACAATCAAAGAAGATGGAGTGGCCAGAGTCATTGATCTGTAGGGCAAGCCAGACACTATGATTGTTATCACACAGAGAGTGGTGGCAACCGCTCTTGACATCTCCAACAAAGGGGATAGTGTGACAAAGAGAAGAGATGAAGTCAAGGTGTACTCAGAAAAGAAGAACAACTACACCTTTGAGGACATTGCAAAACCTAAATCGGCTATCATGAGCCAGCTCTACAACCAGTACTTCCACATGTGTACAAAGCGGCCACAGAAGTACAGAATGCCGCCTGGAGCCATTGCTACCACCTTCACCTGGGCAATGCAAAAGAGCAAGCCAAAGATGATCAATTATGTTGCTTATATCCATGATAACCTAGTGAAGATGGGCAACAAGAATCCCACCTACATTGTGCCAGGTGAACTGATAACAAAAGTGGTGTATGGAGCACTACATGCCAAGGGGAATTGGCCTGACTCTCCATCACAAAATGACTGGCTAAGGCTGAAAGAAGATAAAGAAGAAGAAACGCCCAAGGCACCAAGAGTAGCCACAAGGTTGAAGCGTCGGCGGCTAGAGACCGTGTTAGAAGAGCCACCGGAGCCAAAGAAAGGAAAGAAAGAAAGTGTACAAGTGTTGGTCAAGTAAACCAAGTCACAAAAAGCAGCGCGGCTAGAAAGATTGATGGAAAGCTTCAGAGCAGAAAGAGCACTGAAAGGAGATTTGAGCGAGCTGTGGAAGCCCTCACTAGAAGCAATGTCAGGATCATCCCGAAGGGTGCACAGAGATCGGTTTGAAGATTACATCAAGAATTTTTAGATTTTGGATGCTACGACAGAGAATATTCCGAATGTTCCTTTCACACAAGAAGAAGTGGATTAAGTACAACAGCAACTGCTAGAAGAGTAGGAAGGCCAAGAGAGGGAGAGAAAGACAAAGGCGGACAGGGATTTCAAGAAAAAGCCACCAACTCCACCGTCAAGCCCTGAGTCCAGCCCACCGCCATCACCACCTCCCCTTATCCCTCCACAAACCCAACAAAAGGAGGAGCTAGACACATTTGATGAACAAGAAGATTCAAAGCAAGAAGAGACCAAAGGGGAAGAGCCAAAAGAAGAAGCTAAGCCCAAATATGAGCAACCAAAGCCAAAGGAAGAAAAGTTTAGCACATTCCTTGATCTATTAGCTGCGGGCTACTCAAGAGAAGAGGCAGCCATTGTGGCATTTGAGCTGGCGAGCACCACGCCCAAGGAACAAATGCAGAGCCTGCGGCTAGTAGAACTAAAAGAGACGGCCACTGATATAGTGGACCTATAGCCACCTACCAATGACTGGATGTGGTGATGCACAAGCTAACCGGGCTCGGGGCAAAATCATTGGCCACGAAAAGTGAGATTGACAATATCAAAGCCAATGAAGTTCTTTTCAAATCTGAAGTCGACACACTACAAAAACAAATCCAAGAGCAACTACAAAGATGCCAGGAGATGGAACGAGAAAATCAGGTAGCAGATCAAAGACTTCAAAGAGCTGAAGAAGAATACAAAAAAATCAGCAAGTCATTGACAAATGCAGAGAGAGAAAGGGACAACCTAACCCTGCAACTTGCCGAAGAATCCAAAGAAGTGGAAACACTCAGAAATGCCAAGGAAAAGGCAAAGATAGAGCATGAAGCGAGCCAAGATGAGGTCATCGAGCTAAAAGACCAGATTAAATTCAAAGATCAAACCATCCAACGTCTACGAGCATCTCCTGCCAGAGTCAGAGCTATAGCTCGACTCACACTACTTCAGAGACGGATTTATATGAAGAGCAAATGAAGGAGCTCCAAAAAGAGTTGACATTAGAGAAAAGACAAAGGCTGATGCTGGCCGAGGGCTCTATGGTAATGCAGAACCGACTGGAAGAAGAGCACAAGGCCATGCAAAATGAGCTCGAAGCCATCAAGAGAAAGCTTGAGGAGGCGGAAAAGATAAATGCCGATCTGAACGACCTCCTTGTGAATATGGGAGAGCAAGCTGAAGAGGAGAAGAAAACATTTCAGAAGCAAATAGAAGAGCTGAGAGGCCAGTAGCAAAGAGAAGAGCAGCAGTTTAGCACTGGGCCAGCAGCCATGGAGGGAATAGACATAGAGAATGTGGCAGATCCAGTGGACACCACCATGCAAGAGGAAATACTTGTAGGAACCTCACAAGATCCACAAGATCTAACCCAAGAAGAATAAGAGAAACTGCAAAAGGCCATCAAAATGGCAGTCAGAGACACCGCCAAAGAAGCCTTGGAATGGGAGCAGAGGTTCTTTAAATCAATGACTATTCAGAAGATAGATGCCAGCAACCTTCGATGTGAATGGCTGCAGCCCTCTCTCCCATATCCTCTACTGAAATATGAAGCTGCCATGATCAACATGCGGATCAGAGAGGAGCCAATAGTGCCAATGTACAAAGCAGACATATCCAAACCTGAAGGGTTCAAGCTGATAGTAGACTCTCAGCCCAGGTGGAGAAAGGCATGTCTGACAAAGTATCCTCAATATCTAATCCATTTGGTAGAGGCACCTAAAGTGATCAAAGACAACCTTAGTTTCTGCCCCCTACCAAGGATGAGAACATGGAAAGCCCATGAGTTGCTGCAGAGAAGCCAACCCACTTGGCTAAATTACCCGAAGCTGCCAGGCTCGAAGGCAGGCGAGAGAATAAGTGAGCAATACATGGTGAAAACCCTAATGGGCACCAACAAATTGTTCACGGGCTTGCCTGACCTATCTTGCATCATGATGAGAAAGATTTGTAAAACCCTTTTGGCAGTCTTCGAGACATTCAAACCAGGCCAGGCGACAAACAGTATCTTCTTCTTTCAAGATACATACAGATGCGCATACGATCTGTCTGGTCAGCCTTCTCACGAGGTGATACATGCATTGTATCAGAGGATCATATTTTTACTATCTTATCACCTCCAGGCCTTTGAAGAAGCCTTCTACACCGGATTCTTCACAATCAACACAGATATATTCGGCCCGACGCTACTGGCTTAACATGTAAGATATGAGTCACTTCTCAAGATGAGAGAAAGCCTACGATAAAGAAGCAGCTCAACAGCCATGTCCGGGACGACATGAACAAGGAGGGGGAAGTGTTAGAAGCTGGACACACCCTACGGAAAATGACTACTCGACAGATTATTATTTTTTGTAATTATTCATTTATTGAGAAAATTCGACATTTCACCTTTGTAAATATTGGGGCTTACAAAAGTTTCCAGATTGTATCCCAGTTTTGACATTTAGATTGAGTAGATGGTTAAATTGGAACATTAGGGTTTGAGTTTGTAAGGTATTTATACCACTTTTTGACCTTAATGAAAACCCTTTGTCATTTTTAAAAAAGTGAAGTCTATGAGTGAGCGTATTCTGTACGAGAGAGAGTGAGAGCTTCATCTTGACGCTATGCATGCACCGGTGGTCGGAATCGAGTGCGGAGAAGTACAGCGTGTTGCCCCCAATGAGAGCTACGCGCCAATACCTACATTGCACGCGTACGGTCCGGTTTTGCGAGCTCGACCTACGATCTTCATCTGGTGATTCGGTGAGCATACGTTATCCGTTTTCGCATTTCAGCATATCCACGCGTCCTTATTGAGTAGAGCTACACATTAGGCACTTAAGTTTTTGGAAACGACGACCTGCAAATTTTGGCCAGACATCCTACGTGATTTTGCATCAAGTGTTTTGGGTTGGGATTTTGGTTCATGGACCTTAGGGAGACCGACCTATTGGTGTTAATAGGGTCTCCTTCAAGTTCTATGGTGTTTCGAGACCGTTTGATGGGTGTTTGGCTCTTGGAAGCATTGTAGGAAACCTCCTCTTATGCACTCCTGAAGGCTGTATCTTAGACATTGGGTAGAGACCTCTGTAGGAATTAGTCGAGAGTCGTTCGAGTGTAGATTGACATCATATGCTTTCTTCCACACGCCTACGGGTTGAGATTTGTCCTTAAAGCTGTTAAATCTTGTTAGGTGAGTTCTCGCTGTGCTGACGTCCATCGTGGCGTATCTGTCCAACAAAGACCTTATGATTGAATGGAGCATAGCTTAGACAAGTGGTAGAAGTTATGGTTCTCTATACTTCAATAGAGCCTAGATTTAGTGGTGGACCTTGTGGCTCTCTATGCTAGAATGGAACTTTTCTTGGACACATGGTGGACCTTGTGGCTACCTATGGTGGAATGGAGCATAGCTTGAACAAGTGTTGGATTTAATGGCTCTCTATGCTTCAATAGAGCATAAATTGGATAAGTGATGGACCTTATGGTCCTCTATGCTTTAATGGAGCATAGCTTACACAAGTGGTGGACCTTATGGATCTTTGCCTTTCAATAGAGCAGATATTGGACACATGGTGAACCTTGCAACTTTCTATGCTTGAATGGTTTATTTCCTTGGAAAAGTGGTGGATCTTATGGCTCTATACCCTTCAATAAAGCATAGACTAGACAAGTGATGGACCTTGTGTTTTTCTATGAATCGATCTTCTCGTGGACAAGCGGTGGATCTTATGGCTCTATATGCTTGAATGGAGTTCATCACTTGTCCAAGATATGTTCCATTCAAACATAGAGGACCATAAGGTCCCATTCTATGCTCTATTCAATCATAGAGAGCCATGAAGTCCACCATTTGTCCAATCTATGCTTGAATGGAGCATAGATTGGACAAGTGGTGGACCTCATAGCCCTCTATGCTTGAATAAAGCATAGAATGGGACCTTATGGTCCTCTATGTTTGAATGGAACATAGATTGGACAAGTGGTTAACCTTATGGCTCTCTATGTTTCAATAGGGCATATATTATACAAGTGGTAGATCTTATGGTCCTCTATAACTCAATAGATCTTGGCTTGGACAAATTGAATGGAAAGGTAGTGAATCTAGGATGCATTTTTTCTCTTACACCACCATGTTTAGAATGGTCTTGTGATGGATCTTGGATGCACCAAACCTTCCTTAATTTGTTTCAAAAGGGCAAGTACTAAATACAAGATGCACGTTTCCTTCTCACACCTTGCTCAAAGTGGCTTGGTGGTGGATTAAGATTTCCCTTACTCTTCAACAAGAACTTGAACTTCAAATCTCCAAGTGATGCATCTAAGAAACAATATTTGTTCTATAACTTTTTAGAATGGAAAAATGGTCGATCTAAAATGCAACAAAGCTTCTATAAGATATTTAGAATGGTCACTTCTTGTGGATCAAGGATGTGATAAGTGGTGAAAAATGTTTGTGGTGGATTTAGAATACACTCACTCTGACATAAGCCATTAAGGTTGGCCAAGTGGTGGACCTTTGATGGACGGACACTTCAACAACTATGATTAAATCTTTGATTGAGCTAGTATCTACTCTTCCATGATTTCTAGATTGGCCAAGTGGTGGATCTAAGATGAGCACTAGTCTTCCACAACTTGTTTTGATTCAATTTATAGGATGCACACCACCATTCAAAATATCATTAGAACGACTTTGATTTTATTTAGGATGCATCTTTTATTGTGAATTGCAAATTTTATTTCTCGCTTCCAAGAACTTGTCTAGATTGGCCAAGTGGTGAATAAAAAATGCACTCGTCCTTACAAAACTTATTTAATAGTATCGATTGAATGGACAGTGTTACAAATATCTAGGATCTACTAAGGTTAAAGCCTTAGTCTTTTTCAAGTACGTAAGTGACAAAATTAAAAAAATTAGATTTTGGATAGATTTACCCTCTAAGTATTTTTTTCTTGCTGTATAATAGACATGGAGCATTAATGTTTGAGAAGATGATTATGTGGATGTCAATAATCATGTCAAAATATCTTGCTTGTTAATATGACATCCTCTAGGAGGCTATTGTGTGATTTTTTTATTTTTTTTTGCTTAGATCCAGGGATTGAGGGTGGGGTAGATAAGGAATACTTCAATCCAGCAACAAATAATGAGAGCCTTCCACATGTATCCACAAAGGTCTCACTTGAAGAATTGAATCCAATTATTGATACTCAAATGCAAATACCTAAGGCCTCTTTGCTGCATCTTTTATCAAAGGAATCCATGGGTGAAAACTTTCAAGCTATAAAAGATGTGCAAGAGAGTGTTGTTGACGCAACTACTTTGGTTTCATCAAATCCCAACAAATCCATGTTGACAGTAATATTGGACTTGAATGGTCTACTATTGAAACGAAGTCAACAACCATCATCTATTCATGAATCTATTCAATATGATTCACGAAGGCATATTGTGTTACAGCCAAGGTGCATCCACTTTTTAAAGACCATATTGAAGAGATTCAATGTTGGGATTTGGTCAACAGGTAGAGAATATAATGTTTACCAGATATTGAGAACACTTCAAAGCACTACAAAGGAGATATAGTTTGGTCTCAAGAATCTTGCTATGTTCCCAAAGGCGTGCAATTTTATAGACCAAACAATCCTCAAGTTCCAGCTATGTTTAAGCCATTGGCAAAAATATCTGCATGATTTGAATGTGATCCACACAGAACAATTCTTGTTGATGACTCTCCATGCAGATGTTTTGTTTCACCTACAAATAATTGCATATTTCCTTCAAAGTTTGATGAAGAAAATATTGTTGATAATGTTCTCATAGAAGAGTTGTTCCCATACTTGTTGCAACTTAATGAGAGCAAACACATGCGTGAGTTTATTGACTCTAATTGTTATGGACAAGCCCCAATTTCCAATTACAATCAATACAAAGGTCTCATGGACTATTGGAAAGATCAAAACTTGAGATGGTCGCAAAATGAGATAACCACAAATAAGCTACCAATGTTTGAGAAGCTAGAAGACCTTTTTGGCAAGCAGGAGGAGTCAACATCCACGCACGGAAAAGGAGATTAGAAGAGACAAAATAGTAGAAATAATGGAAAAAGAAAAAACCAATATTGATATGATAAAGGGATCACAATTAATATCCTTAGCAAGGAAGTTGGGTTGTGTCACACCATCATTGAAGATTGTAACAGCTAAGGCTTTTGTGAAGAAGCTACTAGATGAGCACAATCTTCTCAAACATTAAGGTACTACTCACTATAAATCATGTTGAATTTTTAATAAATACTTTTGCAAATTATATTTGTATTTTCATTTAAAACACTCACTTCATCATGGTTTTTTGCAGATGTCATTCAGATTATTCGTTGAAGGAGTATTTTATAGGGAATTTGGACCATTTCATTCAGATGAAATAAGAAATCTCTAAGAACATCTAGGGGTTACTTTGCAAAATTTTGTGTCTTTGCCAAAGATTATTCTTTGTGTTTGAGTTTTTCTTGATATTGAACCATTGGTTTCTAGACCAATTGTCACCTAATTGTACTTCGCCATTGGTTTTTAGACTGATGGGGGCTTTTCACAAGCCAAGCTCCCATACCCCTCTTCTCTCGTCCCCACCCCATGGAAACCTCCTCTTAGGGAGGGAGTGATAAAAGGCATTGGAAAAGTAAGAAAAAAAATAAAGTATGATTATGTAAATATATGAGAAAGGTAAAATAGGCCACCTCATGCTTGCGGGGCAGCCCATCCCCACCTTGCCTCCTTTTTCTTCACTGATGCCCCGCCGTGTGTCCCTTTTCCTCTCCTCTACTCAAAAGGTCAACCCCCTCTCTCTTCCCCTTGTCCTTTCTCCTTTCTCTCTCCCCTCAAGGTACCCCACCTCTCACCAATAATGCACCCTAACTCACATGCAACTTATCCTATCTTCCAAAATAGTATACCCCACCCCCCCTTTCTCTCTCCTATCATATCCCATGACCCAAATACCCCCCTCTCTCTCTAAAGGGCGCCATATCTCTTGTCTTGTAGCTAAATAACCTTCCCCACACTCACACACACTCAGTTTCACTGAAAAAGGTGCCCACAGACCCATCCCCACCCGGTGGTTAGCTGATTTTTCTTGTGTTCACACACATCTGCACACAGATTCACCTCTGAACACACTCCCCTCTCTCCCCTCTTGTAATTACTTTATTCTTCATGTCATCTCTCACTTTTTTTCATCAACCCATCTCTCTCTCTTAGTCTCTCTCTCATGGGACTGCTGTTTTGACACATATACACACAGCCAAACAAGTGGGGCCCATAGTCACATGGCCTATGTAGATAATGATTTCTTCATTTCTAAATTCTAAAATTTCTCCCCCCCTCCTCCCCTATATAAACAAGGGTCACCATCACACTACACACACACACACCATCACCAAAGAACACACTATGCACTGTGTGTGCCTAGTGCACACACACACACCCACACCATCACCGCAATCACCATGCTCGTCTTGAGCATGACCTTTACACCCTTGGGCTATGGAAGATGAAGGGAAACTAAATGAAGGATGATGGCCATAACCCTCGTGCGAGTCTCCGTCATCAGCTCCCACCTATCCGCCATGTGCTCTACCACGCTCTCCCTTCTCATTCCCCTACCCTATGCTCCCCATTTCATCGCCTTATTCTCTAAATAAAGCTTGAGGTTTTGTGAGTATGTTTTCTTGCAATGTTTTGCCCATGTGAGGTGTGCAGAATCGCCACCTAGTCTTGTGTTTGGAGTGAGCTTGTGTATGTGTGAAGGGTGTGCGGATTCGCCATCCTTTTGTGGTGCCTGAGTACTAAGCCTCTATACCCCCTCCCTCACTCTCTCTCTCTCTCTCTCTCTCTCTCTCTCTCTCTCTCTCTCTCTCACTTGATCTCATTCCCTTTCCTCTTCATCATTACTCCCAAGCATCCATCTCTTTTGGATGAAAACTTTGTTATGGTGGTGTGTTGTTTGCGTCCTAGCCGCTAAAGCTAGGTGGTGCCCCTTGTTCACTTTACCGTGACAGGCTCGAGGCGTGCCATTCGGTCCCCGGTGTTTTAGAGGCCATCGGGGGTTCGGGGTTCACTTTGCTCCCGTCATTAGTGCCCCCACTGAGGATCTTTTTATGAAACCCTTCAGTTTACAATGCTGAAAATGACGCCCACTATCAATCATGGACGAATGGCTGAAGGAATTTTTTAACTGGAGGACGGAAGAAGAAGAGGAGAAGGAGGCACTAGCCGCCTTCATTGAGGTGCTACTGCCAGGCTGCAGTGTCGTCAGCATTCAAGAGGTAAATTCACCATCTCGTGTCACTCGTTCTAACTATAAATTGAGAGCATCAGGTGGGAGGTCGGTGAAGTGCCATCATTGTTGTCAACCAAGGCACACTGTCAATGAGTGCCAGCAACGAAGGCAGCGCAAGGGCTGAAGTCATCTACATTGACATTCACCGCAAAGAAGTCATTCACATCAAGGAAGGGAAGCAAACGGTGAGACCTCTTTTCCGTAAAGAAACTACAGTCAAAGTTATAACTCCAAAGTGGCCTAAAGGGCTGCTCGAGCCAAAGGCAAGGAGAAGATAAGCCAGTCTGGAAACACATGACCCCGAAGGGAGAAGCATCTGGCCAAGCAAGTGCTTCAAGCTCAGAGATCCGGGTTGTACCCAGATTTCCAAAGAGAAAGTCATCCGAAGCTAAGCGGCGAAAGGTCGCCTACCCATTTGCACGACGCATGCGAGTGCTACCAATCCACTTCGACAATCCGGAAGAAGAAGTGGTAAGAAGATTCCCATGTCCTAGAGAAGAGTGGTTCGGCTACTGCTCTCGCTGTTTTGGAAAGAGAGTGGAGGATCTTCCTCCTCTCCCTATACAACTTATCCAGAAGAAGCTCTCTACCACGGGAGAAACCCAGTGGGCTGGGGACGAGTTGCAACTGAATGGAGTAGTATTCATGCAACACGCCGACTACGGAAATTACCTGCAATTGTTGTTAGCCAAGAGTCTGGGAGTGGTCAGACGCGTCTCCATCACCCCGTACGTGCTGAGCAACGAAGGAAAGGTAGAGCCCATGAAAGGCGACGACCTATTGTGGATGTGCCGACTCATCAACACGGGCACGGTAAGAGTATAAGTAAGTATTTTATCCTCTGTGCATGATGAAAAACGGGCCAACGGCATTCCCGTTCAGATTCTTGCAGCATATGCATGTGAATATCTATGTAGATAGGAAAGTCTTCTACCAATAGAAGATCGTACACCTATTCGGTGCGGCGGTACTAGGAGAAATCCTCAATTCCCCGAACCCTATCATTCTCTCCATATTAGATTACCATCATTCCTTTAATGTTTCTATCTTTATCTTGTTTTAACCTATCCACCCACCCCTGTAAAAAGCTGCTATGAGCCGCTACTATTAATGTAATGTTAAAAAAAAAAGAAAAAAGAAAAAGAGGTTTGTAATTTCCTGAGTCACTACCATGGCAAGTGTTTCTTTCCCCACGTTCAGTGGAAAGAAGGGAGAGGATCTCACCACCGACTTTTTGGATGATTTCGACATTGCTTGTATCGTCTCCAACGAAGATGACGACGCTTCACGACTTAGAATTTTTCCTCTACTGATGAAAGTAGAGGCCAAGTCCTGGTATACTGCATTGCCCCAAGCCACCAAGAATGCATGGGATGTGTTAATGGCTGCTTTTGTAAAGAGGTTTGGTGGAGGCACAACCTCGGAGAGGCTATGGAAGTTACTTACAGAATTAAAGCAGAGAGGCTTGCTGGAGTATGCCACCTACGAGTCTAAATTTGTGGACTTATGGGAGAGATGGGTTGCCTCGCTGGAGGAAGGTGAAGGAGCGCCTAGTTTCGTAAAGAAGGACCGTTTCATTGCTGGTCTATGGTCGCCTCTTAGAGAGAAGGTGAAGGGAAGTTTTCCTGCAACATATGAGTTGGCAGTCGAAGTAGCCCGCCTTAAAGACAAGAAGCTACGCATGCAAGCAAGAGTAAACGAGTCAGAGGAAACAAGCTCGGCCCAACCAACCCCAGTGACTGCAACAGCCAATCATAGAGTCCAACCGCAGGAGGCATCAAAAGAGCAAGACCTGCTGAGTCGTATCACCACCCAACTAGAGAGTTTATCTGTGCATCTGGTGCAGCAAGGGCATGCACCTGGCAGGAACCCAGAACAAGGAAGAGGACAACGAAGGCAGAACCCAGAGTACCACTGTGACAACTACCGGGAAGATGGTCATGAAATGTACTATTGCCGACACCCGAGGAGGCAGAATTTCAATAGAGGGGGGAGATAGAATCAGATCTCTCCACCAAGAGCAAGACCACCGCCACTCAGGCAACCAATCCCACCTGTTCAAATCACACCACCAGCGGTGCAACCACAGTTGGCCACACCAATTCGACGCCAGTCACCAATGCAACCACCACCACAATCACCAATTACAATCATCCTACGCCCACCACCAATTGGTACCCGCACACCAAGTATCATTGGTCTTGCAGAAGAGGTCAAGATGAGTGTAACAGAAGAAGGATCAAGTAAGAAGACTATTCAAAGAACTGAAGCAGTGGAACAAGAGGTTAAAGAATCAAAAGATGCTACCCAGGTGGGGGAGGTAAGTCAAGAAAATTGTGTTACAAATGTGAGTACATCTTTAACCTTGAATGAAATAGGCACCAAAGCGATGAATCGACAACATTGGGCAGTAAGGGTAAGAAGGTGTAAAGTGTTGATTAGGCCTCGTCAGAGTAAGAGGAATGCAAAGGTCATGAAAGATACAAGAGAAGAGGAAGACCAGCGTGCTAGCAAGGCTTTGCAGAAGGTGGACAACATATCAAGCAAAGGGGAGGGCTTTGAAAATGGAAGCCTGTGCACCATCATGGACCAAGGACAGTGTAGCAAGCTAAAGGAATCTTGCATCAAGGCAGTTTCACTTGAGGACCATAACGAAGAGGTAAGTATGACTGAAGGTCTGGAGTTGGATATTTCTCTAGAGGCTTGGCAGCCGAGCAAGACTTTATTGTGTAGTGTTATAGACTTAGAGATGGGTAATGCTTCTAGTCTACTGAAGGGTGTTATAAACTTGGAGATGGGTAATGCCTCCAGTTTATGTGAGGGTGTTCAGAGTAAGTTTGATGATCAATATGCTGCCAACCTTTTAAGGATGTTCCAAACTCCTCCAGAACACAGCATTGTGTCTGCATGGGATGCATCAGACCTATGGCTATGGCTAGCTGCTCTAACATATAGAGAGAAGATCACCATGGAGATAAGAGCAAAGGAGCCATGGATAGACAAAAGCCTAATAGAATGCAAGAATGAAGACCTCATTCGCAATTTGGTACAATTTTTTACAAATAGTGCATCCTCTCTTTGGAGAAAGGTAAGTGGATTACTCTTGAATTTAAGCCGCAAGGTAGGTGGCTTGCTATTAGCATCAGTAAAGGAAGTTGACATGTTTCAGCACACCCAAAAGAAGCATGATATGCTCGCACTTTTTTCTAGTCAAGGTAGTAAGCAAGATTCTGAAGACAACTGGAGCTCACCACACCAACAAGGCAGTCATATATGGTGGATTCTTGGTACACTCTTGGGAATCATAATTTTCAGTTCTGTCTTGGCAGGAGCCAAGACGCTCATTTCCCCTCTCGCCACTGGTGGTTACAAATTTGATCCAATTTGCCATGCAAATTTTATTATTCGGACACTGCAAACAATGATCCTATTTTTCACTTGGGATCCACGAGGACATTGGCAGAAAGTTCTGGAAGCCATGGGCTTCCCCTTTAATCAACCTACACTATTCCAAGGAACAAGTTATCACTCGGACCTGTTACAGATTCATGAATATCCCAGAAATCTCACCAATGGCCAAATGGAATGGCTAGTTCAGAAGGCAACTCCATATCGGATGTTACAGCTAAGCGGAAGAAGAAACAAAGATAGAGACATGAATGCCTCTAGCCAAAAGGGGAGGGCTAATGATGGGGGCTTTTCACAAGCCAAGCTCCCATACCCCTCTTCTCTCGTCCCCACCCCATGGAAACCTCCTCTTAGGGAGGGAGTGATAAAAGGCATTGGAAAAGTAAGAAAAAAAATAAAGTATGATTATGTAAATATATGAGAAAGGTAAAATAGGCCACCTCATGCTTGCGGGGCAGCCCATCCCCACCTTGCCTCCTTTTTCTTCACTGATGCCCCGCCGTGTGTCCCTTTTCCTCTCCTCCACTCAAAAGGTCAACCCCCTCTCTCTTCCCCTTGTCCTTTCTCCTTTCTCTCTCCCCTCAAGGTACCCCACCTCTCACCAATAATGCACCCTAACTCACATGCAACTTATCCTATCTTCCAAAATAGTATACCCCACCCCCCTTTCTCTCTCCTATCGTATCCCATGACCCAAATACCCCCCTCTCTCTCTAAAGGGCGCCATATCTCTTGTCTTGTAGCTAAATAACCTTCCTCACACTCACACACACTCAGTTTCACTGAAAAAGGTGCCCACAGACCCATCCCCACCTGGTGGTTAGCTGATTTTTCTTGTGTTCACACACATCTGCACACAGATTCACCTCTGAACACACTCCCCTCTTGTAATTACTTTATTCTCCATGTCATCTCTCACTTTTTTTCATCAACCCATCTCTCTCTCTAAGTCTCTCTCTCATGAGACTGCTGTTTTGGCACATATACACACAGCCAAACAAGTGGGGCCCACAGTCACATGGCCTATGTAGATAATGATTTCTTCATTTCTAAATTCTAGAATTTCTCCCCCCCTCCTCCCCTATATAAAGAGGGGTCACCATCACACTACACACACACACACCATCACCAAAGAACACACTATGCACTGTGTGTGCCTAGTGCACACACACACACCCACACCATCACCATCACCATCACCGCAATCACCATGCTCGTCTTGAGCATGACGTCTACACCCTTGGGCTATGGAAGATGAAGGGCAACTAAATGAAGGATGATGGACATAACCCTCGTGCGAGTCTTCGCCATCAACTCCCACCTATCCGCCATGTGCTCTACCACGCTCTCCCTTCTCATTCCCCTACCCTATGCTCCCCATTTCATCGCCTTATTCTCTAAATAAAGCTTGAGGTTTTGTGAGTATGTTTTCTTGCAATGTTTTGCCCATGTGAGGTGTGCGAAATCGCTACCTAGTCTTGTGTTTGGAGTGAACTTGTGTATGTGTGAAGGGTGTGCGGATTCGCCATCCTTTTGTGGTGCCTAAGTACTAAGCCGCTATACCCCCTCCCTCACTCTCTCTCTCTCTCTCTCTCACTTGATCTCATTCCCTTTCCTCTTCATCATTACTCCCAAGAATCCATCTCTCTTGGATGAAAACTTTGTTATGGTGGTGTGTTGTTTGCGTCCTAGACGCTAAAGCTAGGTGGTGCCCCCTGTTCGCTTTACCGTGATAGGCTCGAGGCACGCCATTCGGTCGCCGGTGTTTTAGAGGCCGTCGGGGGTTCGGGGTTCGCTTTGCTCCCGTCAAGACCAATTGTTTCAATTGACTTGGAGAGCTTTAAAGTTTACTTATGTATTGATAAATTTCCCTACTTTTACAATCACATGGCCTTTTAGTATTGTGATACCAATTTAAGATTCTTTTGGATGTCTATAGTGATCAAATGTTGAATGCTAAAACCATCAATTTTGTTTTAAGGTTTAAAAATTAATAGCAACTAAATGTTTCCTGTTTCTTTTTAGAGCCAAAAGAAAGAAATTGTTGTTTATAGAGTGGAATAATTCATTTGAAAGAGAAAATTCTTCTATTTAACCTTTTATGGGACCTCATCGATCCCCTACTCAGTTACTACTTACCTTGAAGCAACAATGGAGAGTTCTTATCTTAGATATAGAGGGTTTACTACTTCATTTAGTTGAAGTGCAACATGGTGATATTGTTCCATCATGCACCCAACACATGCAAATTGTCAATGACAAAGATGAAGTTTATCATGTGGTGCGCCGTGATGCAGAAGCTTTCTTGGACTTTCGTTTTGATTATTTTAAACCTTGGATATGGAGTTGCTATAACCTAACCATACCTCAACATATACTTCAGATGTGTTTTCCTAGGCATTGTTCAAAGTTCAAGATGTTTATGAGCAATAAGCATTGTCAAAATCCAAATATCATGATTGGATATAAAAGAGTTTATCATAAGAATTTGACTTTGGTTTGGGGGATGTTTGAGGATCTACATGCTAGCAACACATTAATTTTTTATGATACTCCATATAGAGTGATGTAGAATATGCCATGAACTTATCTCATATTTCCAAACTTTTGGAGAAAAACACCTGAACAACTTCAATGCTTATTAGAAGGCACAATAGCTCCATGGTTAGTGGGATGATTGTGTGCAAGAAACAAGAGGAGTTATACTTCCAATACAATTGTGAACAAGGTAGAGGATCATGAGACAACTTATGTCATGAATGTCTACTTGTCAAGAATCCATTGTTTAGAGTCACATGTTGAAGTTGTTTGGCAAGAATGTAGTGACGGAGATATCAATTGTACACAAAACCACATATCAATTAGAGCTGGTTCGTTGTAAATTGTTATTGAAGGTGAATATAAGTTGTACATTTATTTTTCATCCAACCATTTATCACATTATTTTTTTCTACTTGAAGTGTACCCTATTGTAAGGGGACTTATGTTCAGTCTAATGTGTTTCACATGGAGTGCACCTTAACATTTGGGGGACTCTTTATTAATGGAGTGCATCCTTATTATGGGTGCTCTTTTTCTTGTTTCTTTGAGTAGAGAATTATCTATATTATGCTCATATCTTGTGTAAATGGATCCACTATAAATATTTAGGCCTTGTTGTAACTTGGATGTTTCCACAAAGTTCACCCTAGTGAAAGGGGACTACTTTATTAATGGAGTGAATTCTAATTTAAGGATACAATTTCTTTTTCTATTTTTAGTTTGGAATGTGATCACTATTTTTGTTTACAATGTATAAATGTATTTAGTCAAGAGAACCCTTTTTACATCAAGACACAAGTACAACATGAACAACGTCCTTTTTTCTTCAAAACATGAGTACGACTTCTTATGTTGTTCAATGGGTTATAAATATTATTTTGTACTTAATATAATTTGTATCAATAAAAGACCTCTTTTTTTATACTCATTCAATTAAAAAAATATTCATTGAACAAGGTTGTTGTCATATTAGCATGGAGATTCATACAAGAATATGCCATGTTGTTGTGATAGTGGCATGGGAATTCATATGCATGTATTCATGCACAAATAAAAAATTTCTTATTTAAATCAATCAATTTTGAAAAATATGCAGCATAACCCATTCATTTAGAAGATAATGTCAAAATTGCAACTCTTTATCATAAAATCCATTATTGACATTAGTTTAATTCTTCTTCCTTAAGACTTGTGTTTTTCAAATATGTGTAATGATAAGAACAATGTTATAAACACAAGAGCTTTACATTTATTATAGTTGAAAATATATTGAAACTTTCTTTATAGAAACTGCTTTTTTCTTGTAAATACACATAGAATAGAATTGACACAAGTAACATGAAATTGATTGAATAGTTTAGAATGGCCAAGTGGTGGATTTAAAAACCCCTTTGTTATAAAATGTATAAAATTAGGATGACTTAACATAAGTGTAACTGAATACCTAAATGTCTTATGTTCATGAACATGTTTGAAAGAATACATCTATGTGCATAAAGTGGCGTATCACATGGTATTCTAGAATGACACTTCTTGATGTAGCTCAAGAAATATCTAAAAAAACAAAGTGAAAGTGATATCTTAAATAAAATTCAATTTTTTTGTTTGTTAATGGTCAAATTGGCTATATTCATAAAAATTGAAAGTGTTCATTAGTCTTGGGAATGGGGTTTTTTTCACTCGAAACCTTATTTATTTCAAGAGAGAACAACTTAGAAATATATATATATACTCATTTTAACATATCACTTTGAGTGTGCCTTGGACAAGAAGTTGACTTTGTATTCCTCCATAGGTTAAGGGAACATGGCTTGGACAAGTGGTGGGATTTAAAGGGAGCTTAGCTTAGATAAGTGAACCATGAAACCAAAACTCTTATGATGCAACCAATCATATGATACATGTTTTATGTATGCTTCATGCCTCAAATGAAGAAATCCTAGATTAGCAGTGGACTTTTCTTGGATAAGTTTGAATGTCATAGAAAAGTACGTGGTTTTCCTCAATTTGGGTCCTAGCTTGGACAAGCGGTGGACCTTGAATAAGTTTAGGTACTCATTTTGAACTTAGCTTGTATAAGTAGTGGGCCTTGAAACTTCACCTTGAGATAAATCATAGGTAGGACAATAAGGCATACACAACGATAATAACTGGAATGCACTAGTATCGTAATGGTTCAATTGACTAAAACCATGAAATTTCATGTCCAATTTTTTTCTCAATGTGTAATCTACGTGCATAAATTGGAATGAGACCTTAAGCAAATTGACGTCTTTGACAAAGATCTCATTACTTTATACGTGATATGTTGAAAGTTTTCCAACCTAGGAATTGGGATTTTCCCACTTAAATGCCTAATATAGTCTTCACACTGAGAAAGTTCTTTTTGTAACACTCTCATAGTCTTCCATGAAGTGCTCTTTCTCTAAGGAAAATTTGAATCACTTGCAATCTCTTCTATATTGCCCCTTGATTCCTCTTACATGCTCCTAATCCCAAGAATCACACCAAGATAAAAACTTTCAATCATCTCCACCTCTTGTACTCATTGTAACTCCATATCCTACATATAACCACAAAGATACCTTGTGAAATATTTCTCTTGAAATTCATCCATTTTATTCACAATAGACTATAGGGCTTTGGTTGTTGATAACTCCTTTCTTTTTGCAACTTGATATTGTTTCATAAACATCATTTTTTTTGAAACATTTGCATTGTAATCTGGTCAAAAGTCTTACCATGTCTCTCCATAGCTTTGAAGCTTAACATTGAGAGATTTTGAACCCTCAACCTAGCCCAAGGGATTCACCATGGAAAACTTACTACACCATGTAAGTGCAGGGGAGGGGTTTTTTTTTACAAGTTACATAAGCGTATAAGTTAGGGGTAGGCCCCCAATAATTTATCTCCCAAGCTTAAAAATAAGGGAGGGGGTATCACATTTATGGGGTGGGGGGGGAAGTGAAAAAGGGGAACCATGAGAGGAAGTTTTTTGTGTTTCAAAATCATGGCTTCCCAAAAGATTCTGCCCTTGAACTTGTGAGTCAATAGCTACAAAGATACATGCAAGAACTAACATTGCTTTGCATCAACTGCTTGTTTTTTGATAATAGTTCATTTGTTGAGGGATGAAAGCTATAAAGAGTTTGTATAGATTCAAATTTACACGAAGAACCTAAAAACACTTTATCACCATGTCTTTTGAGTAACTTAGATGAGTCAAAATTGGAAGAGTAGCTAGAGTGAAGGATGAATGGGCACATACTTTGAAAGTTAAACTAAGACACATTGAGGGTACATCTAGTTATCAACATAAGAGGTTCCTTGGTACGTTGCAAGTCACTATGCTATACACTCTTTGACTAGTTTTACTCAGTTAGATCGTGTGAGACCTAAATTTTATATGTAAAATAGGGGTATTTAAGTTTTTTGTATTGATTGTCGTACGGGTCATAATCCCTAATATGAGTCGTATATAGGGGTTTTATCAAAGTTGTCCACTCGTAGGTGGCATCCCATTTTGTATCTAGAGTGAATCCCCGGGAACCTAGCCTTGTCACGTAAAATTCATCAAATCTATGTCAAGAATCTTGCAAAGTAGCTAAGAAATCATTGTCCCTCTCGACATGAGGGTTCAAAGAATTATCAAGTAAATCGTAAAACCTTTGAAGCTAAGTATACAATCAAAATGACCAAAATACTAACCATGAAATCATCACTCTAAAAAAGAACCAAGATCAACTCAAAACGGTTGTGTGTGTGATGATTTTGTGTAGCCTTACTACCAATTACACCAATACAAGATCTTTCACCCTATTCAAACCCTAAATTTATGCATCAATTCTTCCTCATTGTTGGGGTATTTTAATATGGTCAATAAGCGGGGATCAACCTGTGGTTGCTTTCTATGGGAAAAGATAATAGAAAAGACACAACACAATGCTGTTTGATAGAAACAATACTTTGAAACTTGTTTTTTTAATTAAAAAATTACAAGTTGATTATTCTAATAGAAATGGACTATGAGCTTTGAGAATAGAGGTATTAAGAGAAATAGAGTGAGCATTTTCATGAGACTACTTTGAGAACATAGAGGGTGGACTTATTAAGCAATAGCAACATAACCAATTTACTCAATTAAGTTGACATAAACAATACTTTTGCAAGAGAGAGAGTTAGAGAACTTGACAACATTTGAGGTCCAGATTTATGTGGAGCCGGTTCCCCCTCCAATAGGCTTTTGTATTATAGATTCTCCCATCAACAGAGACTTGGTACAATACAATCTTTGTGTTCCTTGTGACCTAAGTGATGCAATGAAGATGGAAAGATTCATGCATCACAAGCATAACATAAAATTTGTAAAAGGGTGAAAGCATGTTAACCTGTCATGCTTTTTCATGTCCCGGACAATGCTAACTAGCACAATTTTGACATATGCTAACTAGTACAATAACTTGAGCTACATCTCCAAGATCTATGACATATGATATATCAATATAAAGCACTTGAAACAAGGAATCCAAATGTACAACCTCTGATAAATTTTGATATTATTTATAAAAAATTTACCGGACGCCCAACTTTTCGAAGATGTGCTAACTTGAAACTGCTAACTAGCACAAAAAGCGCGACAGGTTAACATGCTTTCACCCAAAAGCATTAACCATCCCTGGACTCAGTCCCAAGGCATCAAACACCTTTGAATGGAGAGAGATAGCGGGTAATGAGGGTAGGGAAGAGGAAGAAGAAACATTCATAGGAGAAAGAAATAGTTTCTCACTTATCATCACACTTCTTGCTTAGCATAGCATAATAGAATAGTAATGAAGATGGAGAAGATGGAAATCTTAATAATTGAAGCATGACTCTTGGTTGGATTTGCATTTCATAGTCACGAGTGTTGGTGTAGGCTCTCAACTTCTAAACAAGCTTGGAGAAGGAGATGGATCTCTTGAAATTTGCACGTCACACAGTGAGAGAGAGTGTTATGTGGGTAAGCATATCCTGCAAGCAGGTCCCCCTCTTCTAGCTCATGGTGGAAGCTCATTGGACCCCTTCAAGCCTAGCCAATCACATGGAGAGTGTATATCAAGCCACTGTGCCAGCCTTGGAACAAGTGTACCCCTTTCCCCTCTAAGCAAGAGGACTTGACAAAATGCATACACAATTAATTAAATTAGCTAAATTAGCATGTGAACTCTTGAGAGGCCAACCAATAGGCTTTAGGTACCTTATGAGGGCAACATGGAAAGGAGCTTGACATGTGTCCCTGTTGCTTCTTTAAGAAAGGATTGACTTGTCTGAGGGTGTGTATGCTCTCTCTCTCTTGCCTCTCTTGCCCCTACTTGTAGGGCTCGCCCCCTCCTTATAGAGATCCTTGTTGACTCTTGGAACACCTTAAGCCCCTCATGCTTGGATAAGGTTCCCACCTCAAGCACAACCCTATCAAGATTGCAGAAGGTTCCCATGTCAAGATCAGCCCTAGCACCTCAAGCACAACAAGCACTTCAAACACCTTAGTCATCAAGCACGACAAGCACCTTAGTCATCAAGAAGGACAAGCACCTCAATCAACTTAGTCATCAAGCACGACAAGCACCTCAAGTTTGGGCTAGGTTCCCACCTCAAGCACAACCCTAGCTTGACTAAGGTCAAACAAGTTTTAACACTAACCTTTGGAGGTTATTAATGAAGCTAACCCTAATGTGTTTAAGCTCCATTAGCTAGCCTTGCTCTTTAATAGACAATTCCTCATTTGGACCCCTTTAACCTTGGCCCGGTGCTGAGATAGATCCATAAGCATAGGTCTATATTCTAGCCCTTGCTACCGTTTATTCTCCCACATTAAATGATCAATTTAATATGAGAAAATCATTTGGGTTGGTTAGATATTAGATTTTATGACATTACCTCTCTCTTGAAATCATAGTTGTCCTTGACTATGAGGTAGAAGAGAT
This sequence comes from Adiantum capillus-veneris, assembly GCF_014529385.1. Lineage (NCBI taxonomy): Eukaryota > Viridiplantae > Streptophyta > Polypodiopsida > Polypodiales > Pteridaceae > Adiantum > Adiantum capillus-veneris. Next base: position 38,965,568 of record NC_140960.1, read on the forward strand.
AGAGCCTTAGTCATTAGTTGATTTTTCTTAGCGGGTAGAGGATCCCTTTTCACCCTATGCCATCATTCCAAGATGTATGACTAATCCATTTGGGGCTTGGGAGACTTAGCTGCCGCAAGCATGTCTGCTCTTCAGTCCATTCCATACTCCCAAAGTAGAGTGACAAATTCTACTTGGCGTTTGAGAGGCGTCGTCATCACAAACATAATTCTAAGCATTCATACTACTTAATTTGTTCACAAGAAAATGAGAATTAGTCTTATAAGGAAAAAACGTTGGTCATTTAAAAGAAACATGTACATTTGCTTATTCTAATGTAGCATTGTAAGCATTGACAAGGTTCATACTATCCTTAAGTTGTATTCCTTGCATCCATCTAGCACCTTCAAAAGGATAATTTTTGAGCTCAATATGATATTGTCCCGGATAATCTTACCTTTTCTTCATGCCAAATGATAGGTTCGGGTTGTAGCACCTCTTCTTGGTATTCAATTTGTGGAGGATCTTCAATATTTAGTGGATCTCCTTTGTAGGGCTTAAGTAGGCTCACATGAAAAGATTTGGGTATGGAGCCAATGGTTGGGCAACTTGAGTTGATAAGCCATGTCATTAATTGGCTTCAAGATTTGAAAAGGACTATAGTATCTTTTTGCTAGTTTAGCATATAAGTTTTGATGGCCCATAGGATTTTTGCTAGTCGTTTGCCTCCATCAAGCCTTGGGAAATTTAAGTAAGACCAAATAATTTTCTATGAATGTTAATTCCCTTCTGTGCTTATAAGTAGCATCCTTTTTCATTTGTTGAGATATGGATATAGCCTCCTTACTCTTTTGGAAATATTCTTGTAGGTCACGGCTATACTTATCAATAGCAAAGATCTTCCCATGTACTTTAAGTTGAAAGGGACTTGTAGGTCTTTTCTCTATGATCTCAAAAGGTGCATTTCCCGTAGTAATATGGATAATATTATTGTACTCATACTCTACAAGGGGTAAGTACTTCTCCCATTGTGAGTGTTGATCTTCTTAGATAACATAAGTCTTTAGTAGCTCGATAATTGTAATATTGGCTTCCTCACTTTGGCCATCCATTTGTGGGTGATAGACTAAAGAGAAATTCAACCTTGTACCTAGATTTTCAAACTTGTCCTTTCCATTAATTACTAGAAACTCTAGGATCTCTATTTGACACGATGGATGTCGAAAATCCTTGGTGTTTGAAAATATGAGATATGAAGAGAGTTGTCATTTGGTGTGCCTTAATAGTCTTTTTGACAGGAATAAAGTGTGCTTGCTTGCCAAACCTGTCAACTATTGTCCATATTCCCGTATTTCCATGGATATGCTTGGGTAATCCAAAGATAAAATCCATGGATATACTGGCCATTCTATTTGACATGATGGATGTCGGAAATCCATGGTGTTTGAAAATTTGAGATATGAAGAGAGTTGTCATTAGGTGTGCCTTAATAGTCTTTTTCACAGGAATAAAGTGTACTTTCTTGCTAAACCTATCAACTATTGTCCATATATATTGTATTCCCATGCATAGACTTGGGTAATCCAAAGATAAAATCCATGGATATACTCTCCCATGGTGAATTAGGGATTGGAAATGGTTGGAGTAATCCAGGTTCCTTCCCTCTATCGTACTTGGTCTTTTGGCATACCACACATTTTGAAACATACTCTTGTGTCTACTTTCATTGTAGGCCAATAGAAGTACGTCTCTACTCCTCGAAGAGTAGGTTGAATGCCTCTATGCCCCGCATAGGGATGATCATGGGATTCATACATGAATTTCTCAAGAAGGGAGTAGGTAGCACATAGCCTATTTCCACAAAGAAGATAAACATCTTGCAAGGTGAATGGTTCTTCTTTCCTCCCCAATGCAAGGGCTTACATTATTTTCTAGATTTGGGGGTAGTAGCATATTCATCTATCATAGAAGCTAGATCATTGTGAGTTTCTATAAACATCGCATTAACTATTGGTCATCGTGAAAGTGCATGGGCCACTTGATTACGCTTACTAGTAATGTGAGAAATATGAAAATAAAATTGCAACATAAAATTTTCCCACCTCATTTGTTTGTTGGAAATCTTGGTTTGCGTCATGAAGTACTTGAGACTTTGGTGATCCGTTCGCAAAATAAATGGAGTCCCCAAAACATAGTTCTTACATGTGTCTAGGACATGTAGAACAACTAAAAGATCTTTTTCGTATATACCCAAGCCCCATTCACCGGCATTAATCCTTCGGCTCTCCTATGCTATGGCATGACCTTCTTGAGGAAAAACTGCTCCAAGAGAATCACTACAAGCATCACATTGGACCTCAAATGGCTTTGAGAGATCTGGAAGAATAAGCAATGGTTGGGAGGTAAGATTCTCTTTGAGCTAGTCAAAAGCATTTTTCTCTTTAATTATCCTTCCATGAGTACTTAGCATTCTTCTTTGTTAAGACATGCAATGGTCCTGCTATTTGACATAATTTTTATATGAAGCGTCTAAAGTATGCACACATACCAATAAAGTTTCTTAGCTCACGTAGATTCCTTGGAATACGCCATGATTTTTGTCAAGACAAGGGTCCTACGGGGCAAGGCCCAACCTAGGGGGTCAGGGACCTAGGCCAAGGGTCTGGACTGGACCAGTGCGGACTGGTGATCCGCCTAGGGCAAGTGCTAGGAGCTAGCCTATTTAAGGGACGGTAGGGAGGAGGATCCTATGTTCAATTACCCTAGGTCTTATATTGGTATCAGAGCCAGGGGGAAGAGGGAGCTATGGAGGAGGGTGGAGCCATGGCGGGGAAGAGGGATTTTTAAGTGCCTTGCACAGTGTTAGACTGGTAGGGATGCAGTGAGCTGTGATTCCCAATTTTGTATGCTCATAGCATATGCCAAACGCGCGAAGTCACCACATACCCAAGCTTCACACATGAACCAACTCTCCAACATAAGGCGTAAGAGACATAGCGCCTAGTCTAGTCTCATCCAACATAAGGAGTAAGAGACATAGCGCCAAGCCTAGTCTCACATTGGACAAGCCTTATGTGTCTAACCTTACTCATGCCCTGCACAAGTAGGTAGCACAATCTAGTGTCCTTGCATCATACATGCCATCACCATTCCATGCATGTGACATATGCTTTGACTCCTTGCATACCTCAAGCTCTGCTTGATAACTGCCTTTGAGACATGTGTGTATGCCTTGCACACCTTCATGATCTCCTAGGCATGCATACTGCCACTTAGGCAAACATGATGCCTGCTAGGCACACTTTTTCTGCCTCCGAGACATAGGGGTTACCTCGAGGATGGCCCTATCACCAGTTAGGCATAAGGATACCTCTTAGGCTTACCCTGGCGCATCCCAGGCATAAGGGTTACAACCTGCCTCAAGCAAGTCAACAACATGCTCTACAGATATGACACATGCATTGATCGAGTAGACTAGAGTATATGCAACTACTAAGGACATCCCCGCATCATGCTACCAAAGCCATACCCTCCTCAAGCACACATGGTTATGCCCCCTCTGCGAGAGCCATGTCCATGTTGTACATGTAGGGTAGAAGCCGTGACACACATGCAGTGTATTCCAAAGTAATTTGACACACACATCCATCTACTACGATTCAACCAAGTGTTCTACCGTAAGCATACCATATCAAGCATACAAGGTCGTATGCCTTCTCTAAGGGAATTCCATGTCGTGCATGATATCAAAACATCTAATGTACATTGTACTTGCAGTCTTGTGCAAAGTTTGTGTACCCCAAGCAACATATAACCGTCTCTATGACTACTCAAGCATAACTGCTTGAGTCAAATGCATACGTGAAAGAAGAAAACATAACCTTAAAAAGTTACCTTGGCTTCCAGTCCCTCAACTTCGGGTTTCCTCCAGCAATCAAGCATGTCGGAGCATGTGCATATGAGCTCCACAGACCTGTGCCACCTTTGGATGCTTCCATTGCCCCATGCATTCATCTATGCATAGCAATATCCTTGACGTTCCATCTTTTCATGCGACATCTTGGCATGTGAACTCGTCCCTCAATGCAAACACTCCACTCGAAGAGCCTACGATGCCTCCCGGCCCCGTTCCCAGAGCTTGCGAGTCCTTGGTTGCTTGCCTCTAGTCCTCGGTGCTTAGCGTTGGTCCTTGCCCGTGTGTGACCGCCCTTGCATGGCCAAGTTTAGGGCTTAAACAAATTAACTTGTAACATGTAGCTTGCATGGTGAGCATGGCGGTAGTAGACTGCGTGTTCAAGAAAACTGACGGGGCCGTCGATACAAACCATATCCGGGCATGTCCCTGTGAAGAAAATTACCCCCCACTGCAGCGTGAAGCCATCCCCATCCTCTGCGTTTGGATCCGAGCAGGTCGACTTATGCTTCGTCTTGTGTGCAAAGGTCGCTTCCCGCGGCCTGCCTGTCGGCTCCACTGTTGAATCAAGGGACTATGCCCGCGCCATGACGACTTGACGACCATCGAGAGAGAGAGAGAGAGAGAGAGAGAGAGAGAGAGAGAGAGAGAGAGAGAGAGAGAGAGAGAGAGAGAGAGAGAGAGAGAGAGAGAGAACATGAAACCAAGCGTGCAAGGCTTCCTCCTCCTCCGCAAGACTTCCTCCTCCTCCATAGCTCCCTCTTCCCTCTGAGCTGTGATACCAATATAAGACCTAGGGTAAGTGAACCTGGGATTCTCCTCCCTATCGCCCCTTATATAGGCTAGCTCCTAGCACTTGCCCTAAGCGGATCCCGAGTCCGCACTGGTCTAGCTGGCCCTTGGCCTAGGTCCCTCACCCCCTAGGTTGGGCCTTGCCCCGTAGGACGCTTGTCTCGACACATTCCATCGTGTTTGTAGGTTAATTCATATTGTAGGTTATTGCATTATGTACCAGACAGGTGTCTAGGATACACAATGGCGTGTGTGCAGATATGGCTATAAGCCGTTTTGGATCAATTTTTCTCTTCCACATTTCATGATAACTGGTTATACCAATGACCAGGTTAGCCAAGTTTAAGATTTTCTGGTTATTTACGGGCAAAGTGCCAATACTAAGTCATCCTAAAGTCACGACTCCATACATGGTAAGTGGGGCAAGTTGTGGCTTGTTTTTTCTCTTTCCTCTATCGATGACAGCATTATCCAGGCAGACTGTTGCATGCTTATAGGATAAGCTGCCAGTCAGGCAAAAGATGTCTAAGAGCACACATTCTGCGTTCTCTTGAGCCAAGATGCTCTCAACCTCTCAGCTAGAAATTGAGAAAGGTTCCATCCACATTAGTCTTCATCCGTTCGAAGATTGACCACTACTTGCCATGATGGCTATGAACCACGCACTCTGGCTAAGAGCCATTGTTAAACCTAGGATAAGATCCACTTGTTGGTATTCCTTGGATGATTGTTCTCAAGATCGAACAGGACTACCCAGTGGAGTATACATTGACGTTAATTGACAAGCAAGCGTCTTGTCATTATGGATGTCATTATGGATGTTTACAGTGTCATTTATGCACTACATGTTTTTAGTGCGACGCTGCAGTGAGTTTTTGATAATCTTACACTCACACCAGCTGCTCTCTACCACGGAGTATAGACGCAGCAATCAGTTGTGACAGTATGGCTGTCCATAAGAACTCGGCAGTTCACTTGTGTGGATTTCATGCTCTATCTCTAGCACTACGGCATGTCTATGGACATACTGTTTTGAGGTAAGATCCGGCGGGTGATTGTTACATCACCCCATAGGCATTCAGGATCACAGGTTGATCTGCATTGAGAATCAGAGTTGATCTCTCCCAGTTATACTTTCAAGGAAACAATTCCACAATCTACCACACACGGTAGCAGACGGACACACTTTTCAAGTTGATTCCAATCATTCTATACACGGTTGATTATGTTGTTTACCATTATCTGCTAGTTGAGCAGTTTTTACAAAGAGTCTTATCAAGGGGTTTCACTATGTATATTCTAATCCAAGGGCTTGGATTGCAAAAGCAACACACAGGGTTTCCAATGCAATGCTGTTTGTTGTTTTAGGTAGGGGACATGCTGCTCTCCATTTGAATACAGGTAAGTGCACATTAGGTTCAAATCTCCAGGTACACATCTATTGATTTGGTGTTATTTCAGTTTTAGTATGCTTTGCTTGGTTTTTCAAGACTTCTAAGTACGCTTGAATGTTCCAGAGCCATGCCAAGGGCATGTCGGCACTAAGTATTGTGGGCTAAGTGTCCAATCTCTCTTTCTGCCTTATGATGTTATGAACCTACTTGTAGGGTTCCATTTGGCACATGTTGTCACATGGGATACAACATGGTCTAGGAACTCAAGGAGTTCGGTTTAGTGAGTGTGGAGCAAGGCTAATGAGGGTCCTCTCACTCCCGTCGTAGAGTGTTTGTAGTTACCTCCACACACAAGTACATCTTGTACTTGAAGGATGTTCTTTTTTACACATCCTTACATGAGACATATTCCACATGTGGAGAATATGAGTCTCTAGACTGACATTGATGCCATTGTTTCAATTATGTGTCACGACAAAGTCCCTAGGTGCTGGTCACATCTGTTTTCTAGACCAATTTTAGCACGACGTATCTGGAGCAATTTCGTGGCCAGAAATTGTCGGATACTTAGAATGAATTGTTAAGGTACAAGTACTGCTAAACAACATTACAGATGGTTGTTTATACATATGGCAAGGCTATAAGGTGTTAATGAAAAAGTTTCATTGTCTGTACCTAGAAGTGATCAATGTTTCACCTTCTATTGTGATTCAGACATTTCAGCAAGGCTTGCAAAGGATTGCAAATAAAAGTATTTAGTTTCTTTTCAGAACTCTTCACATTCCTTTTAATGCGTGCTAGGCGCATCGCATTTGCCATAAGTATTGGCAAGGATCATTATGGATATACAGGTTCGGCTTGGTTTTTGCTAAATGCATGCACACTAGGTGTTATGGGCCCTAGTGTTTAGCAAAGGCTGATTTGGAACGGCATGCATATTCCTCAGGTTGTTTTTATGAAGCATTTTGCACTCTATGTGCACTATCTCTATGAGATTACTTTTGGATCTACTAATCACCAATAGAGGTCATGGCTCGGTTTGGGCATTTGTGGACTTTTTTTAAGTTAACCACGATGGTTATTTTGGACATTGTTGATTCCTCACCAATGTTATACACTATTGTGATTCCCCGTTTACTAGCCATCTGGGACTACTGTCTGTAAACCGTGAGGAAAACACACCTCATGTTGGACGGATACGCCGCCGGACGTCAGCACAGCGAGAACTCACCTAACATGTAGTGTCATCTAAGGACGAAGCTCAAGCCACAGGCACGTGGAAGCCAGCATAAGGTGTCAACCTACACTCGACCGACTCCTAACTAATTCCTACAGAGGTCTCTACCAATTGTCTAAGTCACAGCCTTCAAGAGTGCAAAAGAGGAAACTTCCTACAACGCTTTCTAGAGCCGAACACCCATCAAACAATCTCGAAACACCATAGAACTTAAAGGAGACCCTACTAATACCAATAGTTCACTCTCCCTAAGGTCTATGAACCAAAATCGCGACCCAAAACACCTGGTGCAGAACCACGTAGGATGTCTGGCCGAAATCTGCAGGTCTTCGTTTCCGAAATCTAAAGTGCCTAATGTGTAGTTCTACTCAATGTGAACACGTGGATATGCTGCAATGCAAAATCGGACAACGTATGCTCACCCAAACAACCGATGAAGCTCATAGAAGGAGCTCACAAAGCCGGACCGTACGCACGCAATGTTGGTATCGGTGTGTAGCTCTAGTCGGGGGCAACACGCTGCACTTCTCCGCACTCGATTCCGACCACCGTAGCACACGTAGCGTCAAGATGAAGCTCACACTCTCTCTCTCGTACACAGTATGCTCACTCACAGACTTCAAAACTTGTTTTAAAATGACAAAAGGTTTTTCATTAAGGTCAAAAAGTGGTATATATACCTTACAACTTCTCAAACCCTAAAGTTCCAAAATCAACCATCTACTCAATCTAACTATCAAAACTGGGATACATTCTAGAAACTTCTGTAAGTCCTAATATTTACAAGGTGAAAAATCGGGTTTTCCTCATTGAATGAATAATTACAAAAATAATAGTCCTCCGAGTAGTTAGATGCCGTGGGGTGTGTCCAGATTCTAACATCCCCCCCCTCCTTGTTCATGTCGTCCCCGACATGGCCTTGATCAGCTGCTTCATCTTATCGTTTCCCGAATCTTTAGCAATGATTCGTACTTGGCATGTAGGTTCAGCATTGTTGGGCCAAAGATATCTGTATTCATGGTGAAGAACCCTATATAAAATGCTTCTTCAAAAGCCTGGAGGTGATAGGATGGTAGAAACATGATTCTTTGATACGGTGCATGTATCACCTCCTTGGAAGGCTGACCTGATAGATCATAAGCACATCTGTATGTATCCTGGAAGAAGAATATGATGTCGATCACCTGGCCTGGCTTGAAGGTCTCGAGCACTGCTAGGATGGTTCTGCAGATTTTTCTCATCATAATGCATGTAAGGTTAGGTGAGCCAGTGAACAACTTTATGGCGCCCGTTAGGGTTTTCACCATGTATTGGACACTTATTCTCTCACCTGCCTTCACACCCGACATCTTTGGGTAATTCAGCCAAGTGGGTTGGCTTCTTTGCAAAATTTCTTGTGCCTTCCACGTCCTAACCCTTGGTAGAGGACAGAAGCTAAGATTGTCTCTGATATGTTTAGGTGCCTCTACCAAGTGGATTAGGTATTGTGGGTACTTGGTAAGCCAAGCCTTCCTCCACTTTGGCTGAGAATCCACTATGAGCTTAACTCCTTCTGGCTTCGAGGTGTCTGCATTGTAGAGAGGTTCCGTTGGCTCTTCTCTGATCCGCTTGTTTATTGTTGCTGCCTCATATTTCAGCAATGAATATGGGAGAGAGGGTTGAAGCCACTCGCGCCTGATATTGCTGGCGTCGATCTTCTGAATGGTCATAGATTTGAATACCCTCTGCTCCCATTCCAAGGCTTCCTTTGTGCTTTCTCTTAGCTCTGCCTCTATTGTCTTACGCAATTTTTCCTCCTCTTCTTGTGTTAGATCCTGTGGCTCTTGAGGGGATCGTTCTATGCTTTCCTCTTGCATGTGTGTGTCCACAGGTTCTGCCACATTTTCGAGGTCGATGACTTCATTGACAGATGGCCCTGAGCTTTTTTCCTCTCCTCCTTGCTGGCCTTTCAACTCCTCAATTTTCCTGAGGAGTGTTTGCTTTTCCGCTTCAGCTTGTCTGCCCATATTCACGAGGAGGGCATTTAGTTCAGCGTTTACTCTTTCCGCCTCCTCGAGCTTTTTCTTTATGCTTTCCACTTCTTCCTGAAGGGCTTTTTGGCCCTCCTCCATTCTTGTTTGCATTACGATAGAACCTTCAGCCATCATTAACCGCTGCTTTTTCTCGAGAGTCAGCTCCTTCTGAAGTTCCTGCATTTTCTCTTCATATAGTTGACTCTCGAAAATGATTTGAGTCAAGCCCGTAGCTCTGACTCTAGCAGGTGATGCTCGCAGCCTCTGGATGGTTTGATCTTTGACTTTTAATTGTTCTTTGAGCTCAAGGACTTCATCCAGGCTTGCTTCTTGTTCTATCTCTGCTTTTTCCTTGGAATTTCTCATGGCCTCTACTTCTTTCGATTCTTCGGCCAGCTGTAGTGTCAGATTATCTCTTTCTCTTTCGTCATCTCACAATGACTTACTGAGCTGCAGACACTCTTCTTCAGTTGCTTGCATTATTTTTGCTGCTGCTTTATTTGCTTCTTCCATTGCTTGGCAGTTTTGTAGAGCCGTTGCCAAGCTGGCCTGGAGGTCAGCTTCTCTCTATTTTTGCCCTTGGCTTTATGCCTGCAGAGAATCCCTTTCCATTTTAGTCTTTTCTTCGGTGGCTTTAAGAGTTATCATCTCTTTCTCTGAAGCCATGGATTGTTCTCGCAATCCGGCTAGCTTTGTCATCACCACGTCCCAGTCATTGGAGGGCGGGTGCAGGTCTACAGTGTATGTAGCAATTTCTTTTAGTTCCACTAGCCGGATGCCTTGCATCTTTTCTTTATGCACTGTTCTCGCCAAGTCGAATGCGACTGTGGCGGCTTCTTCCTTTGTATAGCCTGCAGCTAGCAGGTCCAAAAATGTGTAGTAGGCCTCATCTAATCTTTTTTGCTTAGACTCAGTTGCTCGGACTCAGGCTTGGCCTCTTCCTTTGGCTCAGGTTCCTGCCTTTGCTCTTGCTTCTCTTCTTGCCTTTCGTCTTGTTTGTCCTCAGCTGCATTATCTTCTTGTGGAGGGCTGCTGGGAGGTGGTGAGGGCGGTGGAGATGGCTGTGGGTTGGGTTTAGGGCTCTCTAGTAAAGCTTCCGGTTTTCCCTTTAAGTCCCTGTCTGCTTTTGTTTTTCTTTCTCTTTCTTGGCTTTCCTGTTCATCTAGCTGTTTCTACCTTATCTACTCTACTTCCTCCTCTGTGAAAGGGACATGGGGAATGTTTTCCGCTGCAGCATCAAGAATCTTAAAATTCTTAATATAATCTTTAAAGCGGTCCCTTTGCACTCTTCGAGAAGATCCGGACATAGACTTGAGAGATGGCTTCCAGAGTTTGTTTAAATCACCCTTGAGGGCTGTTTCTGCTCGGAAACTCTCCATCAGCCTCTCGAGCCTTGCCGCTTTCTGAGACCTGGTTTCTTTGGCCGGCACTTGAGCAAACTCCTTCTTTCCTTTCTTCTGCTCGGGTTGCTCCTCTTCAACTGGCTCCAGCCGTCTCTTCAATCTCGTAGCCACCCTTGGTGCCCTTTGCGGCTCATCTTCCTTGTCTTATTTTACTCTCAGCCAATCATTCTGAGATGGGGGGTCAGACCACCTTCCTTTAGCGTGTAGTGCCCCATATACCACCTTGGTGATCAGTTCTCCTGGCACTATCTGGGTTGGCTTTTTGTTGCCCATCTTTACCAAGTTGTCATGTATGTATGCCGCATAGTTGATTATCCTTGGGGTGCCTTTTTTCATTGCCCAAGTAAACGTTGTGGCAATTGCGCCTGACGGCATCCTGTACTTCTGTGGCCTCTTAGTGCACATGTGGAAGTATTGGTTGTACAACTGGCTCATTATTGCCACCTTTGGGTTGGCAATGTCTTCAAAGGTGTAATTTGTCTTTTTCTCCTTGTACACCTTGACTTCATTCCTTCTTTTTGTTACACTGTCCCCCTCATTGAAGAGGTCAAGTGCATGGGCTACAACCTGCTCCGTGATTATGATTTTTGTATCTGGTCTGCCTTGTAAATCTGTCACCTTGGCCACTCCATCCTCTTTGATGTTTGTTACAAACTCCCATACTCTTTTGATGTCCACCCCTGCAGGTATTGCTTCGAAGTAGTTATGGAGGTCAATTTTCTCCAAGTAGCCGGCCATTTTGCTTCGTACAAATTCATTGAGCTCTCTTGGCAGCATTGGCAGCTCTATTACATTGCCTTCATTGTCTTTGAACACTCCCTGGTAGATCTTTAGGTCGTTTCACTCGAACAGATCTTCTTGTATCCAGGTGCTCGTGGGCTTTAGTGATCCCTCTGGAATGACAAAAGGTTCCACCTCGTCCAGATAATCTTTGATTGTGATTCTTTTCTTCTTTGCCGGTGACTTCAAGGCTGCCATAAATCCTGTTGCACTCAGTAATCCAAAGTTAGCATTTTTTCCATATTAGCTGCGAAACTGAGTTTTACTTATCCAAATGACTTGAAAATTGAAATTACAGCCTAAAAGGAACTTGTGAAGCTGTGCATGTGCTCACAGTGCAAATTTGGCCAAAAATTTCCATCTAGACATCCTACGCGTAGGATGTCTTTTTCATCAGAATTGGTTCATATTTGACATGCAGGTAGTGTAAGGCTCATGGAACATGGCTATAGGCTTGGATTTGAATTTGGATATCAAAAAGTGGATTTTTGGGTTGATTCAGGCTTTAGGTCACAATTTAGGTAGAATGTCCATCATAGGTAGCAATTGATGTCCAAATGGGTTGAAAATTGGTATATGGGCTCATTGCACCATGGTATTGGCTCCCATGATGTCATTCTTTGCATAGAAGGCTAAATTTATGCTGGAGACATCCTACGCGTAGGATGTCTTTTTCATCAAAATGACATGAAACTTGTTCTGTGGGTTGTCCTTGGCCTATGGAACATGGCCATGTTCTTGGATTTGAATTTGGACAAGATTTGATGCTTGTAGGGCTCACAGAGGTGTTTTACGACTCAAAAAGTGTATCTTGAAGGTGTTGGGGGTCAAAAGTGATTAGAATTGATTCAAACTTGACATATGGGCTCTTGATGATGAGGTAATTGGATCTGGAATGATGAAACATCCTTTGCAAGCCAAAAAGGTCCATTAGACATCCTACGCGTAAGATGTCTATTTCATCATTTTTTTCTCCCTGACCACACAGATTGTTTGCTGATGTGTTGGTGAATGTGTTGTGCAAGTTTCATGGGATTTGGCCAAGTTTTGGTAGGTCTTTGGCCCATTATTGCCTCTATGTCGTAACTTTGCGTTTTTCCATGCATATGAGGTCAAACTTGGTCCAAATGTGATGAAACTTGGTGTATGGCTTGTAAATGCCATTCTGAACATGTGCATGACAAAAAATGTTGGAGTCTGTGCCAAAATGTGCCCTTGAGACATCCTACCCATAGGAGACATACCCGTAGGATGTCTCCTGGTGATTTTTTCAGTGCTGGTGCTCCCAGTGCTTGGCCTTTGCTCCCCTAAGTCCCTTTTGAGCCTAATTTCAACAAAAAAGTCAAATCGATAGAGTATAACTCCCTATGTGGACTTCAGAGCCTCCGAGCCGTTTTCTGACTTTTGGAGTGCTTTTTGGCAATGAAATTCCCCGATGTTGGTCTCCATAGCTTTCCGATTCCTTGGGGATCCTTGCCGTATGGTTTTCGTCGAGTTTGGCTTCACCGGAGCTCTATTTGGCAATTTGTCGCTCTAGAAGCACTCGTGGTTGCGTTTACATACCTTTGATGATTTGTGGTGGTCTACCACCATAGGACTTGGTTGTTGATGGTCTAGGAAAGCCGCTCATGAAGTTTGGTGGCAAACGGACTTGCGGTTTGGCCGCAAGTGCATTTTGACGCTTTGTGTGTCTGATGCCGTTTCTGAGGTTTAGTGCTGCTTCGGGTCACTTTTTGGTCGTGCAGGTCATATAGACATGTCGAGCATGTCGAGATGGTCCTACCCATGAATTTTGGTAGCATTTGGTTGCGTTTCGCCGATTTCCCATTTGGTGGCCTCTTGCGGGTTTCTATGAATTAGGGTTTTTCCCGATGGTTTCCCACTGCCTTTGGTTATCCAGCACTGGTCTCCTAGACTAGGGTAAGCTGCCCATGAAGTCTTGTTGCTTTCGGGTTAGCCGTTAGGCCGCCGTCTCTACTTGTAGGTCTCTACCGCTCGCTTTGTGTGTGACCCCTACACTAGTTTTCGCGACATAATGACAAACATGCGCGAAAAGCTCAAGGTGGTGAGCCTACCTCTCATGTTTGGAGCTGGTCGGATAGACGTGCCCGTCGTGGAAGCTGCTGGAAGGTCGATCCGCTCTAGGTGGCAGAAGCTCTCTCCGCAAAGTCAATAGTGAGAATGAGCTAAAAATGGGGTGAAAATTTCTTATAATGAGGGTCCCCGAACCACTTTTCATGAAATTTGACATGTGCTCCTATCTTCTTGCGAAATGCGGTTTAGACTCAAAAATTTCTTGATTTGGACTCCATTTGCTCTGTTTACCAGAAATTTGGCATTTCAGTCAAAATCTGGCCAAAACACGCTTTCCGCTCCAGTCTCATAATTGCACCCCCATTGTACCATAGGTTTTCCTATAGTCACTGGTCATCCCCATATTTTTTGTTTTTCATTATGACTGTTTTTCACCTGCTTTTTGTATTTTTGAAATTTTCCCGCCAAAAATTAGCAAAATTAAAAGGAAAATAGTAAATCAAACCCAGAAACTCCCCAAAAATCATAATAAATCACAAAAATCACTGCAACACATTATATACACTCACATGCAATTTTTATGACCGGATTTCTCCGTTTTAATATTTTGCCTGAAAACTGGCTATTTCTACTTATATACACACACCTAGGGGCTTGATTTGGCGTTTGGGCCCATATAGCTGTAGCTTTATGCTGTATAAGGGCATATGTACTTGGGTTACTCCAAAAAATTTCACAATCAAATAACAACCCTTAAAATAGTCAAAAATCATGCCCTTTTTTGCTATTTCTGTCATTGGTTCCGCATTTGAGAGTGCCTCTAGAATGCCTCCCCCCCTCCTAGACGGAGTCCTCCTGGACGACAAGGTATCGCCTCAGAGTAGGTGCCGTGCATAGGTTGGAAAAGTTGTGCTAATGCTTGGCCGATTAATGTGGCCCTACTTTATGCATACTCGATCAATGCATGGAAAAATTAATGATGTGCAAGAGAAGGGAATAAGCAAGATGCTTATTGGCATTCTCCGTCGAGGTTTCCTGCTTTCTTTGCAAGTAACAGCTGTAACTCTATTGCTCTCTGTTTAATTGTCTTTTTGGCAAGAGGCAATTGCTTTGCCGACACTGTTGATGGAGTTGTAGCTGTGGCTAAGGATAGAATTGGCTGGGATGTAATGGCTATGGGCCTTATGGCCTTGGGTTTCCATTGGTATTTTGTTGCTGCCGATTTTTGTAGATGGTTTTGCTCTTTCTTGTTTGTCACTGGTTTGTCTTTCATCGGCATCCACATATGTTGGTTTCCCTTTTTGAAATGCCGTTGTCTGCCTTCCATTGTTGTTTGTACGACAGGTTGTTCCTTTTGCTTTTGCTTTGGTATCCAAATGTGAGTGACATTTGGATTATTGCTAAGCATTTTCTTTGATATCCACATCTGTTTTATGCCCTTGGTTTGGGGTTGAACCGTCTGCTTTGTTGGAGTCCGTTTGTTACATTGTTGTTTTTCCGCCATTGCATTTCTATCCTTCCGCATCCATACTTGTTTACCTTGTTTTGGTAGCCTAGATTTTTCCATTGTGGCCGTTGACTTCATCTGTCTGTAAGTAATATGGTTTGATTTTACCTGATTTCTAGTCTCGGGTTTCCTGTTGTTCTTTTTCCATACTTATTTACCTTGTTTTGGTAGCCTAGATTTTTGCATTGTGGCCGTTGACTTCATCTGTCTTTTACCTGATTTTTGGTCTCGGGTTTCCTGTTGTTCTTTGATGGCATTTGTGATTTTGGATTTGTTTCCAGTGATTGCATGGCTTGCAGTTGATCATGCTTGTATTGCTGAGCAAAAGCTATCACCTGTTGTTCATGTTGAATCTTGACCGCCTTTGCTTTCCAATCTATCTGCACATTGTATGCTTTTTGCCAAGGTTGCCCTAGCATCATTTGGTGTTGTGTGATTTCATCTGTCACCACATAGAATTTGTGTGGATAAATATATTGATGTATCTGTACATGCAATATAGTCCATCCCAATGTTTTCAATGGGTGTGATGTGCTACTTTCCAGCACTTGAGTAGTAGGATGAAGTTGAACTGTGACTTTGAGCTGTTGGTATAACCCGTAAGAGATCAAATTTGCTTGAGCTCCCGAATCAAGCAATGGTGTTGATTCAACTTGATTGCTGCCCATTTTTACCGTAATTATTGGCTCCACTGTTTCCTCCTCCAGCTGCGTCAGTCGAATGGCATTGATTCACAATGGTGTCCCACTTTGTTGTTGTTGTCGCAGAAGCCGTCTTTTTGCAATGCGTTCTTGTGCTTCGGCTTGAGCTTCCTCCCGTACTCTCTGTTTTTCCTTCGTTCTTTGTTTTCCTTGATGAATTTGTTGGAGCATCTCTTGTGTGAGTGGTAGATGATACCTCCTCAGTCGACATCCACTAATCCAGTTTGGCATTTCTTCACCTGCTAATGTAGCAAGCTTGACAGCTCCACTTTGTGATAGATCACTAATCACAAATGGTCCCATCCCTCGCTTTTTAAGTTTCTTGACATGTTGCTTCAAGGTATAAACAAGTACGTAATCACCTGTTTTGAACTCTTTGGTACGCACATGTTTGTCAAAAAATTCCTTTTGTCTACTCTTTTTAGCATAGATTGAAGCGACAGCTCGTAAACGGAGTTCATCTAGATTTTCAAGATCATCAATCCTTGAAGAGAGTTCATGCCCTGTCCATTCCAAGCT
Source organism: Adiantum capillus-veneris (assembly GCF_014529385.1). NCBI lineage: Eukaryota > Viridiplantae > Streptophyta > Polypodiopsida > Polypodiales > Pteridaceae > Adiantum > Adiantum capillus-veneris. Next base: position 38,981,839 of record NC_140960.1, read on the forward strand.
TGTTGCTACTCGTAGAGTTGGGATTAAAAACTCTATGGGTAGTATAGCATTTAGGCCAAACACCATATTGTATGGTGTTTTTCCTATTGATGTTTTGTAAGCTACCTTGTATGCCCATAGTGTTGAGTGTAGCTTCTAATCCCAATCTGTTCTTGATTCTGACACTATTTTAGTGAGAACTGTGCATAGTGTTTTATTTGTGGCCTCAGTTTGCCCATTGGCCTGTGGATGGTATGGTGTTGATTTCCTATGTATGACCATGAATTCCTCTAGCAGATATTCAATGACTTCATTGAGAAAATGTGTGCCACGGTCACTGACAATTTCTATTGGTAACCTGGATATACAAAAACATTCTCATACAAAAATTATGCCGTGGTGCGTGTATTAGCTTTTTGTGTTTCTTTGGCTTCGGCCCATTTTGTGACATAGTCCGTAGCCACAATGATATATTGGGTATGGGTGCGATATGCAGGGGGTGATATAGGTCCCACAAAATCAATGCCCCATTTTGCAAATGCTCTTGCTCCCATCATTGGCTGTAATGGCATCTCATCTCTTTTTATTGGCATCTTGGTGCGTTGACATGCATCACAACGCTTTACAAACTCTTCAGCATCCATGTGCAATGTAGGCCACCAAATTCCTGCAGTTAAGAAAATTTTTGTCATCTTATCGCCCGAAAAATGGCCTCCACTTATTCTGCTATGTGCATGTTCTAGAATCAGCAGGTATTCGCTTTCACTTGCACAAATTCTAAGTTGATTGTCCTTTCCCCGCTTATAGAGTTGGTTCCCAATTAACTAAAAGTCGCAAGCTTCCAGCTCTATAGCTTTTTCCTGTGCTCTTGTGATGTTCTCAGGGAACGTCCTGGTGGTTAAGAAGTCAATGATATATTGACTCCATGCAGGTGCTATGTTCACCTGAAACAAAGTTGCATGATCCATTGGTCGTTTGGCACTACATATAGTACAATTGGTAACATAAGAATGTGTATCCGCATACATAGTTTTCCAATAAACCCCTAACTGTTTCAGTATCTGGTGTGTTTTCACTGTTGAACAATTAAATGCACAACCCTGGACATGTGCCTCTTCAAGGTAGCACTCGAATTCTTCCGGATTTATACATAATCGTAGGATTAGGTCGGATTCAAGATGATACAGCCGTCCTGCTATCAACTGGAAGTCTTTTGTTTGTCGAATTGTTTGCTATTTGGATCTGTATTCCGTATTATCAAACTCACTTCCGAAGGAAATAATGCTAACAATTTCCTTAGACCATTTGGGTACCATTTCAATGTTGAAAAGATAAGCATCTGGTATGTCATCATCTACTCCTTCAGGAGCTTCCCCGTTGTGTATCCTTGAAAAATGATCTGCTTGTAGATGGGTTTTACCCTTTTTGACCACCACTGTGAAGTCAAATTCTAGCAATATAATAAACCAGCATACGATTCTCCCTGTATTGCAAGGTTTACTTACTAGGTACAAAAGAGCTTGATGATCTATGAAGAACACAAATTTGTTTGCAAGCAAATAATGCCGAAATTTCTTTACAGCATAAATCATTTGTAACCCTTCCCTCTCGGTGGTTGTGTAGTTCTTTTCTGCACTATTTAACTGTCGGCTCGCATAGAAAACTGGAAAATCCATTGTTCCGAGCTAGAATACTTCCAATGGCATATGCTGAAGCATCAATGTGCACATTAAATATCTTTTCCCAATCTGGTGCCTTTAGTACAGGTGTTGATATAAGGTTTTCCTTCAGCTTTTGGAATGAAGTTTCACACTCCTCGGTCCAATCAAAATTGAGTAGCAAACGATACAGAGATTGTGTGATAACCGCATACATGTATATGAATCTTCGATAATATCCGCAGTGTCCCATGAAGGATTGCACTTGTTTCGCATTAGTAGGCTTGGGCAGGTCTACAATGACTTTGACTTTTTCTAGGTCTGTGGTTATGCCATTTCTTGAGACAATGTGTCCTAAGATTCTTCCTTGCTTAACCATAAATACACACTTTTCCGGGTTAAGACAAATTCGATATGTCCTGCACTTTTCAAAGACCTTTTGCAAAAGGTCCATATGTTCCTCTCGCAGAAGAGAGTGTACACACAGGTCATCCATGTAAATTTCTAAGAATATTCTTAGGTATTCCTTGAAAGCGTGAGTCATTAACCTCTGGAAAGTTGTTGGTGCATTAGTTAAGCCAAATGGCATAACTCGATACGCATAAATCCCCCATTCTGTGGCAAACGCTGTTTTGTGTTGATCCTCCCTAGCTATTGCCAGTTGGTTGTATCTTTAAAACCCATCCAGAAAGGAATAAGCCCGTTTCCCGGCCACTTGCTCAAGGACATGTTCTGTGATTGGCAAGGGATAATTATCCCTTATGGTTGTTGCATTCACCTTCTTGAGGTTTACACACACTCGCAGTTTTCCATTCTTTTTGGGAACTACCACTATGGGTGACACCCAATCTGTATGTTCAATCTCATCTCATAGATGAATTCCACTTCCATCAGTTTATCAATCTCTTCTTTGATTTGTTTAGAAAATGTGTCATTATATGTATAAGGACGTTGTTTGCTAGGTTTTGCATCCGATTTCAAAGGAATTGTATGTTGGCATATCAACAGGTCAACTCCTTTGAGGTCTTTATAGGACCAAGCGAACACATCTTTATACTTCTTGAGAAGTTGTGTTAGTTGTTCTTCCTCCTCATGCTCTAAATCGTTAGCTATATAGACTGGCTGAGGCTTTTCACCTGGTTCTGCGAGGTCTATCTTTTGTGCATTTTCAGGCCCATCGTAAGATTCTTGGTTGATTCTTTCCCTGACTGGTGGTGTCATGATGATTTTTCTGTCCTGGATAGTAAATTTTGGATAGTGTGCTGGTACGTTCATGTTGCCCTTTTCTGACTCTCCTTTACCATCACTATCTTCTTCAATAGTCCATATCTCTCTCAGAGACCGTTTCAGTTCTTGGTATTTCTGTTTACGCTCTAGTTTGGTCCATTCTTGGTCTTCTGTTGTTTCTTTTTTTTATTTTTGTGATTTTGTTTCGGTTATAGCTTTTCTTACCTGTTTTATTTCCTCTCGCGTTCGTTCTATTCGATTTTTTGAGAATTTTCCTGATATTTGATCTTTTACACAATCCTCTGCTTTTACAAGCATCAAATAGTGAGGTCTACCTTTTATCCTGGGCATCAGGTTCTCTCTCGCTTTGTTCCCTGCTCGTCTTCTCCTATTGCGTTCTTGGCGTCTAGGGTGCTGATTAGCAAAATCATAAAACATGATATTATCAGCTTCATTTCCACGCTCACTTGAGGTGTCTGAACACTCATTATTTGCATCGTCATTTACTTCCAATTGTTCAGAGGAGTTGTAAAACTCTTCTTGTTCTGGTGGTTCTACCATCTCTTTTTCTGGTATAATGCTTACCATGTAATAGGGTAGCACATCATAGCCATCCTTATCGCAAAATTTTGTTGTTGGACTGTCGGTAATGATACAAACATCCAATGTTGCTAGTATGTGTTCCCATTCTAGAGGTTCCAAGGCATCTTCAAGGAAAGGTTCCGGAATATACTCCTTGTCCTCAATTGCTCTTTCTAAGACACATTCCTCTTTTCTTAAGCTTCCACAATGTGAAGATCCTCACATCCATAGCTCTTTTGGTTGCCCTAACCATGCTGGTAGTTCTGATCCCGCTACTATAGCCGAATCAAACTCTTCCACAGGTGTTTGGTTCACATCTTTGTAGCTATGGTCTTTTAGGTGTATTTTAGTTGTCGTTTCGCCATGTCTGAGGTGTATGTGGTCATAACCCCAATCTTGGACCATCTTCAGTTGTCGCATGAATGGTCTTCCCAAGATTATCTCATAATTGTTCTTTTTGTCGAAATCGACTATTGCAAACGTATGCTCATACTCGATTCCGCACGAAGTGACAATTACTTTTTCTAAGAGTCCTAGAGGCTTCTCCATGAACCCGTCTGCCAATTGCAGTTTCATTCTAGTAGCCCTCAAATCTGGTTTTCCCCATTTTTTCGAGATTTCTTTGGTGGCGATTGCAACCCCCCGCTCCACTGTCAAGAATAGCCTTCGAAACTACTCCTTGGAATTCTACCGGTAGCGTGGTGTTTCCATCTTCTCCCTTGTAGTATTCTCCAACCTTATTCAATGGTACTGGCCTAGTGTTTAGTTGAGCCTGTCCAACTCTCTGATCCCTTCTTGTAGCTTCAAGGTGGGGTCTTTCACTCCAAATTTTTCTAGGCATTTTCCTACTGTGGTCCACATGTTAGGCCTTAACCTTAGGAGTTCTGCTAACGTGATTGTGCATGCCACCAGAGTGGATAACAACTCAATCAATCCTTGCGAATCCATCACCTTGTTAGAAGAAAGTCTTTGAGATGGGATTGCTCTCACTTCTGACTTAGCATCGTACTCTCCTAGGTAAGAGGGTAAAGTTCTCAAAGAGTCTGGTTGGCTGTGCCCCGAACTAATTGATCCTTGGTCTCCCCCTTGTGAATGTATCTCAAAGTTCATCTGAGATCTTGCCTCAAATTCTTCAATAGGAGGTAAGATCACATTCTTTTCTTTTCTCGTGCTATTAGCCTCATTGGCGTCACGGATTTGCTTCCATAGATCATCTAGACCATTACAGTCCTTACCCATTTCTGCCAATATTTTAGGCTGGAACCCGTCACTTGCCCCATCGGTGGTATTTGGCACTATGATAGGCTCTCCTCTGGACTCATAGTCATTAGTGAGTCTTTCCTTTGTTTTCTCAGGTTTCTCTAATGTTGGTTGGATAGGGGTTGGAGCTGGTGCCTCATGCCAATTTGTTGGTTTACCCAGCGGGTCTTCCATCAATGATTGAGCCGTCTCGATCATCTTTTTACACATATCCAACCTCTGTTTTTCTATTTCTGCATATGGAGAAGTCATCCACCTTTGCTCCTGGGTTTGGTTCTTTTTAAGTCGAGCTTCATAAGCTTTTAGCAGTGCATCCAACTGCTCGTTTACCTTGTCTGCCAGTACAGATCCTCCTGATCCTGCCCTTTTGGGCTCTGCTATTTCCTTGGGTGCTATGGCTGTTGTGGTGTGTGAGCTTAAGCTAGCTAGATCCTCTAACCGTTCCAATCTGTTCTTTGTATGTTTCAACTCCTCCGATAGGGCTGTTTGCTCTCGTTCTTTCCTGGCTTTCCTACGCGCCTTTCTAGCTTTCCAAGTGCTTTTCTGGTTTTTCGTTTCTGAACTTTGGGCATCAGCTTTTGGTTCTTCAACTATGGGTTCATTCGTCCTTCTTGAGCTTGGGCCTGTGTTACCACCTGAATAGGTATGATTGTTTCATTTTCCGATCCTCCACTGGAAGGTACTATTTCTAACATGTTCAAGGTGGTTTTTTCTCCTTTTCTCGGGTTTTTAGGGCAATCGGGAATCAAATGAGTAATTCCACATTCTGGGCAATACGCATTGACTCTAATGATTTCATCATGAGGACAGTCTCTTAGCCAATGGTCTCCTCCACTCTTGTAACAGAGTCCCTTGGGTTGTTGAGGTGCTCCTTGAGCCCCTCTTTGTGGGTAAGCATGCCTCTACCCACCCATGCCTCCATTGGCTATGAACATCAGTGTTCGTTCATCTAAGCTATATCTTCCTTCTCCTGCCGCCTATGCAGCACTTGGTGGTCCTTGATTCCCTATCATGCTCCATGATTCTGGTGTCGAGGGTTCTTTCGGTGGATAATAGACAGGGTTTGTCCTATATTCATTGGGATCTTCATAATATGCATGCATAGGCACCAAAGCCTTTTCTTCTGATTCAGTTACCATTGGTGTGTATCTTATACCAACTGGTCGTAATCCTGGTAGGGGTGGTTGTTGCCCCAACACCGGTTGTGGTCTTTCTACACCTACACGTCCTGGTAAGTTGCCTGCTTGATATCTAGGCATTGGTGGAACTTGAGGGGAAGCTACTGGAGCTTGGGGAGCGTAAGGTCTCTCTCTCACATATCCCTTGTTATAATAACATTCCTCGGTCCCATGGTTTGTCCATTTTTGTTCAATAGCACACCACTTGGGCTCTTTAGCTTAGGGTTTGGCGTACAAGTTGATATTTTTTAGCACTTCATCTACGAGCTACTCCTGGTTTATCGCTATTTCTCCTTTCGGTGCTGTCTTGGAAGACTTGCTTCCGCTTTGTTGTGAAGATGAATTGTCATCAAGGTCCTTGAACTCCCCTTCTTTGTAGACCACACAATTGTCCACAAGGTACAGAGCCTCCTTGGTCAACTCATTCAACGTCGTACTCCTCTTCATATGTAAGTCTTTTTGGAGATCTGCATTCCTTAGTCCTTAGATGAATATCAACATAAGTTTGGACTGAGTTGGAAGTTCTTCAACAGGACAGAACTTAACATATCTTTTTAGTCTTAGGGCTGCCTTCTGTACAGATTCTCCATCTTTCTGTTTGAATTTATGGATTTGTGAGACGGTATTATGAGCTATTCCTCTTTGAGAAAATTCCTCAATAAACTCGTCAAACACTTCCTCCATCGACTCAAAGTCTCTACGCTCTACAAATCGAGTCGAACCAAGTGGCAGCATCATTCTCTAGGTTTAGTCCAAACCTTGCAAATTGGGTAGGAAAATCTAACACCTCTTCGGCTCTAATTACACGCACAAAGGCTGCTACATGATCTCTTGGGTCTCTGTTTCGTGTGTATTTCTTGTTTACCCATTTTTGCACTTAAGAAGGTCTAATCCTTCGATGGTCTACAAATCTCATCATTGGATCTTCCCGTCCTAGTCGATCCTTCTCAGGCCTTCTGTAATAGGCTGGTTCCTCTCCCAATGGTGCTCCTAAGCCATAATTTCTAACGGTTCTCGCTGGAGATGGTTCTGCTCTTCGAACTCGTTCCATGGGTGGTCCCCCAGGCTCTGTTGACCCTTGTGTTCTTGGCTTACTCTCTGCCTGATACCTTGAATAGAGTGGTGGTTTTTGCAAATCCCTGAGCCCTCGTGCGGCTTGATAACCATCTCGGTTTCGGTCTGGTTCCATTGTTGCACTCTCTCAAAGCCATGCCTGCAATGATGGCTGATTTGCTAGCTGGTCTTGGTTGTTGAATGCTTGTGGTCGGGTGGAATGTGAGGTAGTTTCATACTCATCTGAAAATGGATTCATTGACTTGCTTGGGGTGTGGGCGGCTCTCGGCACTTCCTCAGGGGCATATGCTGATGCTCGTGAACCTGTTGCTCTTTCTACTTCCTCTGGGAGAATACGTTGATATTCTCGCCCGTATCTATCAACAAAAACTATGCCCTTCCCCGTAGCAGTTTCATAAGAGAATAAATAAAGAACCTTGTCTTTGCTTAATTCGTTTACGTATGGTTCTTTGCTACAAAAGTAAGAGACAATACCCTCGCTCTCATGTTTTTAGATTCCCACATTCTCGTTATAAGTTGGAACCCTGGTTGTTTTCTTATCATACATAAAAATAGCTCCGGGCCGATCAATGTTTGGTGGCGGCTCTTGAGTTTCTGAAACCATTTTCCCTTTCGCCACGTTATCTCCATATCTGTTGTAATCTTCAGGGTTACTAACTATTAAATAGTGGTTCCCCTTTTCGTCTCAGAATCAATCTCCATCATCATACACTCGGATTATCTCCAATCTTTGAGGTGGCCTCTCTTTGATACAAATGCACTTGTGGCCTCGATAGTCAGAATAGACTAGGGCTCCTCTTGAGTTTGTTCCCTCTAAGAAGATCACCGTGATCCTAGAATCATTAAAAGGATTTTGGGAGGTGCTTCCTCCTTGCATAGGTCCATCATAGGTGAAACCTCCTGGCTGTTGACTACCCATCATGAAGAAAGATTTGTCTGACGAAGTGTCAGTATCACTACCTTCCTCAATAATCGGTGCTAGCGGATCTAGCCTTGCCTGAGTTACACTCTCTTCGGTGGACACTAAGCTACCTTGGTCACCTGCCACCTCCTAGTCTCTAACAATGTATCTTCCTGATCTTAAATTCATCAAACTTATCAATGCAATTTATCACAAATTCAACCACTCACCTGGCAATGGGTCAGTTTTTGCACAACTTCTTGCTTTGTTGCTGAATATACCTGTACATAAGCATTTTAATTTCGGCAATTGAATCAAAGCAGTCATCTACTAGAGGTTATCTTAGTAATGATTGGTATAACTAGAGAGTTAATATCAACCACTACTGTATTGTATACACTACTGATGTTCTGGATTAGGTTTGCGAATCTGAAACAGTACTTCCCTCTGATGTTGGTCAATTTACACGAAAAAGTCTGAATTCAGTCTTTGTTTCGTCAAATGGGCAAACAAGGTCCAAATTCACTTCTGAAAGAAGTTCTGGAACCCTTAAGCCAAATGTAACCTCACTGTCTATGCCAGGTCAAATTTTCTTTGCAGTATGCCCCAATAGACATCCTACGCGTAGGATGTCTCCTACTGTGTTGTGCCTGGATTTTTGCACTGTTGTTTCCTCTTGTTGTGCTGAGCTTACAGCTATTTTTACTTTTTGATTTAGACACCTATTAGCTGGTCAAAGAGTCAGAAATCTGTTCCGACGGCCTGTTGATGGTATTGATCAGTCTAATCAACTCCAAATTGGACCAAAATTGACTAGGAGGCTCGCCTTAGGCTATATAACACCTTACTATGCTCAAAGTCAAAGTCTGGCTTCATTTTATTGCATTGGACATCCTACACGTAGGATGTCTTTTTCATCAGAATGGCTTCAAACTCAAAGCCCAAGCTCCCCTTGAGTTATTGATCACTTTGGTCTACTCAGAATTCAGTTTGGAGTCCCAAATCACTCAGAAGACATCCTATGCGTAGGATGTCTTTTTGGCCTGTTTGACCCCAGATTTATCCCACAGCTTCCCCTTGATGTCAGTAACCTAGTGGTATGCTTAGATTTTGGTTTGGATGTCAAAAGTCCCAAATTTTAGCTGTTTTTGCTTTTTTAGTCAAAAGTGCTAAAGTCCGCTTTGAACCCAATTTTCTTACCCAAATGAGATGAAACCCCTTTCAGTCACTCAATATATTATGCAAGACATGCTCATGCAGCCATCTTATGGTTTTGGTCTCAAAATAATGTTTTGGCACTATTTGGGTAGGATGTCTAGCAATTTCAGTCTATCTGGCCTTATCCTGTCAAGATATGGCCAAATTTCCACTTTCCAGTTGAAATTAGGGTAAACCCTACCTTCTGAACACACTGGTCAACTCAAAATCCCAATATTCCTCCCAGATTGGCCTGTAGACATCCTACGCGTAGGATGTCTCCTGGCTTAAAATTAAAGTTTTTTCTGACAGGAATGCTCCTGATGCTCTGTAGATCTATCAGAAAAAACTCACAATAACTTTTGGACTTCAATTAGTCTTACAAACACACTTTTGCGTCTTTTTGTGTCTTTTTTCTTCTTTTACAAACTTGTAATGATTCTACTAAGCAAGTGTACATACATGAAATGCTCTAGATCCTGAATCATGATCTCCTACTTACTCTACTCCTACCTATCATGAAGAAATGGTGATAATGGTATTTTTGGTTTCTTTTTGGCCTCTCTGGACTCTCAAGCTCTCTTCTCACCTCTTCTACCACTCCAACTACTACTCTAGAACCCGACTACTACCTAAAACTACCTAAGTTGAAGGATCTAGTCCAGACACACGCTTCCTAAACTCCCTCTAAGACCTAGAGAGTCCTACACCCTCTGATCCTATCTAAATATAAAGCGAGACTCTTCGCAAGCCAAAAATCCCAATCCTCAAGGATTAGTCTCGGTCACCTACCTAAGGTTTTCGTCCCCGGCAGTGGCGCCAATGTTGGACAGATACGCCGCGACGGACGTCAGCACAACGAGAACTCACCTAACACGTAATGTCAGGTAAGGACGAAGCTCGACCCGCAGGCGCGTGGAAGCAAGCATAAGGTGTCAACCTACACTCGACCGACTCCTAACTAATTCCTACAGAGGTCTCTACCAATTGTCTAAGTCACAGCCTTCAAGAGTGCAAAAGAGGAAACTTCCTACAACGCTTTCTAGAGCCGAACACCCATCAAACAATCTCGAAACACCATAGAACTTAAAGGAGACCCTAATAATACCAATAGGTCGCTCTCCCTAAGGTCTATGAACCAAAATCCCGACCCAAAACACCTGGTGCAGAAACACATAGGATGTCTGGCCGAAATCTGCAGGTCTTCGTTTCCAAAATCTAAAGTGCCTAATGTGTAGTTCTACTCAATGTGAACATGTGGATATGTTGCAATGCAAAATCGGACAACGTATGCTCACCCAAACAACCGATGAAGCTCGTAAAAGGAGCTCACAAAGCCGGACCATACGCACGCAATGTTGGTATCGGCGCGTAGCTCTAGTCGGGGGCAACACGCTGCACTTCTCTGCACTCGATTTCAACCACCGTAGCACACGTAGCGTCAAGATGAAGCTCACACTCTCTCTCTCGTACACAGTACGCTCACTCACAGACTTCAAAACTTGTTTTAAAATGACAAAAGGTTTTTCATTAAGGTCAAAAAGTGGTATATATACCTTACAACTTCTCAAACCCTAAAGTTCCAAAATGAACCATCTACTCAATCTAACTATCAAAACTGGGATACAATCTGGAAACTTCTGTAAGTCCCAATATTTACAAGGTGAAAAATCGGGTTTTCCTCATTCAATGAATAATTACAAAAATAATAGTCCTTCGAGTAGTTAGATGCCATGGGGTGTGTCCAGCTTCTAACACCTCAGTATTGTCACTTATCCAAGGGGATAGGTATATTACAAAGAGTAATATTGTGCTAAAGAATCTGCTAAGAGCATACGTTAGCACAAGGCATTTCTGAATAGATGATTTTCTCCCTATTCTACAATTTGCTTAAGTACAATTTTCGATTTTGAACACCTCTTGTGGTGGGGTTGGAGATTGTGTCAATACTTCATACGTCAAGGACATACAAGGTGTGCTGAGAAAGTATGTCGGCAAGTAACCTTCATTAGGGATGAACAGGTAGTTCTTTGTGTTCCAAACTATTCAGAAATGCAACACGAGGACATTCCCTATCTACGGACTTTTCAAGATACAACTGCATGGAAAGTTACGCCAAGGTTTCCTTGCATTATTCCAGTACCTTCAGAAGATCTGAAAACTGGTTATGCCTTTGGAAAAACTCTTAGTTGTGGTTACCCCTTTACAACACTCAAGTGAGTCATAAATGGAGTTACCATTTAGACCCAAGTGGTTGCAAACGGACAACAATGTTGAAAATCAAGATATTGCTCTTGGTTTCATTGAACCTCCTCACTGCACCAATTATCGGTCATACAGACAATTCTCTCACTTATGGGAAGTCAATAAAGAGAACATTAGTATTCTTAAGAAGATATTACTACTTGTGTTTTTGAGGACGAAAACTCTTCCTTAAGGGGGGAGTAATATCAGGACAAGGGTCCTACGGGGCCAGTCCCAACCTAGGGGGTCAGGGACCTAGGCCAAGGGCCGACTGGACCAATGCGGACTAGGGATCCACTTAGGGCAAGTGCTAGGAGCTAGCCTATATAAGGGGCAGAGTAGAGAGGAGGATCCCATGTTCAGTTACCCTAGGTCTTATATTGCAGGAAGAAAGAGGGCGAGAACCACCCCTTGGTCGGGGCTGGGGCCGCCAGTCGACCTATGCTTAATTAAGCCAGAGCGGCCTTGCTGGGCTCGCGCTACCGTGGAGACGGTTTTTTGACATAGGAGGTCGCCCTGGCTAGGCTTGCAGCGACGGCTAGGTCGCCTCCTTCCTCGGCGCACCTGCTACTACAGGCGGCCCAAAAGGTGCCCTAAGGCCACCCTTGGGGGTCGCTCATATTTTTTTTTTTTTTTCATATTTTTTTTTCACATTGGGCACCCAAAAGGTGCCTTAAGGCCATTCTTGGGGGTCGCTCCCACAGGCTCAGCCACCCCGTCCGCCGCAGCCGATGGTCGTGGTCGCATGTATAGATCATGCAAGACGTACACAAGCCAGGCTCAAAAAAATTTGGTATGACCAAGCTCTGGATGGCGTTGTCATGAGTTTTCTGGAGCAAGGGATTGCGCATATGTACATATACATGCATGGTGCATCAAATAAAGGATTGTCCAATTTCCATAGCCACGTGGTTACGTGGGGCCCACGTGTGTACAGGTAGGACAGGGTGTACATAGTGCAGCGATTTTCACTATTATTAGTATCAGTGTGTGTTTTTTATACAATAAGGAGGAGTTGGTAGCGCGTAAATCTTCTCGAGGAAGCTATCCGCGGCCGACGACATGAGGTAAGCAGGTGCGTCAGATGGCATCTAGTGGCGTCAAGAGGGCGAACGCGGTCAATATTTGCACGCGGATGAGGACGGACACAACGTGGGTGTTTTCTTATGATAATTATGCAGAAATTTCATCATGAGGACCATATTTTTGGGGCCACTTCACGTGGTGGAGGGATGCATTATTTGGAAAAATTGAGTGCCAAGTGTGCGGATGATGCAAAAAGGTGACAACTATGCACTGCGAGGTCAGTCTTTGGCCTATTCGGGATCCGTTAGAGGTCATCTAAAAGGTCACGGGTGCCCAACTAATAAAGCTAAGTGTGGGAACTGAAAAAATAGAGAGAAGACCAGAAAAAACGTGGAGAAGGGAGGAGGAACAGCCGCAAGTGTGTTTTTGCTGTTTTTGGAGCATTTTTTGGCCCTAAACTGCTCATCCGAGGTCGGATTTGAGCACTGTGACATTGTAGGGTGGGGCTTTTGGGCGTTCCGGACGCAATGGCACTGTCCATTTTGCCAAATTACTCACATATTTTCTGCTATTTTTCTGTGTAATCTTCTCCGGTGAGTGAAGCCTCTGCTTAACTTTGTGGTTGTATCTGGTGTATTTCCTCAATACTGTGTAAACTATTTGCTCCATTGGTGTTGGGCTGAGCTTCATTGAGTCTAAACAAAAATAATTTTCCTCCTTTGAGCTGAATTGAGAGTGTGTGTGTGAGTGTGTATGTGTGAGTGTTCAGTGGGCAAGTGGGAAATCTCTCTCTTCTCACTCCGTCTGTGTGTTTCCTGTCTCGGCCAGGCTGGTTGTGTAAGCCGAGTGGTACCCCATAATGTGTGTGTGTATCTTCCCAAGAGTATGTGTCGGGTCGTTATAGAGGCACTGTGTGTGTTTTCATCCCGCTCACATTCTTTTGGCGCCCCCACGGAGGATCTTCTTCGAGTACCTTCTGCTTCGAGCTTCAAGCTTCGAGATTCGGGGTTACAGGTTGTAGGTTACAGGTTACAGGGATAGGTACAGGTACAGGTATAGGTGATTCACATAGGTACAGGTAGCTGGAGTACAGTGATATACTAGCAGTGATGTCACTTGCAGTTGTTGTGGATATGCATCACTTGGCGCCTATTTGAGCGCATTGTCTGCTGGATTGTACGTTACTTGTGGAAACTGCCATTGTACGCATTTGTGGAGCCATAATTGGTTGTATTTGGTAGTCCCAGCCATTTCTGAGACTTGGTGTGGAAGATAGTCATTTCTGAGACTTGACTATACGCGATTTGCATTAGCCTTCATGTGAGGGTCGATAGCGTGAGGTTTTTATTGAGCTGGGGGATTCTCAAATGTGGAGATCCTTTTGGTGATACAAGTAGCTGGAGCACCCTTTTCGTGACCTCGCCATACGCTATGTACTAGTGAGTCCTACTTGATGCTCGGGTTCTATTGTTGACAGTGTATGCATACATATACAGTCTATATTTTGGGTTCCTACTGCTCTATTTCTGGGGAAACTCTGCCAGAATTTTTCCAAGTTATGATGGCTGTTTTTTTGGTCTTTTGAGCCATTTATGCTGTTATGCTGCTGAAATTTTGGCAAAATCAGAGGTTAAGTCAAGTGTGCCTTCTTGGGAGGTTCATGGTTGGCTTTAATGGATGATCAAAATGGCCCTCAATTCACTCCATTTCATTTAACGCAAAGAATCCAGATAAATGTTCATGTGTCCAGAAATATTTTTTTCTAGCAGCACATAGTCTTTATGTTCGGGCCAAGAAGATTAAGAGAGATCCTAGAATGTCCTTTGCCTGTTGTAATTCCGATGATCAACTATGAAAACTCATTTGATGTGCATGTATTTGTCCTTATCTAAAGTTGAGCTCCATTGAAGTTTTTGGGGATTGGGTAGTCAAAAGTTTTAGGTTCTTGCACGTGTGTTCAAAGGGGTTCTCAAAGCATTGTAACTTGGGTAGCCATGGCTTTCTCTTATCCGGAGTTTCATGGAAGAAGTGATGAAGATGTGGAAGATTTTTTGGAAAAGATGGAGGTTGTCTGCATTAGCAACCAAATTCATGACCCTGCGTAGATGTTACGTCTTCTCTAAATTTTTCTGAAGAGTGATGCACGAGTCTGGTCCAAAACATTTAAAGAGGAGTTGCGTGCAGCGGATCCAGCTGTAATATTGAGTTGGGACGATCTAAGGCATGGGTTGGAAGTGGAGTTTGTGAAGATAGAAGATCCTGACAAAGTGTGGCAAGAAGTACAAGGTTTGGTGCAAAAGGAAGGTGAGCCAGTAGATGCGTACATATGTAAGTTCTCATTGGCATGGGAGCGGATGTGCAAGGCCTTAACACCAGAGGTACCCCCGCCTGACATGATGAAGAAGGACAGGTTCTTGGCTGGTCTTTGGGAGAATATACGTTGGAGAGTGGAGCTAAAGAAGCCTAGGACATATGAAGATGCACTAGAGGTAGCAAGGAACAAAGAGTGGAAGTTGAGGAAAATGAGCCAGTTAGGGGTGGAGTCTTTGCCCATGAGGTCTGAATTTCATCCTATAGAGTCTTTACAAGGTCGCATGTTAGGGGTTCATCATGAACCAGTGGTTCCTGTTGCTACTCAGGTTATGCCAGCAGTGGTCACTACATCGGTGCAAGATGATGGGCTAAGGCAAGACATGAGGCAAGTGGTAGATTTGATGAACAATCTTAGCCTAAACATGCTAGGTCAAGTGGGAAATAATCGAGGTCGAGGGAGGTTTGCAAATCAGCCAGGAGGTGAAGAAAGGCCTAGGAATGGTGTTGGACAAAGCAATGGTAGGTTTTGGAGGCAGACGCCCACATGTTATAATTGTGGAGAGTTGGGTCACATCAGCCCGCAATGTGATAAGCCACCAAGGATGGGGGGAGACATGTATCCATTGCCAAGACAGGTGTTAACTAGGCCAAATGATTATGGCATCAAAATTAAGGGAGATGAAGGAACCAGTGGATTAACGCAAGAGGAAAAGGGAAAGACAAAAGTGCTAAGTGTAGTCACCTTGAAGAAGGCATCAAAGCTACAGGATACATTAGTGATGCCTATTGGGAAGAGGACCACAGAGGATAAGGAAGGAAGAAGTGCCCCAGGTCCTAGTAAGAAGAAAGGAAAGAGCCATGAAGGCGAGGATGTCAAGGCCAAGAGAAAAAGGAGAGCTCGTCGAAAGTTTCATGTTTCAGATTTTTCCACTAGGGGATGGACAATTAAGCTATGACTTGAAGAAGGATTTGTGAGGCAGTCCGGGGCGTGCAACAAGAGAGGCGACCTCTAAACACCCCTCAAGGCTCCCGTGCTGCTCGATTGGGGCTGGGGCAACCACAAGCACAACACAAGAACAAACCCACAACCAAACCCAAACAAGATAGGGGCACCACCTAGTTATGGTATGCGAACTAGGACGCAAGAGAGATTTTGGCACAACCAAGAAGATGCACCACACAACACACACAAGCAACCTCACACCAAGACACACATGAAATGGACCAGAGAGAGCTAGAGCAAAGGGAAGAGAGAGAGGAAAGGATCTTGCGTAATACCTTATTTGTGACTTGCAAATGGAGATGGTTCGTTATGATGCTATCGTAGAACTTGTACAAAACTCACTCAATTCTTAGTGATTGCTAATCATTGCCAAAACACACACACATTGTCTTAGGGTGTGGGAGACCTCTCACCACAATACCCTCTTACAATGGACACAAAACTGGCAATGAAAAACACACTAAAACACTTTCTATAATCAAGATCAACCGATAAAAACTCAAAATACACAAGTCACCTTGAATTCACCAAACCGTATTGCACAAATGGAAGGACGAAGATTTGAACGTCGAATCACGCCTTTGATGCACCAAACCTCAATTTATTGATGATGAAGGAGCATGTACAATAGTGGTTTTGAGATTTGTGGAACTCACTCTCTCTCACTTGCAATGTGTAGCTTGAAGGCTTCTCTCACACCAAGAGTGAAGCTCACAAGTGGTTGCTACACCTAAGTCTCTCCTCACGCATAGAGTGTTGGGGTGCTATGTGAGATATTGGAGGTTGTTTTACAAGAAGGAAAGGGGCCTATTTATAGGTTGGAGACCCCTCATTAAGATTATTGGAAATCCTAATTTACAAGCTAACAAATCAGGATTATGATTTTTTTGAATATCAAAACATTGCGGGCCTTCTTTGTCTGCTTGAGTCATGGGTGTGGGCTCAAAAGAGAGCATTATTGATGGTAGATAAGGTGAAAGTAACTAAAGAGAGAGAGAGAGAGAGAGAGAGAAAGAGTTACTATACACATGTCTTGAGGCGAGGTGTCTTTTATGGTTAGGTCAAAGGCTATTTTGTGTTAGTATGTTAGTGGTTAGTAATCACTAGAAAGTTAATGTTACATTTACAATGGGTAGAATGAGGTGGATGGTTGAATGAAGTGAGCAAATCCTTGTGATGGTGAAGCTTGAAGATGTTTTGGACTTACTTGTGTAGGTTCTCAAAATGACTATCGATCTTCTTCTTCGTCTTCTCTTCTTTACGCCACCGCCGCCAAGGTTGATTATCGTGATGAAAATGGTAATTTCGTTGATGAGATCTCTTGATTTGCAGAGGTTAATCATGGTACACATGCTGAATTTATGTATATATATAAGGGTTAAGATGGAATTGTACTTTGGAGATAATAGAGAGAGGCATAGAGATGGTGTATGTATGTAGAGGTTCATAAAAGAACTATAGGGATGAGAGAGAAGGGTAATGGTGAAGAGGGTGGGAGAAGCCATGGAAATTGCAGGTTTGAGTGAGGGAAGGAGAGGGAGGGATGTGTAAGAGTGAGTAGGTGTGTGGAAGGGTGAGAGAAGACTAAAAGCTACTTGTGAGAAAAGTGGGCAGACTGGGGTCCACTCAAAAAATCATAGCTCACCGCTGGTAGTTCCAAAAATCATGAAAAAATTTGAGGTGATTATTCAAAGCGTGGGCTACAGTTTCTCTTTTGACCACCGCTCCAAATTCGGAGTGGAGATAGGTGCCAAAATTCTCACCAAAAAGCCTGTTTTTTATGCCTGCAAAAGTCTTTTAGTGGCCCCCTCCTTTGTTGAATTTGTACAATGCATCCAAGAGTGAGCCCCTCCTTTGTCATATTATAATACAAAGCATCCAAGTTGCCCTTGACCCATGCATGGAGGAGGATTATTGGTGAATAAAGAAATATATACATGGTGGGACTAGTGTATGGACTATTCGTGGACTTTAGCTCAATGAGCACATGGTGTTAGAATAATGAGTAAAAATAATAATAATAATATGGAGGAGTTATGGATATGGAAAGATATTGGAATCATATGATATGGTCCCTCTTTGAATTATTTTGGGTGAAAGAGGAAAAGGTATGCAAGTAAATAATATAATAAAAGTAACCAATGAGTAGAAATCATTTTTTTGTTTTCACGAGGGTGAGGGTGAAAAGGTGGGAGTGATTTGTAAAAAGAAAAAATATGAGGTTGGAGTATGTACAATATTGGAAAAAGTATAATTATGGTGTAAGAGAATGAAAAAAGGTGTACATAGGTTTAATAAAACACACACCTAAGTAGAATATTTAAATAAAATACCAAAATAATTATAAAAAATCCCTATATTTAGGCCATATATACAATGAAATATTTACACACAAAGAGGCCATAATATACTTTTTTTTTTTTTGGCTCAACTAGCCCAGTGACTAGCTAGTTGAGGGTTTTTAAGAAAATATGGGAAAAGCCCCCTAACTCACACACGCCTATGTACAGTGAAATGGTAGGGATAGCCATAGCGTTTGGGTGAATTTGGTAGGGTGGAGTAACTTACTATGGCAATTATGGAGAGCTGAAAAACGGCTATCATTAGCCCTCCCCCAGGATGATGGTATATTCATGTACCATCATAGAGCATCTTTTCCAAAGAGAGTGCTTCAGAGTCTTTGACAAGATCTTCATTGTTTGGCCCCTTGGAATTTTGGTTTGTGTTACACTCATGCTTCATGGAACAATACTTACATGAGATAGTTGCCTTTTGCTCTGGTAGATCCTTTGGTAGAAGGCGACTCAAGTAAGGCTTCAAGCGATAGCCGTTTACCTTCCTGGAGTGCTCTTTACCATTCAAGTCCATAAGCTGATAGTAGCTAGAATTGAAAGACTTCTTGACTATGTATGTCCCTTGCCATCTAGTTTCAAACTTGGCATCAAAACGATTGTCAAGTCGATTGTCATACCTTAGCACAAACTCTCCTTCCTTGATGCCTTTGTCCTTCAGTTTTTTGTCTTGCGTTTCTTTCGCTCTTGTGGCTTTCCTCTTGTAGCACTCGTATGTTGCTTCTCTTTTCCACTCAAGATCCACTAACGTAAGAAGTCGATCCATCCATACCTCTTGATCATCTTGTGCTCCTTTGCCATGAAGTCGCATTGTTGGAATGTTGAGCTCGATAGGCTCCAAAGCCTCTTGACCATAGACCAAGTGAAATGGTGTGAACTCCGTGGCTTCCCTATATTTGGTTCGATATGCCCACAAGGCACCATCCAAGAAGTCATCCCATAATTTTGTCTTGTTTTGCACCATCTTTCTAATGATTCCTACAATGACACCATTAGCCTTCTCCACCAAACCATTTGACTGTGGGTAGTATGGTGTGCTATGACGATGTAGAATGTGAAGCTCTTCATAAACTTCTGTGAGCAAGCCCTTCCTAAACCCTGGACCATTATCAGAAACAATCTCCAAAGGTGTGCCAAATCTGCAACAAATGTGATTGTACACAAACTTGCTAACTGTCCTCTCATTCACTCTTGCCACACTTTGAGCTTCCACCCACCTAGTCATATAGTCTACAGCCACTAGAATGTAGAGTTTACCATTTTTTGTCCTAGGCAGAGGACACATAGCATCAATGCCCCACTTTTCAAAGGGTCCATTTGCAAGAACTATTTGCCTCGGGCCATGCACCAACCTTCTATTTCCATTTATCTGACAATTGTGACAGCTTTTACACCAATGTTGAACGTCCACATGCAAGCTTGTCCAAACATACCCCGCAAGCAAAATCTTCTTCACAGTTGATTCTTGGGCAAAATGACCACCACATGCCTCTTCATGCAAACCTTTTAGAATGGCTGGAATTTCCTCGATAGTTGGTACTCTTCTACACACTTGATCCTTCCCTTTTTGATAGAGGGAGCCTTCTAGGAAGAGATAGAAACTTGCCTTCTTCATGAGTCTCCTCTTCTGAGCCTTCGTGCAGTCTTGTGGAAACTCACCCTCCAAAATGTAGCCAATAATGGGAGCCAATGACTCCAATCCCTGGTATCTCGGTTGCTTGACAGCTGCTGCCACCATGATGACCTGCACTTCTCTCTCAACACATGTAACTGCTTGTTGTGCAAGTAAATCAGCATCTTCATTTTGTTTCCTCGGAATATGATATAGTTGCACTTCTTCAAACTGATTAAACATCTTACGAATGGCATGAACTTTTGTCCTTAAGCTTTCATTCTTGCATGCCCAAATGCCTAAAATCTGTTTAACAATGAGAAGTGCATCTCCCTTTACCATGAGACGTTTTATCCCTTGGCCAATGCACATCTTCAAACCATGAAGTAGTGTGTCGTATTCTGCTTCATTGTTGCTAGTTGAACCTGGTAGATTGACCTTCTCTTTCATGACCACCTCTCCACTTGGGTTGAGCAACACTAGCCCTCCCCCTGCTTTCCCTGTGGCTCGTCGAAAAGCTCCATCAAAGAACAAGGTAAAAGCATTAGGAATACTTTTTGGTGGTGGCAATGGTAGGGTCTTTACTTCAGGCACCTTAATCTCCTTTTCATGCACCCTATAAGTGAGAATCCCTGCCAATTGTGCACGCACACTATCTTCTACCTTGAAAGAGTATTGAAACTCTTGCAACTCCATAATCCACTTTGAGATCCTAGTACTAAGATTCATTTGAGATGACACCCAAGGGAACAAATTCTCTGCGGTGAGGACTACAAAAGGTTTTGGGAGCAATTAGGATCTAAACTTCCTTATCGCAAACATGAGAGAAAGCATCATGAGTTCTGCTTATGTGTAGTCTCTCTCCAAAGCATTCATGACCCTACTAGCAAAGTAGATGGGTCACATCCTTGTACTGTGGGGATCTTGTTGTAGCAACACAGCACCAATTGTTTCCCTTTCAACACTAGAGCTAACAAAGAATGTGTACTCCCAACAAGGAGGCATGAGTGTTGGTAGCTCTGACAAAATGACTTTAATGTTACAAAAATACTCTTCAAGCTCATCAAACCATGCAAATTCTACTTGTTGTGTCAACTTTTGCAAAGGATGAAGCAACTCTGAGGCTAAGTGAATGAAGCGTGACATATACTTCACCTTCTGAATGAAAGAGATGACCTCCTTAAGACTCTTCGGTGATGGGAGCTCAATAAGAGCCTTTGCCTTTGAAGGATCCACCTCAATTCCTTTATAGGAAACCTTGTGACCGAGCAAGATCACTTCATCCTCACCTATGTGGCACTTGTCGGGGTTGAGTTGACCTCCCATGTCGTAGAGCTTCTTTAAACCTTCTTCTACCCTTTGTAGATGCAATGATTTTGAGCTATAAATGCAAAAATCATCAATGAACACCCTAATTGACTTTCCAAAGAATGCTTGAAACACCATGTTCATGAAACGTTGGAATGTTGCAGGAGCATTTTTCAGACCAAATGGCATGACTCTAAAAGCATAACAACCCCAAGGAGTGATAAAGGTTGTTTTCAATTGATCTTCCAATGCGATACCTATTTGAAAGTAGCCTGAGTAGCCATCACACACAGTGTACTTCCCATGACCAGCTACCTCATTTAGTATCTCATCCTGAAATGGGAGGGGAAAGTGATCTCTTTTTGTTGCCTCATTGAGTGGACGGTAATCCACACACACCCTCCACTTTCCGTTTTTCTTAGGAGTGACAACAACGGGAGAGACCCACTCTGAATTCTCCACTGGATAAATGAAACCTGCTGCTAGAAGCTTTCTTACCTCCTTGAGTAAAGCCTGCTCCTTGATGACTCCTAGCCTTCATAGCTTCTGAGCCTTAGGTGTGGCCTCTGGCTTCAACTCAATTTTGTGTTGAACAGCATCTACTCCACGCACATCGGTGCAGTCTTTAGCAAAAAGCCTAGGAAATTTCCTTAGCACACATTTGAACTCCTCTCTTTCATCCTTTGTAAGTGTTGTAGATAGCATACCTTCTAGCATTCTTTCATCTTCCACCTTTTGGTTCTCTTGGGAACCTACCTCCTCCAAACCTTGACAAGAGGTCTCTTGGTTGGTTGGCTTAAACCTTACCCCCATGACTTCGATGGAAGACTCCTCTTCAGTAATGCTGCCACTACTTTCTTCTTCTGAAGTGTTATCGGTCCAACCTTCTTCCGTCTCACTTTGAGATGATTCTTCATGGAGCTCCTCTTGGCATTGCTCCTTCATGTCAAATACAACCTTCTTATGATTGTCGTTCCTGCAAATTAGCTTTCCACTCTCCCAATCCTGCAAAGCTCGCATTTTCATTAGCCATGGTCTCCCTAGGATAAATGGGTAACCATTTTTTTTGGTAGACATGACATAGAAATCCACTGCCGTCTTAATGCCAAAGGCCTCCACAAAAACATTTTTACAAATGCCTACACACCTAGCCTTGCTATTGTTTGCCATCTTGACCTTAATTTCAGGTGTCTCATGGATGTGCATGCCTAGTTTTTGCATGAGTCCCTCTGCCATGATGCAAATTTGTGCACCCCCATCCACTAGACCTTTCCTAACCAATCTTCCTTTTATGTAACAATCTAGCACAAGTGTAATGTCCTCATTCATTTCAGCTTGTGCAATTTTTACAACAGGCACACTCTCTTTTACCTTTCTCCTAGTGCTAACTGCCCTTGTTAAATCCCTCCTAACTTGTGGACATAATGCAAGAAATTGAGGCCATGAGATATCAGGACCCTTACCTCTCATGTCTTCCAACAGGTTGTATGGAGCCATTCCATGTCCAAGAGGAAAGTCTTGGAGGTTGATACGACGTCGAGTCCTCTTAGCTTCCTTGGTCTCCTTTGCCTTCTTTTCTCGTCCATGGTCACTTTGTGATGTAACTCCTTCTTTCTCCTTACCTTTCCCTCGGCCACTCTTAATGCCATTTGCTTCCATGTCAACCTCTCTTGAATTTGTCACCTCTACCACATGCACGTTTGGGTCTAGAAAAGGTGGAACTCCTTGTGGAGGTGGTCTTGCTCCGTTTGGCCTTTGTAGAAGCCGTGGTTGCTGACTAGTTCCTTCACCTGCATTCATCACTGGGTAATTCAAGCTAGGTCTGCCTGGCTCCCCACGGGGCCAAGGACAATTATACATCCCATGTCCAGACTCTCCGCAATTCCAGCATTGCAAGACTCTCCTAGGTCGTGGTGGATCTCGCTCTTCTGACTTCTTTGCTTGTCTCTTTGGACCTACAGCTTGTGCAAGGTGAATTGACAGGCTGCTTAAGGATTCATCTAACTTCTCAATCACTTCCGCCGTTACCTCAGGAAGCTCCCTAGATGTTGATGTTTGTGACTTACCTTTGGGTTTCAGACCTTCTATTGGAACCTCTCCCCTCAAGCACTTGAGTTTTCTATATTTCTCAGCAGCCCTAGTTTCAGCTACATCAAAGGTAGTAGGTGCACCCGCCTCAACTTTTACCTTAAGGTCAGAAAAGAGTCCGGCTATGAACCTCTCCTTCTTTAGGAACTCTGCACCATCACCAGGGTTAGCAACATTTCTCACCCATACAGCCCAAAGATGTAGAAACTCTTGCTTGTACAAGTAGTAGTCATCTAAGTCTTTTTGCTTATGAGAAACAATGTCTTGCCATAGCTTTTGAGTGTTTTGGGGATCAAAGAAGTATCTCTTGAAATGATTGACAACTTCCATGTAATTTTCTTTAACTTCCTCAGGCAAAGAGTCAAACCAAGTGCTAGCATCTTTCCTAAGGACTACCTCAAACATTTCTACACGTTCTTGATCAGTTAGTATCCTCTTGATACGACAAGACATCTTGAAATTTGCCAAAAATAATTCTGCATCCTCTCCAGGCTCTCCAAAGAAAAGAGGATATCCAGACATTTGGCGTTGGTTCTCCATTGAATTGATTTCAAAGTGACGCGTTTTTGTTTTTTTCTTTCTTTAAAAGATCTACACAATAATATTCTCTAAATTGCAATCTATTCTACAACAAAATAAAAATATTCACATCAAATGACCTATGATAATCAATGAGAGGTAGGATGACAGGGTTTGGTGACACGAGAATTTATCCTACTCTTTGGGCACCAAACATAAACACCATACGTTGTTGAAAATGGATTTTTCTACTAATTGCAATGTTTATTCTAATGTGTGGAGTGAAATGAAAGGGGAACCTCTATTCTTGGGCCATTATCCATTGTCTATGCATGACCTTATGCTTAAAACAAAACAAAAATACAGACGTCCAAACTAAGGTCGTACCTAATGAGAGGCAAAATAAAAGGATTTACTGATGCGTTTATCTCTGCCAACCTAAGAGGACCTAAAATTCTACGAATTACACGTTGAAATTGCAACTTAGTACTGACAATTATCTGTACCTTTTGCCTTGCAATGGGAATGAAGGGATCATACAAATTCTCGTGATTCATGCAAGCTACTTGATTATGCTAAAGGTTGAGCCTACACAAAACATACACAAGCCGTCCTCCGTGGGGGCACCAAAATTGAGGCGGTCCGGGGCGGGCAACAAGAGAGGCGACCTCTAAACACCCCTCAAGGCTCCCGTGCTGCTCAATTGGGGCTGGGGCAACCACAAGCCCAACACAACAACAAACCCACAGCCAAACCCAAACAAGATAGGGGCACCACCTAGTTATGGTATGCGAACTAGGACGCAAGAGAGATTTTGGCACAACCAAGAAGATGCACTACACAACACACACAAGCAACCTCACACCAAGACACACATGAAATGGACCAGAGAGAGCTAGAGCAAAGGGAAGAGAGAGAGGAAAGGATCTTGCGTAATACCTTATTTGTGACTTGCAAATGGAGATGGTTCGTTATGATGCTATCGTAGAACTTGTACAAAACTCACTCAATTCTTAGTGATTGCTAATCATTGCCAAAACACACACACATTGTCTTAGGGTGTGGGAGACCTCTCACCACAATACCCTCTTACAATGGACACAAAACTGGCAATGAAAAACACACTAAAACACTTTCTATAATCAAGATCAACCGATAAAAACTCAAAATACACAAGTCACCTTGAATTCACCAAACCGTATTGCACAAATGGAAGGACGAAGA
Organism: Adiantum capillus-veneris; assembly: GCF_014529385.1. NCBI lineage: Eukaryota > Viridiplantae > Streptophyta > Polypodiopsida > Polypodiales > Pteridaceae > Adiantum > Adiantum capillus-veneris. Next base: position 39,006,583 of record NC_140960.1, read on the forward strand.
TTTGAACGTCGAATCACGCCTTTGATGCACCAAACCTCAATTTATTGATGATGAAGGAGCATGTACAATAGTGGTTTTGAGATTTGTGGAACTCACTCTCTCTCACTTGCAATGTGTAGCTTGAAGGCTTCTCTCACACCAAGAGTGAAGCTCACAAGTGGTTGCTACACCTAAGTCTCTCCTCACGCATAGAGTGTTGGGGTGCTATGTGAGATATTGGAGGTTGTTTTACAAGAAGGAAAGGGGCCTATTTATAGGTTGGAGACCCCTCATTAAGATTATTGGAAATCCTAATTTACAAGCTAACAAATCAGGATTATGATTTTTTTGAATATCAAAACATTGCGGGCCTTCTTTGTCTGCTTGAGTCATGGGTGTGGGCTCAAAAGAGAGCATTATTGATGGTAGATAAGGTGAAAGTAAGTAAAGAGAGAGAGAGAGAGAGAGAGAGAGAGAGAAAGAGTTACTATACACATGTCTTGAGGCGAGGTGTCTTTTATGGTTAGGTCAAAGGCTATTTTGTGTTAGTATGTTAGTGGTTAGTAATCACTAGAAAGTTAATGTTACATTTACAATGGGTAGAATGAGGTGGATGGTTGAATGAAGTGAGCAAATCCTTGTGATGGTGAAGCTTGAAGATGTTTTGGACTTACTTGTGTAGGTTCTCAAAATGACTATCGATCTTCTTCTTCGTCTTCTCTTCTTTACGCCACCGCCGCCAAGGTTGATTATCGTGATGAAAATGGTAATTTCGTTGATGAGATCTCTTGATTTGCAGAGGTTAATCATGGTACACATGCTGAATTTATGTATATATATAAGGGTTAAGATGGAATTGTACTTTGGAGATAATAGAGAGAGGCATAGAGATGGTGTATGTATGTAGAGGTTCATAAAAGAACTATAGGGATGAGAGAGAAGGGTAATGGTGAAGAGGGTGGGAGAAGCCATGGAAATTGCAGGTTTGAGTGAGGGAAGGAGAGGGAGGGATGTGTAAGAGTGAGTAGGTGTGTGGAAGGGTGAGAGAAGACTAAAAGCTACTTGTGAGAAAAGTGGGCAGACTGGGGTCCACTCAAAAAATCATAGCTCACCGCTGGTAGTTCCAAAAATCATGAAAAAATTTGAGGTGATTATTCAAAGCGTGGGCTACAGTTTCTCTTTTGACCACCGCTCCAAATTCGGAGTGGAGATAGGTGCCAAAATTCTCACCAAAAAGCCTGTTTTTTATGCCTGCAAAAGTCTTTTAGTGGCCCCCTCCTTTGTTGAATTTGTACAATGCATCCAAGAGTGAGCCCCTCCTTTGTCATATTATAATACAAAGCATCCAAGTTGCCCTTGACCCATGCATGGAGGAGGATTATTGGTGAATAAAGAAATATATACATGGTGGGACTAGTGTATGGACTATTCGTGGACTTTAGCTCAATGAGCACATGGTGTTAGAATAATGAGTAAAAATAATAATAATAATATGGAGGAGTTATGGATATGGAAAGATATTGGAATCATATGATATGGTCCCTCTTTGAATTATTTTGGGTGAAAGAGGAAAAGGTATGCAAGTAAATAATATAATAAAAGTAACCAATGAGTAGAAATCATTTTTTTGTTTTCACGAGGGTGAGGGTGAAAAGGTGGGAGTGATTTGTAAAAAGAAAAAATATGAGGTTGGAGTATGTACAATATTGGAAAAAGTATAATTATGGTGTAAGAGAATGAAAAAAGGTGTACATAGGTTTAATAAAACACACACCTAAGTAGAATATTTAAATAAAATACCAAAATAATTATAAAAAATCCCTATATTTAGGCCATATATACAATGAAATATTTACACACAAAGAGGCCATAATATACTTTTTTTTTTTTTGGCTCAACTAGCCCAGTGACTAGCTAGTTGAGGGTTTTTAAGAAAATATGGGAAAAGCCCCCTAACTCACACACGCCTATGTACAGTGAAATGGTAGGGATAGCCATAGCGTTTGGGTGAATTTGGTAGGGTGGAGTAACTTACTATGGCAATTATGGAGAGCTGAAAAACGGCTATCATTAGCCCTCCCCCAGGATGATGGTATATTCATGTACCATCATAGAGCATCTTTTCCAAAGAGAGTGCTTCAGAGTCTTTGACAAGATCTTCATTGTTTGGCCCCTTGGAATTTTGGTTTGTGTTACACTCATGCTTCATGGAACAATACTTACATGAGATAGTTGCCTTTTGCTCTGGTAGATCCTTTGGTAGAAGGCGACTCAAGTAAGGCTTCAAGCGATAGCCGTTTACCTTCCTGGAGTGCTCTTTACCATTCAAGTCCATAAGCTGATAGTAGCTAGAATTGAAAGACTTCTTGACTATGTATGTCCCTTGCCATCTAGTTTCAAACTTGGCATCAAAACGATTGTCAAGTCGATTGTCATACCTTAGCACAAACTCTCCTTCCTTGATGCCTTTGTCCTTCAGTTTTTTGTCTTGCGTTTCTTTCGCTCTTGTGGCTTTCCTCTTGTAGCACTCGTATGTTGCTTCTCTTTTCCACTCAAGATCCACTAACGTAAGAAGTCGATCCATCCATACCTCTTGATCATCTTGTGCTCCTTTGCCATGAAGTCGCATTGTTGGAATGTTGAGCTCGATAGGCTCCAAAGCCTCTTGACCATAGACCAAGTGAAATGGTGTGAACTCCGTGGCTTCCCTATATTTGGTTCGATATGCCCACAAGGCACCATCCAAGAAGTCATCCCATAATTTTGTCTTGTTTTGCACCATCTTTCTAATGATTCCTACAATGACACCATTAGCCTTCTCCACCAAACCATTTGACTGTGGGTAGTATGGTGTGCTATGACGATGTAGAATGTGAAGCTCTTCATAAACTTCTGTGAGCAAGCCCTTCCTAAACCCTGGACCATTATCAGAAACAATCTCCAAAGGTGTGCCAAATCTGCAACAAATGTGATTGTACACAAACTTGCTAACTGTCCTCTCATTCACTCTTGCCACACTTTGAGCTTCCACCCACCTAGTCATATAGTCTACAGCCACTAGAATGTAGAGTTTACCATTTTTTGTCCTAGGCAGAGGACACATAGCATCAATGCCCCACTTTTCAAAGGGTCCATTTGCAAGAACTATTTGCCTCGGGCCATGCACCAACCTTCTATTTCCATTTATCTGACAATTGTGACAGCTTTTACACCAATGTTGAACGTCCACATGCAAGCTTGTCCAAACATACCCCGCAAGCAAAATCTTCTTCACAGTTGATTCTTGGGCAAAATGACCACCACATGCCTCTTCATGCAAACCTTTTAGAATGGCTGGAATTTCCTCGATAGTTGGTACTCTTCTACACACTTGATCCTTCCCTTTTTGATAGAGGGAGCCTTCTAGGAAGAGATAGAAACTTGCCTTCTTCATGAGTCTCCTCTTCTGAGCCTTCGTGCAGTCTTGTGGAAACTCACCCTCCAAAATGTAGCCAATAATGGGAGCCAATGACTCCAATCCCTGGTATCTCGGTTGCTTGACAGCTGCTGCCACCATGATGACCTGCACTTCTCTCTCAACACATGTAACTGCTTGTTGTGCAAGTAAATCAGCATCTTCATTTTGTTTCCTCGGAATATGATATAGTTGCACTTCTTCAAACTGATTAAACATCTTACGAATGGCATGAACTTTTGTCCTTAAGCTTTCATTCTTGCATGCCCAAATGCCTAAAATCTGTTTAACAATGAGAAGTGCATCTCCCTTTACCATGAGACGTTTTATCCCTTGGCCAATGCACATCTTCAAACCATGAAGTAGTGTGTCGTATTCTGCTTCATTGTTGCTAGTTGAACCTGGTAGATTGACCTTCTCTTTCATGACCACCTCTCCACTTGGGTTGAGCAACACTAGCCCTCCCCCTGCTTTCCCTGTGGCTCGTCGAAAAGCTCCATCAAAGAACAAGGTAAAAGCATTAGGAATACTTTTTGGTGGTGGCAATGGTAGGGTCTTTACTTCAGGCACCTTAATCTCCTTTTCATGCACCCTATAAGTGAGAATCCCTGCCAATTGTGCACGCACACTATCTTCTACCTTGAAAGAGTATTGAAACTCTTGCAACTCCATAATCCAGATTCTAAGCCAGTGCGGAAAAGGCTAAGAAGGATGGATCAAGAGAAAATGGAAGCCTTGCAAGAAGAGGTGGACAAGTTGTTGAAGGTAGGGTTCATAGTCCCTGTGGAGACCATAGAATGGGTGAGTCCAGTTGTAGTCAGTCCAAAGAAGGATGGGAAGTGGAGAATTTGTGTAGATTTTAAACCCTTAAACGCAGCCACTAAGAAGAACCCATATCCTCTTCCATTCATCGATCAGATCTTGGATTTAGTGGCAGGTTATGAGAGGTACAGTCTGTGTGATGGTTTTTCAGGCTATTTTCAATTGAAGATTGCTCTTAAAGACCGCACAAAGACCACTTTTATTACGCCATGGGGCTGCTATTGCTACACAGTATTGCCATTTGGGTTGTCAAATGGACCTTCCTTCTATCAAGAGAGAGCAAATTGGGTGTTGGAACCATTCATTGGTAGTTGTGTTAAAGCTTTTATGGATGACTTCTGTGTTTATAGCAGTAGGGCTGAACACCATGAGAAGCTGCATGGTATTGGCTCGATATGATGAATGTGGAGGACAACTAAATCCAAATAAATGTCATCTAGCATAGCCAAGGGTGAAGTTATTGGGCCATATGGTGTCAGAAAATGGCATTGAGGCTGATCCAGACAAGGTTAAGTCTATTATTCTTCTTCCATCACCTACGAGTACGAAGCAATTGGCAACCTTTATACACAAAGTGAAGTACATGGCACGGTTTATTCCATTGTCTTCACAGCTTCTTTATCCATTATAGCAAGTGGCAAAGCATGATCCATTGCAATAGGATGACAAGTGTGAAGAAGTGTTTCAAGAGGTGAAAGAGGTGTTAGGGGGGTTGTCAGCCATGCAGGCTCCTAATTGGGAGCAATTGTTTTATGTAAATCCATCAGTAGGGGAGGATGCCATTGGAGCCATGCTATTGCAAAAGGGGAAGGGCAGCCATTATATGAGGCCAGTGTATTGTGCAAGCCGTGTGAAGCTGGTAGCAGAGAGAAAATTCTCGAAAGTAGAGCTAGTGATGGCCAGTGTAATATTTTCTTGTCGACGATTTCGTCATTACTTGCTACCACGACCTTTTGTTTTTTTGACGAGTTATGCCTTTTTGCCACAGTTAATTAATGGCACTAACATGTCAAATGTGGTCAAGAAATGGGTAATTGAGCTGCAAGAGTTTGAGTTCTCTTTTCTAGTGGAAGATAGTACAAGGGCTACCTTAGCTGATTTGTTGACCTACAAGGAAAATCCCCTTATTGTTAAGGAAGAGGTGGTGAGAAAGGTAGTTGAAGAAGTGCCACAGATCAGCAATGCACATGTGTTGTTCTTTGATGGTTCATACAGAAAGAGCCATGATGCAGCTTCAGGGGGTATAGCACTTTATGATCCAGAGGGGAAGCTAATATGCAAGAGAGGGTTCAAATTGGATGCTCATAGTAACAATGAGGCTGAATATGCTACTCTAGAAGCTGGATTACACATTTGTTTGAAGCATAGGGTTCGAAGGTTGAGCATAAAAGGTGATGCCTTGTTAGTGGTAAGGCAAGTGTTGGGTGTGTGGAAGAGCAAGAACACCTCATTGAAGGAAATGTGCTTCAGAATTAAAGGCTTGTTAAAAAATTTCGAAGCATGGAGCATCAGACACATTGAACGTGCTCTAAATGGAGAGGCACATGAAGCAGCTCAAGGCATGATTGGGGAGCTATTTGTGTTGAGGACCACTTTACCTCTTTATCATGGCCGGGAACGTTTAGCTCAAGAAGAGGAGTTTTTGCTAGCAGGAATCATTCCAAAGGAGATTCATAAGTCTAAGAAGTATGGCTTTGTGCGTAGAGCATACAGGTACAAATTGATTGGTGATGTCTTATACATGAAATGGGCTGATCTCGTGTTGAGAGGTGTACCTTGGCGGAAGGATCTTTACAGAGTGTTGGAAGAGAATCATGAAGGTGCATGTGGTGGACATTTTGCTCTAAAGATCACCTTGCATAAGATTTTGCAAGAGGGGTATGTATGGCCTAGTTTGCACAAGGATGTTCACCATTGGTGTAGGTCTTGCAATAGGTGTCAAGCATTTGGGAAGAGAGTGTTGAAGCCAGAGCTACAAAAAACCATTATGGCGTTTGATGTGTTTGAAAAGTGGGGGATGGATGCAGTAGGCCCGTTACCTATCACAAGCAGGGGCAAAAGCTATATCTTGACGGCAGTGGACTATCTCTCTAGATGGGCAGAGGCTATAGCAGTAAAGCAGATCACTGCAAAGGATGTGGAAAAATTTGTGTATGATGAAATATGTTGCAAATTTGGGGTGCCATTAGAGCTACTTTCAGATAAGGGGCCAGGATTTAGAGCTAAACTACTAGACTTCTTATGCACAAAGATGAAGATTAGGCACCAGCATACCACTCCTTATTACCCGTAGTGTAATGGCTTAAATGAAAGATTCAATGGTGAGTTGGTACAAATTCTTTCTAAAGTGACAGAGCACCAAGGAAAGAATTGGGATTTGGAATTGCCTACTGCATTATGGGCTTATCGTACTTCGGTGAAGACAGGTACAGGGTTTACTCCATTTCATTTGGTGTATGGAAAGGAAGCACTATTGCCTCTAGAGGTAGAGTTTCCTGCAATCAAGATGCTAGAGAAGTTTCTTGGGCCGCCTAGTGATGCATTCAAAGAGAGGCTCTTGTAGTTACAAGAGGTTCAGTTGGATAGGATGAGCGCATTGGAGCATTATGGGCAGATGAAGGATAAGGCTTTGGCAAAGATAAATGAAAGGGTCAAAAGTAAGGGTATCAAGAAACATGACTTGGTTTTGCGCTACAACAGTAAGCTGGACAACACCTTCCAAAAGAAGTTTCAAATTAAGTGGGAAGGCCCTTTCAAGGTAGTGGAGTGTTTTCCAAATGGCACATATCAGCTGGCTAACCTGGATGGTGTTCTACATAAGTCAAGGGTAAATGGATTGCGTCTTAAATTGTATCATGCTAGATTGATGATGGTGGAGCAAGATGAGCTGTTTGTGGATCAAACAGTGTTGGTGAGGGATGATGTGGCGAGTCTCATATCTCTCTTTGTTGCAGTTGATCATGAATGATCTAGCATGCTAGGGGATGGGCAAATTATGTCAGGAGTCTTTTGGAGCAAGGGATTGCGCATATGTACATATACATGCATGGTGCATCAAATAAAGGATTGTCCAATGTCCATAGCCAGGTGGTTAAGGGAGGCCCACGTGTGTACAGGTAGGACAGGGTGTACATAGTGCAACGATTTTCACTATCAGTACCAGTGTGTTTTTTCTACAATAACGAGGAGTTAGTAGCGCGTAAAAATTCTCGAGGAAGCTATCCATGGGCCCACAACATGAGGTAAGCAGGTGCGTCAGATGGCATCTAGTGGCGTCAGGAGGGCGAACGGGGTCAATATTTTCACGCGGATGAGGACGGACACAACGTGGGTGTTTTCTTATGATAATTATGCAGAAAGTTCATCATGAGAACCATGTTTTTGGGGCCACTTCACGTGGTGGAGGGATGCATTATTTGGAAAACTGAGTGCCAGGTGTGCGGATGATGCAAAAAGGTGACAACTATGCACTGCGAGGTCAGTTTTTGGCCTGTTCGGGATCCGTTTGAGGTCATCTAAAAGGCCACAGGTGACCAACTAATAAAGCTAAGTGTGGGAACTGAAAAACACAGAGAGAAGACCAGAAAAAATGTGGAGAAGGGAGGAGGAACAGCCGCAAGTGTGTTTTTGCTGTTTTTGGAGCATTTTTTGGCCCTAAACTGCTCATCCGAGGTCGGATTTGAGCACTGTGACATTGTAGGGTGGGGTTTTTGGGCGTTCCAGACGCAATGACGCTGTCCATTTTACCAAATTACTCACAAATTTTCTGCTGTTTTTTTGTGTAATCTTCTCCGGTGAGTGAAGCCTCTGCTTAACTTTGTGGTTGTATCTGGTGTATTTCCTCAATACTGTGTAAACTATTTGCCCCATTGGTGTTGGGCTGAGCTTCATTGAGTGTAAACAATAGCAATTTTCCTCCTTTGATCTGAATTGAGAGTGTGTGTGTGAGTGTGTATGTGTGAGTGTTGAGTGGGCAAGTGGGAAATCTCTCTCTTCTCACTCCGTCTGTGTGTTTCCTGTCTCGGCCAGGCTGGTTGTGTAAGCCGAGTGGTGCCCCATAATGTGTGTGTGTATCTTCCCAAGAGTGTGTGTCGGGTCGTTATAGAGGCGCTGTGTATGTTTTCATCCCGCTCACAGCGTCATAAAGCGGTACACGGCAAGCCATACTAGCTTCCACACAAAGTGTTAGCCAACTTCCAAAAACAAAAAAAACTTGACCTAGCATGTTCTAACGATTCTCCAAGGGATGTGCTAATGGTTTCACTGGACCAAGATTCAACAAGAGCACAAGGATTCAGACTAATCCACAGGTTTGACGTTTCATGTTCTTAAGGTTTTCTCGTTCTATGTATGATGTCAATTGAAGAGGATATTCCAGATATTTGCGCAAGTTAATTCTTGCTTCAAGAATTCTTCTTGTCCAATCAAGGTAGCCATGAATGATGGTGCACCGCAGCTTGCTACCAATTGGTATTGTCATTCGATTGCATTCAGGAAAGTACATGCAGTGCCTGCAATGGGTATGGTACAGATGTTGGCATGGCCGACTAATTCTTTTTATTTCTATTTTATTTGTTTACGCTTTCTTTTTGCCCTTAAGGTTAAATATTTATATGCCTTGGGTACAGCATTTTGCTCGACAAAGCCACAGAGTGGTGGAAAATACTTTCGATATACCACCATCATAAGCTGCACGATGGTACTTCCATCATGTTTTTACAACGAACAAGGCTCCACCAAGGCAAAGTTACCTAACCAGTAAGGGAAAGACCGGGCATGGTCGTTGACTTGGGGGAAGCAAGGATTCCGAAAGGAGGGCTCCATATCTACCTATATGTCAGGGACACTATTTACATATATCACAAAGACAACGTAATCAAGCCAAGCAGGTACACAATACATATTTTGAAAGTTTTTCTGCTTTTCAGTACATGGGTCCAATTCAACAAGGTCGATTATCAGTAAATGCTCAACAACGTCGACTTTCTTGTGCTTTGTAAATTGGCAAGCATATCTCTACGCTATGAGCATAGAAGTATTTATGTGAAGCACAGCTTTTATAATTTCTCAATTTAGTATTGAGACTTTGCACGTTTGGCATATGGTTTGACCATACAAAATTGCAAAGAAATAGGCATTGTGTTTGCAGGTTAATTCATATTGCAGGTTATTTCATTATGTACCAGACAGGTGTCTAGGATATACGATGGCGTCTGTGAAAATATGGCTATGCGCCGCTTTAGAACGACTTTTTCCTTCCACATTTCATGACAACTGGTTACAGCAACGACCAGGTTAGCCAAGTTTAAGTTTTTTCTTGTTTACACTTTCCTTGGCAATTACTGTCGTTGGGCAAAGCAAAGTGCTCAGGCAATTTTATATGCAACAAGGATTTAGGGAACTTGCAAAATAGGGAATCACGGCTCACTGCATCCCTACCGGTCTAACACTGTGCAAGGCACTTAAAAATCCCTACCAGTCTACACTATGCAAGGCACTTATAGTTTTGGTTCTCACACTGGAGGCCATCACTCTCCACAAGGGCTTACAATTCTGCATGCAAGGCATACTAGGGCGATGGATTGGATTCTACCGCTTCATGCATTCCACTTCCGCTATCACAATTGCAGCTCTGTCAAGAACAATCACGACCCCGGCAAGGCCGGTGGATCGGACTGCATTTTGTGTTTTTCTGTTACCTCTCTCGATGAGACAGTCATACCGAAAAACTAGGGAATGCTTTTACGATAAGCTGCAAGTCAGGCATAAGATGCGTAAGAACACTTAGCTTGGGCACACACTCAAAATTTAAGGAAATTTCCTCAGCCCAACATGCTCTTCTTTTTGTTCTCTATCTCTCTCTCAAAAAAAAAAAATGAAAATCTTCTAAGAAGCTTTTGATACATGTTTTGCTCGTGAGTCAACTTGAGCTAAGGTGCTCTAACTCACTGCTAGCACGTGGCTAAGATGCTACTCAAATTCGTCTTCATCGGTTCGTCAGCTGATCTATGCCATGGAGTCTAGAGGCAGCAAACAGTTGAGACAGCATGGCTGTTGACACGAGCTAGTCATATTACTTATGTGGATTTCTTTCTCTCTCTATAGCACTACGAGTGTCTATGGAATCACTATTTTGGGGTAAGACCCGATGGGTGATTGCTACATCTCCCCATAGGCATTGGGGATCATAGTTTGATCTATCCCATTTCTACTTTCAAGGAAAGAAGCCAGTAATCTACCATGGGGTAGCGAACAAATTCAACTTTTTAAGCTGATTCTCATCATTCTATACACGGTTGGTTACCATTACCTGCTAGTTGCATAGTTATACAACGGGTCTTAACAAGGCCTTTGACTATGTAAATTCTAATCCAAGGGCTTGGATTGTAAAGGCAACACCCAGGGTTCCAAGTGCATTGGTGTTTTTTTTTTCACATAGGGGACGAGCTCCTCTCCATTTGAATACGGGTAAGTAAACATTACGTTCAAACCTCCAGGTACACATCTATTGATTTGGTGTTATTCCATTTTTTAGTATGCTTTGCTTGATTTTTCAAGATGGCTAAGTATGCTTGAATGTTACCAAACCATGCCAAGGGCATGTCCACACAAAGTATTTTGGGCCTAGTGTCCAATCTATCTTTCTGCCTTATGTTGTTACGAACCTACTTGTACGGTTCAATTTGGCACATGTTGCCACGTGGGATACAACATGGTCTCGGAACTCAAGGAGTTCGGTTTAGCCAGTGTGGAGCAAGGCTAATGAGGGTCCTCTCACTCCCGTCGTAGAGTGTTTGCAGTTACTTTCACACACAAGTACATCTTGTACTTGAAGGATATTTTTTTTACACATCCTTACATGAGACATATTCCACCTGTGGAGAAATGATGAGTCTCTGAACTGACACTGGCGCCTTTATTTCAATTATGTGTCACGACAAAGTCCCTAGGTGCTGGTCACATCTGTTTTCTAGACCATTTGTAGCACGACGTATCAAGAGCAATTTCGTGGCCAGAAATTGTCGGATACTTAGAATGACTTGTTAAGGTACAAGTACTGCTAAATTACATTACATATGGTTGTTTATACATATAGCAAGGCTATAAGTTGTTAATGAAAAAGTTTCATTGTCTGTACCTAGAAGTGATCAATGTTTCACCTTCTACTGTGATTCAAACGTTTTAGCAAGTCTTGCAAAAGATTGCAACTAAAAGTATTTAATTTCTTTTCAAAACTATTTACATTCCTTTTAATGCATGCTAGGCACATCACATTTGCCATAAGTATTGGCAAGGATCTTTATGGATATACAGGTTTGGGTTAGTTTTTGCTAAATGCATACACACTAGGTGTTATGGGCCCTAGTGTTTAGCAAAGGCTGATTTGGAACGGCGTGCATATCCCTCAGGTTGTTGCTTATGAAGCATTTTTCACTTTACGTGCATAGAGATTCCCCGTTTATCAATCATCTGGGACGACTGTCTGTAAACCGTGAGGAAAACACACCTTAGGACTGTTAGATATCCAAGGGGATAGGCATATTACAAAGATAAATCTTGTGCTAAAGGATCTGCTAAGAGCATACGTTCGCACAATGCATTTCTGAATAGATGATTTTCTCCCTAATATTCTAGAATTTGTTTAAGTACTATTTTCGACTTTGAACACCTCTTGTGGTGGGGTTGGAGATTGTGTCAATACTTTCATACGTCAAGGACTTACCAGGTGTGCTGACAAAGTATGTTGGCAAGTAACCTTCATTATAAATGAACATGTAGTTCTTTGTGTTCCAAACTATTCAGAATTCTAATATGAGGACATTCCCTATCTATGGACTTTTCAAGATACTCGGGCGAGTCGGAAGTCTGGCTCACAACTACATGGAAAGTTACGCCAATATTTCCTTGCATTATTCCAGTACCTTCAGAAGAGCTGAAAACTGGTTATGCCTTTGGACAACTCTTAGTTGTGGTTACTCCTTTACAGTCCTCAAGTGAGTTATAAATGGAGTTACCATTTAGACCCCAAGGACTCTTAGTTGTGGTTACTCCTTTACATCACTCAAGTGAGTCATAAATGGAGTTACCATTTAGACCCAAGTGGTTGCAAACGGACAACAATGTTGAAAATCAAGATGTTGCTCTTGGTTTCATTGAACCTCCTCACTGCACCAATTATCGGTCATACAGACAAATGGCTCACTTATGGGACGTCATTAAAGAAAACATCAGTATTCTTAAGAAGATATTACTACTTGTGTTTTCGAGGACGAAAACTCTTTCTTAAGGGGGGAGTAATGTCAGGACAAGGGTCCTATGGGGCAAGGCCCAACCTAGGGGGTCATGGACCTAGGCCAAGGGCCTGGACTGGACCAGTGCGGACTGGGGATCCGCTTAGGGCAAGTGCTAAGAGCTAGCCTATATAAGGGGCGGTAGGGAGGAGGATCCTATGTTCAGTTACCTAGGTCTTATACTTTTATTACCTCTAACTTTGATGGATCCATATGGATACCCTCTTGAGAGATAATGTGACCTAAGTATTGAATCTCTTGAAGGAAAATTTCACTCTTCTTTTGATTGATAAAAATATTATTCTCCCTCAAAGCTTGAAAAATCACATGGAGATGTTGCTTGTGCTCCTCGAAGGACTTGGAGTAGATGATGATATCATCAACCAGTGAATTTTTCATAGGGTCTAAATATTTTCTCCATCAAACAATTAAATGTGCCCGGTGCATTAGTTGATTCAAAAGGCATGACTAGATGTTCATAAATACCAAACGTTGTATGGAACATGGTCTTTAGGATATCTATACTTATTTGATGATAGCCACTTTTAAGGTCAATCCTTTTGAAGTAGATCCAGCCTTGTAGCTTATCAAACAGATCTTCTACCTGTCGTACGGGAAATTTGTTTTTGATAGTGATATGGTTTAGCGCTCGATGGTCCACACACATGCAGTATGTACCATTTTTCTTTTGCACTAAATGGACTCAAGAACAAAAGTGAGAGCAGCTAGGCCTCACCATCCTTTTGTATCCTCTTGTTGTGCTTGGGAAACTCAATAAGGAGGCTTGTTAGGAGGGATGATATTCCTGGTAGGAGCTCAATTGGATGGTCAGCATCCCCTCGTTTTGGAGGTAAGTCCATAGGGATATCATCAATAAACACATCTTAGAATCTATTTAGAAAATTAGACGAGTCTAATTCTCCTTTATTCCTGACATTCTGGTTTGTTAAAACATTAGCATCATTTAGAGACTCTTTGACAAAAATCATATACGTAAAAGTGAGCTTTGCATTGACTTATCAAAAGCAAGTGAATTAAAAGGAGCCACTAAAAGACTTTTGCAGGCGTTAGAAACAGGTTTTTTGGTGAGATTTTTGGTGCCTATCTCCGCTTGGAATTTGAAGAAGCCATCAACTGAACAAATGTATCCCACAAACTGAATAATGATCTCAATCATTTGCATAGTTTTTGGAGCTACCATAGGTGAGAAATGAATTTTATATGTGGACCCCAATCTGCCCACTTTTCTCACAAAGTAACCTATAGTCTTCTCTTGCCTCCTTTCCTACTTCCACACACACACACACACTTATTCCTCTCCATCCTTCACTCAAACCTGAAAATTTCTTTGCTTCTTTCATCTTTTTCACAATTCCCACCTCTCCCTTACTCCATAGCTCAAAAATTATCATCTCTACACACATATAGCTCAATTTCTCTCTGTAGAATCAAATTCATATTACCATAACCTCTTCATCCTTTCACAAAAAGAAAAAAAAAAAAGAAAATAACCAAGATCAAGATCTACCAAAGAAGGAGTTTGATCATGGAAATTCAACTTTTCCATGGTCACAAGAACTATATTGTGACAGAGTTCTACAACCGCTCATTCACTGGAGGAGATAGGTGGAAAATTCCCTTTCCATCGTGTATACATAAAATTGTGTATATTCTAATCCTTCTCTTACTTTTTATCATTGTAAAAATCATATAATGTACCTTGAGTGCATATGCCATGTAATTTTACCCCATCCTACTAACTACAAACTACTAACACTAACCATTAACATACTAACACAAAATAGCCATTGACCGAACCATAAAAGACATCTCACCTCAAGCCTACATGTGCATAGTAACTCTCTCTCTCTCTCTCTCTCCGCTCTCTCTCTCTCTCTCTCTCTCTCTCTCTCTCTCTCTCTCCCCTTCCTTCCTTAAAACTCTACTTTTAACTTATCTACCATCAATAATGCTCTCTTTTGAGCCCACATCCATAACTCAAGCAGACAAAGAAGGCCCGCAATGTTTTGATATTCAAAAAAATCATAATCTTGATTTGCTAGCTTGTAAATTAGGAGTTTCAATAATCTTAATGAGAGGTCTCCAACCTATAAATAGGTCCCTCTCCTTCTTGTAAATCACCCTCCAATATCTCACATAGCGCCCCAACACTCTATGGGTGAGGAGAGACTTAGGCGTAGCAGCCACTTTGTGAGCTTCACTTTGGTGTGAGAAAAGCTTTCAAGCTACACATTGCAAGTGAGAGAGCGTGAGTTCAAAAATCTCAAAACCTCTATTGTATATATTCCTCCATCATCAATAAATTGAGGTTTGGTGCATCAAAGGCGTGATTTGATGTTCAAATCTTGATCCTTTCACTTGTTCAATACAGTTTGGTTAATTCAAGGTGACTTGTGTATTTTAAGTTTCTATCATTTGATCTTGTTTTAGAAAGTGTTCTAGTGTGTTTTCATTGCCAATTTTGTGTCCATTGTAAGAGGGTATTGTAGTGAGAGGTCTCCCACACCCTAAGACTATGTGTGTGTGTGTGTGTGTGTGTGTGTGTGTGTGTGTGTGTGTGTGTGTGTGTGTGTGTGTGTGTGTGTGTGCGTGTGTGTGTTGGAAATGTTTAGCATTTACTAAGCATGAGTTACTTTTGTACAAGCTCTACGATAGCATCATAACAAACCATCTCCATTTGCAAGTCACAAACAAGGTATTACGCAAGTTCCATTCCTCTCTCTCTCTTTTCCCCAGCTCTAGCTCTCTCTGCTCCATTTGGTGTGTTCTTGGTGTGAGATTGCTTGTGTGTTTTTTGTGGTGCATCTTCTTTGGTGTGACAAAATATCTTCTGCGTCGTAGTTTGCATACCATAACTAGGTGGTGCCCTTTCACTCATTTGGTTGTGGGTTTGTTGTTGTTCCTTGCTTGTGGTTGCCCCAGCCCCAATTGAGCAGCATGGGAGCCTTGAGGGGTGGTTATTAGAGGTCACCTCTCTTGTTGCCCGATCCGGACTGCCTCAATACCAATGTAATGTAAATGGCCTATCAACTTCCAAAATAGTAGAATTAAGATAACTAGAGTGAGCATTTTCATGAGACTACTTCGAGAACATAGAGGGTGAACTTATTTGGCATTAGCAACATAACCATTATACTTATTTAACTTGATATGAACAATAATTTTGCAAGAGAGAGAGTTAAAGAGCTCGAAAATAATCGAGGACCATATTTATGTGGATCCAGTCCCCCCTCCAGTAGGCTTTTGTTTTATAGATTCTCCCATCAAGACAGAATTGGTACAATACAATCTTTGTAACAAGCATAACATAAACTTTGTAAAAGCATTAACCATCCCCGGCCTCAGTCCCAAGGCCTCAAATACCTTTGAAGGTGGAGAGAGCTAGCAGGGAATGAGGGTCGAGAAGAGGAAGAAGAAACATTCATATGAAAAAGAAATAGTTCCTCACTGTGGGATGGGTTTCTCACCTCACTCCTATCTTATTGCAGACATAGCGAGAACCACAAACATAATTGTCAATCCATGGGACAAAGTTGACTTGACTAGTTCATAGAGGCTACAAGAGGTTGTCAATCTCTTGGAAAACCATAGACAACCACTACAACACACATTGCCCGTCATCCATGCGGCGGGGCCACCTCAATGGGATCTGAGAACTTTGGAAGGCATTTATAACCTACAGGAGCGTGCATGCACATCTTGTGATTCCCATCTACACACACGCGCGCTTGCTTGCCCTTCCTCCCTTTACAGTGTTCAAGAAAAATCATTTTTCCAAACATACTAAAGTCCTTTCCTTGAATTTTCCAACACAAAATTTTAGAAAATTAGGTTTGTTTGCGGGTTTTTATACACTATGTTTCTCTATTTTGGTGTGGAATTTCTTCTTTTCCTCTGGACCTCAACCGAAAATTTTGAAATTGAAAACGGCACGATATTAAGCTGAGACCGCGCAATAATCATCACAGATATCAACGAGACAAAGATTCTTTTAAAAGTAAAATGCGCAAGAATAACCATCAGAATACATGCCGGTACGATGTCGTCGGTATATGCACCTATGAAACCGTTGGAAGAGCCTATGAAACAATTGTCAAAACACACGTTGTTACATGCGTTGGTATTATATTTTAACATACCAACACCTGTTTCACGTGTAGCGAACTCTGTATCGACAACCAAACCTGCAAAAATGTTTTTGGGTAGAGAGGGCTAGGAACCGATGCTACATGTACTGCAGCAACAGAAAACAGCCCTCTCTGCCCAAAGGAAGAGTGCACAAGCAACCGCACTCCACCTACAACTTGATGCTAAAGAGGAGTGTATATATATTAGCAAAATTGTAAGAAGACAAAAACACAAAATCAAAAGCTTAATCATGATGACAAGTTCTCAAAAGCATAACCATAACTCTGTCTCCCAAACCATAGGCACAACATCATAAAGATTTTATATCCATAATTAAAACATGATTTAAAAACTGCAAAACCATAAATATAACCCACTTCCCATACCATAACCATTACCATCACTTGCTTGTCATACCATAACCATAACAGCCATACCATCATTGCAAAACCATAACCATAATCTGATTGCCAAACCATAACCATCACATGATTGCCATACCATCATTTACAAAATCATAACCATAACTTGATTGCCAAACCATAACCATACTATGCCGTACCATAACCATAACCTCTGTGCCATACCATAATTGTGAAACCATAACCATAACCTAGTTGTCATACCACAATTATAATGACAAATGGAATGCGAAACCATAAACATAAGCACAAAACTGTACATGTATACAATCACTAAGTAAGATTGTATCAAAAAGACCACAACTACGAAAACGGCTATACCAAGAAGACTGTATCAAGATGACTGAGTAAGACTGAGTAAGATTGTATCAAGATGACTGAGTAAGACTGTATCAAGAAGTCCCTCATGGTAATGCCTCCCAGTTGACGTCCTCTCCCTCCTCTTGCAGATGGTTCAAAAGGGCCACAAGTCCATGCTTGTACCCATACTTCTCCTCTCGGTGTGTCAAAAGGCACTTCACGGCAACTTCCTATAAAATTATGGTTTAATCATGAGATAACTCTTCAAATAACGTATATATTTTATACAATTTAAAGCATACATATAATACTTACAAACTCATGTCAAAGCGTGTTGTAGCCTCCACTCCCAAGATGTGACGCTCCAGCAGACTCCAAATGTGCTCTGGTTGCATCTTTCTGCTATTGAAATCTGTCTGGATTGTCTTGTGTCTCTTGTGCAATCCCCACCCACTCCTCTGCATCCAACCATTCCGGCTTTGATCTTCTAGCATTGTACCTATCTTTTGCCTCTGAAAAACGGTGTGACATTGTGGCCTTCGCCATGCCCAAAATCTAGTCATTCAAGGCTGCATCATATCCCTTTGCAGCATGTACTCTCTGTGAATGGCCTCAATGATGTAATTCTTTCTTTAATCTTCTTGATCATCCAAAATCTCCATCATAGAGTGACTAAACTGAACTGTACAGAGATACCAAATCCTCTGTCGCATGGCCTTTTTGACCCTATCCGCTACAACAGCCCCATCCCTGCTCTTGTACACCTTTCTAGGATCATGCTCGTGTAATCCCCAAGGTGTACGTGGTGTGTCAATTGGTGAACTATCTACCATAGAGAGTGGTGGATACTCTCTCAGTGGTGTGGACGCATCAGTAGAACCGCTACCATAACAACCACCACCTCTAGAATGATGCCTACCTCATATCAAGGATGAACCACCCGTCGATGTAGGGGGTACACTCGTCCTGGGCATAGGGATTGAGGTGTGGGGCTATTCGGTGTAGGGTCCACACTAGTCCTAGGCGTAGGGGCAACTGTAGTAGTTCTAGAGGAACCAGCAGTCCAAAGGTTTTGTGCCAGCGTGATCTGCTCTGGTGTGAACTGTGTCAAAAAGGAGCCCATCTGCTCGAGTGACATGCCGACCGGAGTGACACGAAAACTAAAACTAGGAGAGTAGTATCATTGTCATCATCCATGGCTATAGATACACCAATAGCACCCACAAAATATGTTAGTTTACAGAAGAAACACTTAATCAGTACAAATAACAAATAAACGAAGTTGCAACACAAATGAATGAATCTAAAGTGTATTGTAGATTAATAAAAAGAGTTTTACAAAAGTGTTCCTAGAAAAAATCATTAGTGAATCTCTCATCTTCTACGAGTTCGGATGCATCAAAGATGTCTATCTCAATCTATACTTTTGCGTCTTTGTATCAAACTCCACTTCTTCTTTTCTCTCCGCATCAGCTTCAATATTTGAAAGCTCATCTCTAGGTTGAGGCATATGCTCACCACTGACCTCCAACTCAAAATCCAAACTTATATCATTTGTTGGCCCTGCACTTTGTTCATGAATTACCTCTCCGACCTCAACGTTCAATCCTTCACACACTTGGTTGCTCCATGAAGCAGCTTGAACAACATAGAGCCAACGCGGTTTAGACATATCATTTTCATCATTTTCTCCCTATAGTGGATCTAGTGTGAACTCAACTTCTTCACAATGCTGCGGAAGTATGAATGTATTCCGCGCATCTGTCCACACCTGCCTAGAGTTTACTTGAATCAATCCACTCTTGTCTTTGTGTATAGTTGCATTAGGGTCGCTAATAACTCTGAACCGCTTGAAATCAAAGATAAAAATATCAAACTTTCTATAGCTAATCTTCAAGATGTCTTGCATGTATCCAAAGTGTTCAAGTTGGCTAGTCTATGTGTTCTCATCCCTTGAACTACTCCTACTTTCTTGGACAAAGCTTGCCCTAACACCACTATCAAAAGTGACCCTTTGTTCATTGATCCGTTGCACTCTAAATTTTTTCCCATGCAACCACAAAGCTCCGTATTTCTAGTATTGCAACCACAAAATTGAAACAAACTTAAAGTTATTAAAGTAATGTGATCATGTGGAGCTTGTGAAAATAAACATGCCAATCGCAACCCCTTGACAACTCCTCTTCCTCTTCAGTAATAACACTCCATTCCTCCTTGCCTCTGAGATTGTCACATCTAGCCATCGCCCAGTTGGAAAGTCCGGCAATTTTTGAACATGATCTAGAAAAGGAAGGTTTCTACTGGCACGATTGCGCTTGAATTGTAGGAAATCTATTAAGCGTTGTTGCTTTTCCCCTTTGTACCTCTCTACCTACTTTTGCATGATGTCATAAGCTTTTCTCGAATTGTGATGTCCATCTTCCTAATGATACCTTGTCCTTGCGGCTCGTCCCCTATCACCTTGACATTGATCTCAGTAGTCCACATTCGAGGCATCTCTGGATCAATTGAGCCCAAAAATTCATTGATGAGGACAAGAGACTCTTGTACAATCCATCCTTTGGCCATGCTACCCTCGGGGAGAGCCCTTTGACGAACGAACCCCTTTAAAGTCTTCATAAATCTCTCCAAGAAGAACATCCACCTTCTATGGACTACCCTAGCAACTGCAACTTCATTGAACACATACACAAGTACATGCATTTGGATGGTAAGAATGTTTGCTGGAAAGTACTTCTCCATTTAAGCGTGTTGCATTGATGTTGTCTTCTCTTATCTCTTTTGAACTGATCCAGGGTACCAACTCACTAATTTTGTAGATTGTTCTTCTAATGTCATCTGACAAACAATCCTTTATGGCAGTTGGTAAGATAAACTATAAAAAATTGGGCCAATTGTGGGATTGTAAAAGCCAATTTCAAACATCGCATGCACCCAATGGGAGTCTTGAATGAAGATATAGTCTTCTTCACTTGTTGCTCTTTTGCACTACTCAAAACCCATGGACCTTTTGGTATAGCAAACTTTCCATTGGGTGTAATTCAAGGCCACATCTCTGGTATTCGACCCACATCCTGCAGGTCATCTCTTTGGGCCTTGCTCTCCCTTTTTTCAATGATGGTTTTCCATATGATCTCCCCCACATTCTTGAAGATGTGCATTGGGTCAAGCATATGATTATTCAACAGGTCACTCCAATACAGGAGTTCATGGAAGATAGAAAGTCTTTTCATTCCAGGTGGCATGAAATCTCTCCTCTCCATCCACATGTTTTTCCAATCTCTCACTTTTAGTGGATGCATGTCATGTTTGCATATGTTTGGTCCATGTAGCTCATGTACTTTAGGCGAAAATCTACCATGCTCCTCGTAAACTATCTTACTCAAATACTCACAGCGGCGGAAGCCAAGTCGAGGACCACATTTTGGACATGCATGATTTCCCAAGTAGCTCAAGCCTGAAAAATGACAAAATTGGAATATAAAAGCGTTGGCATCGCCAGGAATAACATGTGTGTGAGGGTTTCAAAGGCACTTACCTGAACACTCCCCAAAGCCTAGCCAATTGTGCATGGTCCACATGAGAATGCCTTGCACATGTACATTCCATCGTCCAATTGGTTGGGACATATCAACCACATTGATTCCTGTCCACAAGTTTTGGAGCTCTTTTATAAGTGGTGCCAGATAGACGTCCATGTTCTTTGCTTTGTACTTTCCTGGGATGATTAGTGACAACAACAGATGGCCCTTGTTGATAGCTGGCCATGGTGGAAGATTATAATTAAATAAACAAATAGGCCACGTGCTACATGACAAACTCTGTAATCCAAATGGGTTTACTTCATCCATTGCCAGACCAAAGCGGATACATTGGGGTTCATTCTTAAATGTAGGCCAACTTTCCTCTATGTGCTTCCATGCATGAAAGTCAATAGGTACCCACATCACATCATCTTTCGATCTAGTATTTGAGAGCCATGTCATCAAAGTGGCTATAAACTTGCACTTGAACATGATCTTTATTCTTGGAATGATAGGAAAGTGTCGAAGGACCTTTGCGGGGATAAATTTTCCTTATGTGTCCTCTCTATACCTGTTTGGTCCACAATTGGACACTGCTCCAAATTTGCATACTCATCGTAGAAAAATATACAATCATTAAGACATACATGTATTTTGTGATAATCCAAGCCCAAATTAGTAAGAAGCTTTTTAGCGGTTGGACGAGTAGGGGGCATGTGATTCCCTTCTGGCAAGATTTGCTCATTGAGAAACCTGTCATTACATGAACAATTTAGCCCCTTGATCACATTATTGAACTGTAATTTGCACTTTAGCATGCTTAGGATACAATGTATTTACCTGAAAAGCTATGTGACGGAGGCGTTAGACCACCTGTAGATAGACTACAAATTAAGCATTTCCAAAGCGGTACAAAGAATTGAGATTTTTGCACCATTGCGGCATGCGTGCAAGTGTTTGCATCATCTCGCCCTCTTTATCGTTTCTATCATGTCGTCGATATGGACGGTATGGCTGAGGTTGGTTCGCATTATTGCCTTGAATGTTGTCTTCTATGTTTTTAATGATGGGATCCATGTCAAAGGACGCGTCCCCGCACACCTCGGTCTAGAGGTACAAGAAAATTAGGACCACAGCGTAATAATCTTGTCTTTATTGGTCAATGACTATATATTAGTGTTTTTGAAGTCTGTGTGCGCTTTTGAAGTCCAATTGCGCTTTTGAAACCTAAAACCTAAACCTAACCTATAACCTATTACCTAACCTAATTGCACTTTTGAAACCTATAACCTATAGCCTAACCTAACCTAACCTACAACATAACTTACCGAAGACAGTTTGCATTTTTTGAAGTATATGAGTTATTTTTGAAATCCGTTTGTATTTTTTCTACTATTTTTCACTAGCTCTAACCTAACATATGATTTAACCTAACCTATAACCTAAACCTAACCTAACATAGCCTATAACCTAACCTAACCTATAACCTAACCTGTAACCTAACCTAAACGAAGTCCGTTTGTGTTTTTTCTACTATTAATTTTCCGCTAGCTCTAACCTAACCTATAACCTAAACCTAGTTTAACATAGCCTATAACCTAACCTAACCTATAATTTAACCTATAACCTAACCTAAACGAAGTCCGTTTGCCTTTTTTGAAGTACACAAGTCATTTTCGAAGTTCATTTGTATTTTTTCTACTATTTGTGGCTAGCTTTAATATAACCTATAACCTAACCTAACCTATAAACTAAACATTACTTAACTAACCTATAACCTATAACATACAACGTAGCCTAGCCTAACTTATAGCTTAAACTATAACCTATAACCTAACCTATAGCCTAAACCTAACCTATAACCGAACCTAACATATAACCTATAGCTTAACATATATAACCAAAGTCTGTTTGCGTTTTTTGAAGTACATGAGTCATTTTTTAAGTTTTTTTATGTTTTTTTTACTATTAATTTTTTGCTCTAACCTAACCTAAACCTAATCTAACATAACCTATAACCTATAACTTAATCTATAACTTAACCTATAACCTAATCCTAACCTATAATCTTACCTATAACCTAACCTAACCGAAGTCCGTTTGCGTTTTTTGAAGTACACGAGCCATTTCCGAAGTTCGTTTGCGTTTTTTCTAGTATTTATCGCTAGCTCTAACCTAACCTAACCTATTACCAAACATTACTTAGCTTAACCTATAGCCTAACCTAACCTACAACTCAAACTAACCTAACCTATAGCTTAAACTTGATCTATAACCTAAGCTAACCAAAGTCCGTTTGCATTTTTTGAAGTACACGAGTCATTTTCGAAGATCTTGTTGCGTTTTTTTTTACTATTTACCACTAGTTTTAACCCAACCTATAACCTAAACCTAACCTATAAGCTAATCTAACCTAACATAACCTATCACCTAACTTAAAACCGAAACCTAATCTATAACTTAACCTAGCCGAAGTCCGTTCGTGTTTTCTGAAGTATACGAGTCATTTTTGAAGTTCGTTTGCATTTTTTCTAATATTTGCCACTAACTCTAACCTAACCTATAACCTAACCTAACCTATAATCTAAACCTAATTTAATATAGCCTAGCCTAACGTATAACCTAACATATAACATATACCCTAACCTAACCTACAACCTAAACCTAAACCTAATCGAAACATATAACCTAAACCTCAATTGCATGATGATGATGAGATGGTAGCATAATTTCAAAACAAAATTTCTCCAAAGCATAGTTTCAAAACAAAATTTCCCCATAGCATAATTTCAAAACAAAAGTTCCCCATAGCATAATTTCAAAACAAAATTACCCCAAAGCATAATTTCATAACATAATTGCATAAAAATTTAAAGCATTGAAAGCCTAATGAATGAAATTTTATTTTGTCAATACAATATAATTTTAAATTCAATAAAACTTTTGAGCACTCACATGTGGTCTAGTTGAGCAAGAAAGGGTCTTAAAAACGTCTTCAAATCTACAAAAACATACATACACACACTTTGTTACACACACATACAATAAATTGCACAAACCTACAAGAAAGCTTGAAAAAAATATCACCTTGATGTTGGGGAGTAGTCCACAAGCAAGAATCTCACCTCCAACAAATCGATTGGTAGTAAATCTGCAGCAGTAGGTGAGTAGAACCAGGGCCAGAGAAGAGGCAGAAAATGAGCGAAATGCACAGGGAAAGACACGTGGGTTCGGCTTTTGCAGGGTCTGCTAGTACAAGTGCCGGTACAAGAATCAAAAGAGACCTCGATACAAGCATCGTAATAGGTGTAGGTGCAGGCTAGGCATCGGAAATTAAAAAATTAATTTGTTTAGAAAGTTGATCTCCCTCCGGATTTATCAACATATATATCGACGTCCGCCATTGACGCCGATAATTTGACGTCAGAATTTAAGTGAGTTCTTGTAGTGAACTCGCATCTAACACAAGCTACACTCAAATGACTAAGTCACCAAAAGCTAATCGCTAATCTGCAAACAAATCATAATCGTTACAGCATCAAATGGCATCCGAATGTTATGAAACTTCTAGGACATGTATATAAGACCTAAGCACACATGCTTATAGTCTCAAATCTCACTTTAGGTCAAGTGAAAAAAACACAATTATTTAACATTAGTGAGATTTGACTATTAGTGTAGATAGTGTCTTGTCCAACACCCAAATCATCCATAAGGCGTCTTAGTCATACACACTCGATCGTAGCTATGAAGACTGCCCTATACTCAGCCTCACAACTAGAAGTGGCCATAGCATGATATACAAGAACTGCCAAGCATGAAACAAAAACTACTTGTGGACACTCACATGTCAAAACAACCAGTTCAATCTGAGTCCAAAAAGCATGTAAGAGTGGCAAGGATGATCCCCACTTGGGATAAAACAAGCCAGGATGTAAAGTGCCACTCAAGTAGCAAAAAATCCTCTTAATAGCGTGGCCAATGCTTAGACCTAGAGCTGTGCTTAAATTTGCTGACCTATGAGACTGCAAACTGAATATCCGAACTCGTATTGCATACATAAATGAGGCATCCAACAACATTTTGGTAAGGAATGACATCTGTAGGATCACTAGCATCATGAATACTCAATTTCAAACCTGTTTCCATGGGAGTGGCAATACGTTTGCAATCCTCAAATCCAAACTTGCATAACAATGTCTCTATGTAACTTTTTTGGCACAAGGCAATACCACCATCACACTACTTAAAATGTATACCCAAGTATGACGCAACAACCCCAAATCTTTCATCTTGAAAGTAGCATTCAAATCAACCTTAAATTCAAGAATATGTCTCTCATTTGGTCCAGTGATTAACAAATCATCCACATAAAAAAACCACAATGAGATGTGCATCATTACATACAATGTGCTTTCTGTTGCACTATTACGAAAGACTCGTTTGACCAAATGAGTGTCAGCTTTCTCATACCATGCACACAAGGAGATTGCTTCAATCCATACAAAGCTTTCTTACATCTACACACTTTATCCTCTTGTCCTTTCTTGCCAAAACCGCAAGGTTGCGTTACATAAAATTCCTCAAATATATCATCATTCAAGAAAGTAGTAATAACTATGTCGGATTGATGTACATCCCAACCAAAATGAGCTGCCAAAGCACATAGAAAACGCATGTAGTCATACAAGAAGTGGGAGCAAAAGTCTCTTCATAATCTATGCCTTTTTGTTTTGCATAACCTTTTGCAAGAAGTCGAGCCTTATGGCGATCAATCTCACCATCTGGACTGCATTTCAACTTGTAAACCCACTTTTACCAATGGCCTTTTTGCCAGGAGGCAAATCACATAAAGGCCATGTGTCATTTTCTATAAGTGAATCATATTTTGATTGCATGGCAGCCATCCAATTTTTCCAATTATGTGCTTCATCAAAAGATAGAGGCTCTTCAACATCATGTAAGTTAGACACAGCCAAAGCATATCAATCTAATGCATAAGATGCATGGAAAGAACCTGACAATTACGACTACACAAAGGTACATCCAATTTATTGTCACGCAAAGTATGTGCTTGCCATTTTGGCATACCTCTAGCCTGCTCATTCTCAGCCCTTTCCTCATCAAGTACATCATGTACATCGGCATCATTAATGGGCTGATCTATAACATTTTCACAAACCCCCATAGGCTATACATTTGCCTCATTGGAATTTACATCTGACAAAGTGTCATAAATGTCCTGTGAGCTTACATTATTGACTCTACTACATGAGAGCAAGGGCTGAAGAGAGTCTTCCACAAACACAACATCTCGTGAGACCAAGATACACTTTGTTTGTGGATGATACAACTTGTAACCTTTGATTTCTACACTATAACCAACAAAAATACATTTGACAGCCTTATCATCCAATTTTTTGTGTTGTGTTTGTGGCACCAAAGCTTATGTCAAACAACCAAAAACACGCATGTGCTCAATAGAAGGCTTTTTATCATGCCATGCTTCATATGGAGTAATAGACTACAAAGCTTTTGTAGGACATCTGTTAAGTACATAAGTGGCACACATGATGGACTCAAGCCAAAATGAATGTGGAAAATCTTGACTTTTGACCATACATCATGCCATTTTTGTAAGTGACCTATTTTTCCTGTGAGCAACACAATTTTGTTGAGGCGTATAAGGCATTGTACATTGGTGTTTTATCCCATGACTAGCCAGAAATGCATTAAATTCATGAGACATTTACTCCCCTCCTCAATCGGAATGGTGGGTATCCATAGTAGATTTGAGACTTTCTTAGCCATAGCCACAAATTGTTTGAAGCACATACATACTTTGGACTTCTCTTTAAGAGGAAATACCCATGCATGCCTAGAGTAATCATCAATGAAAGTAATGAAGTAAAGGTAATTTTTCAAGGACGTCGGAGTTTGCATGGGCTCACAAACATCACTATGCACAAGCTGTAACCTGCATATGGCCCTAGTTGAACCATCCTTTGGAAACTTTGAACGTTGTATCTTACCCAAAATACAGCCTTCACAAACATGTTTTACAAGTGCTTCAAGAGGCAGGAAAGAAGCAACCATATCAGATTTCTGTAAAACGTTCTCGTGTTGTGGCACGTATATAGTGGGAACGGGCATTAAACGATTTATCTTGTGACTTTTTGACGCATAAGTATACTTCATATAATACTCATATGCATAAATAAAAGTTTTCTACCATACCTTAGTATTACCTTTGAAGTAATATA
Organism: Adiantum capillus-veneris; assembly: GCF_014529385.1. NCBI lineage: Eukaryota > Viridiplantae > Streptophyta > Polypodiopsida > Polypodiales > Pteridaceae > Adiantum > Adiantum capillus-veneris. Next base: position 39,033,787 of record NC_140960.1, read on the forward strand.
AATGTACATTACTATTAGAAAGTACTGCAAGAGAAGTATCAATGATTGTGCCTCTTTTTGTCTGGGGGAAAAGCATTTGTATATTTCTTCTAATATTTCAGCTATACCCTACCATATATAAATTATTTTCTTCTTTTCACATTTATTTAATAATATAACCCTTCAATAATGCATACCCTCTTGGATACATACAAGAGGGAAGGGCCTACTAGAAGACTTTATGAAAAGGAAGATCCAAAGCTTCTTGCACCATTCCAATTTGAAAATCCCGACCTAAGGGCGTGGAGAAAAGGCCAAAACCAAGTCGAGCTCTTTTAGTAGGCCAATTTTTCCTTTTGAAGCATGTCAATCTGAGTTACAGGTCAAAAGTTACAGGGAAACCAGTAAAAAACCCTCTCACAACTACAGTGCAAGAAGAGATGGTAAACAGGTGAATCAAGTGAAAAGAGGTAATCTTGGTCTTTTTCCATAAAATAAGATATTTTGAGGATAAAATACATAAGCATGTGAATGTGACACCTCAAAGATGCCTTGAAGGACAAGACACACAAGTTGGGACCCCCTGCTGGAGCCACACAGAAGATGCCTAGGTGGGGCCCACATACATCATGCACCCACATGGAGCCTCAACGACTAAAAATGCTGAATTTCATGATATTTTGAGTCCTAATATTGCCCATTTTAAGAAATATCCAAAGAACATTTGATTTGGGCTAACTCTTTAGCTTAATCAAGTGATTATGTAAAACATGGCTCCCTCACCTATAAAAAGGAAAATTCTCTTCATTGGGGCAAGTTATGAGTGAGTGAGAATAGCTCAATTCCATAGTGTCATGCTCATCTTAGTGCCACACTTTCTCTTGAAGAAAGGCTGAAGTCTTGCCTCATCTTCTCTCTCCATTAAGGTGGTGGTGATTGCTCTCATCAATCTTGTCAATGTAACGGGCACAACCTTCTTGCGGGAAACAATTATGTGCACAAGGTTAGTAACCATATCTTCATCTTTCACAAGCACCTCTCTCTCTTAAGGTTCTCATTCTCTACCACAAACTCTAGAATCTCCTTGCTACAGGTACTTCTCTCCCCATAGTATCCTTATTGCTTAAGGGCAACAATAGGGCTTGGGAGAGAAACTCTCTTCTTCTTCTCCTTTCACTTCTTTCACACCTTTATCTTTGAACATACTAAGTATATCATCGATGAGTAACCATAATCCACATAGAGGCGATTTCTTTCATTTCCATTCTTTTCAATCTATTAGGCTCAACATTTGGATTAGTCGAAATATTCACTTTCAGCAACGCATAGTGTTTCTATTTGGTCCTGAAAGGCTCAACGAAATACTTCTCTCACCAGATCCCATCAGACTACCTATTATTGACTATAACTTCTCTTTTGATGTGAGTGTGGTTATTTTATTATGAATCACAACTAATCCCCATCGCTAGACAAAACATATACATTATAGTAAGCACAAAGCTACAGTTCCAAAGAGCAATCCGTAGCATATTTAGACAACAAATATTAAATATCATTAACTCATCCATCAACCCTTTTATCCTACCCATGATACGATATGATCGTAATCTCGATGTTTTCATTTTTGTTTTGTTCCGACTATCTTTCATGAGTTCTCTCCATCACGTGTGTATTTGTAAGGAAAAGTGAGCGGCTTCTTTGGCTACATTTGTTCTTTAACTCTAGAAGCTATGTTATCTACATCTTAGCTCTTTCTCATAACCCTTGAGCTTCCTCAGAAACTCTCACATCAAGAGGCCCGGTGCCTTCCTGGCAAGACCACCTACTGCTTGACATATTTTTGGTGAACCCGACGTGAAACTGCCAGGGTGAGAGTTTGTGCGTAACCATGGCTGATCATGTTGAGCAACAGGGTATGCATTTTGACTCAACAACAATGCAAATGTTTCAAGCATTTGCAATGTTCATGCAACAACAACATGACACTGAAAGAAGGGAGATTTCAACAACGAAGGCCATACAAGAGGTTGTCAACAGAATGGATCAATTCAATGGCAAAGATGTAACCAAGTACTTACGCGAGTATGTGAAGGAGATGGAGGTGCATCGCGTGTCAGAAGGTGAGATGATTCAAAGCTTTGAGCTAGTTGTTGCTCCTGAAATTAGGGAGCATGTTAGGGCAATTAAAGATGGGCATGAGAGAAATTGGGAAGAACTCAAAGTAGCTTTAAAGGAGGAATATTTCATGGAGGAATCTGAGAGAGTAACCAAAAGGACATTCTTAGAATGGGTAGTCAAGCCAAAGCAAGAACTATCAATAACAGAGCTACTTAGGGAATTTGAGCGGCGTTATGCACAACTCACAAGGACAGAATGGGCCACACTAGATGCAGAGAAGACAGATCTTTTCTTACAAGCTGCAGGTAAAGAGTTTCAAGAAAATTTGGAGCTTCTTCTTGAAGATAAAGATGTTGAGCAAGGACTAAAGACCGTCCGGAATGAAGTTGAAGGTGCTGTCTCGTTGCTTGCCAAACGACAAAGAAGAAGGGACAAGATGGTAGTAAACACTACAAGTCCTTCAACCTCAACTTCTGACAAAATGGTAAAGCCTACTTTTATCACTCCTAAGTTTGATGAGTCCATACTAGATGCCATGTGAAGGGAATGTGTGACTTGAAGGTGAAGCTTGCAAAGCTTGAAGAAAAAGGCCAACCATCAGGGCCACTTCCTAGGCAAAGACAACAGCCCAAAGAAGGGTTTGTTAATAGATGTATTTGGTGTGATAGTACAGACCATGTAAGAAGGGATTGTGATGATTTTAGTGATGCTTTGTCAAAAGATGTTGTCTTTTTTAAGGATGGTAAAATCCACTTAAGAGAGACAGGTCTACCCTTGAGAACTAACTTTGGGAAGGGGGGAATGCAAACCTTAGTTGAAGATATGGCAACTAAGCATGCCACCTCTTCAGTTGAGGCAGCTACTTATGGAGTAAAAATTGACCATTTTTGTGATGAAGAGGTGAGTGACCATCATGGTCAAATTTGGCCAAATGTCATGCAATTAGCTAAAAAGGGAAAGCTTACAAAAGAGATTCTACATGAAGTAGGTGATTGCATACGTACGTCTAGAAACAGGATGGAATGATCCAGTGGACTCATTGTCAGTGCATGCCTACATTACAAAATGCCAACAAAATGAGGCAATTGTAGAAGAGAAGCGCAGACGTGAGAATGCTGATGAAGGACCATCAAAAAGAGCTTCTAGAAGTGCGGGAAGAAGTGACTCAATGCCTTCTCAAACACCCTCAACAAAAGGAGCATCTCCACCTGAAGTACTCATGGAGGAGTCTACAACAGGAAAGAAGAAAGAGCCAATAAAAGGTAAGACAAAAGGCCCAACTTATAAACTACAATCTAATATTGAGGTTGCTACAGATTTAAAGAAAGTCTTGGAGGAAAGGATCTTGAATATTAAGATTGAGTTTAATCTGGGAGAAGTTCTTGGCATTGCAAAGCATGAATTCCATGAGGAGATCATTGACATCATCAAGAGGAAGAGGCAAACCCTTGCTGAAGTTTCTCGTCCACAGGTTGAAGGGGAAACCTCGAAGACACAAGGAATGCAGCTGTAAAATAAGGAGGAGGATGGAGCTGTGGTAGGATGCTACCAATCTAGTGGGAGAGTGAAGCAAGTGCATTTCTAAAATGATGATGAAGAAGTTGAAGCTATTCCTAGGAGCTACTATTCACGAAGTCAATGGGCAAGGGCCACTACAGAAACTTTGGTCAAGGTAGGTGACCTTGAAGAGCCATTTGTTGCCTTGATTGACCATGGTTCAGAAATAAACATAATGTCAAAGAGTCTCTACAACAAGTGCAAATGGCCAATGGACACAGATCATGGTTGGATGGTAAAAGTGGCAAACAATTCATCCAGTGAATTGTATGCAGCATGTCCATGTGTGAAGGTGACAATAGGTGATGTAAAGATTGACGAAAACTTCTTTGTACAGGATACATCTTCATATCATCTCATCCTTGGACAGCCCTACATTGTGGGAGTTCGAATGGAAACAAAGGTAATGGACGATGGTTCAGCATATGCTAGGATACGCAGCAAAGATGGTAAACGAGCTGTCCAATTTCTCACAGTTTGTGTAAACCATGAAAGAAATCGTGAAAACCTCAGAGAACATCCTCTACCAAAGGTAAGCAAAGAGTTTCATGATCATAGAGAAATGATGGGTTTTGGCCAAGTACCATTGTAAAGCGAGATTGCAGTGGTACAGAAAGAAAAAAGGTCTCGCCTGATCCAAAAATAGGTGGCTCCTTGGTAACAAGGAATGGATCAGTATGTTTTACAAAACTTGAAGATTTGAAGAGATGTGAGAGGCAATATGTGCATAATGTAGAAATGGGCATGAAAGAAAGTGGGTTGCTAGAGCCTACTGAAAATGTTTTGGGTTTGTGTGAACAAGTTTCTTTTGTAGATACTATGGATGAGCTTGATGCTATAATGGGGTCTAGTTTGCATCTGGAAAATAAAGTTGTGGAAGTTTGCTCTATGGAAATGTATCAAGTAATAGAAGTCTTTAAAGAAAACCAAACAGTTGGCCCAGAAGTCCATGTTGAAACTAAATACAAGAGTTTAGCAAAGAAGGTGAAACCAGTAGCTTCACCCTTACCACCCAACAATAGGGAAAAGATTAAGCAGGCTTCTTTACAACCAAGTTTGAGGAATCCTAAAAAGATTGGGCATACCTTCACAAAGGAGTCTTTCCAAGAGTTGCAGATTGGTTGCGAGGAGTTTCTAACACAGGAGGAGACAAAGTGCTTCAAAGAAATGCTTTCAAAGCATGGTAAGGCTTTTACATTTGAGCCACATGAGATAGGATGTGTTGATCCTTCTATTGTAGCTCCTATGGTAATTTTCACAATACCTCATGTGCCTTGGAATCTGCGGCCTATTCCAGTTCCAAAGGCTCATTTGCCAAAGCTAGTAGAGCTACTGAATGAGAAAATCAAAATGGGAATCTTGGAGCCTTCTTGTGCTCCATACTCAAACAGGTGGTTCACAGTTCCAAAGAAGAATGGTTCTCTACGCTTCATCCAAGATATGCAACCAGTAAACAAGGTGACAATTAGAAATGTAGGTACAGGTCCAATTGTGGATGAGTTTGCAAAGGCGTTTGCAGGGAGGGCAATCTACTCAATGGGGGATCTCTACTCAGGGTATGATCAATTTCAGCTTTCAATCGAAAGCAGAGACTTGACAACCATGAGGACACATTTGGGTTTGGTAAGGATGTGCACCTTGCCACAGGGAGCAACCAACTCGGTTGCACATATGATGAATGGGATGAATAAGGTTTTACGTGACTTTATTCCTCAAATCACAATGCATTTCATTGATGATTTTCCTATCAAAGGATGTGAAGAAAGTGACAAAGATGAAGCTTTGGATCTCAAGGGATGTTGCAGGTTTGTGGTAAATCACATAAATGATTGTGATAAAATTTTGTCTAGGTTGGAATAAGTGAATCTTACATTGTCAGAGAAAAAGTCTATGTTTGGTGTCAATGAAGTGCTCATTGTGGGGCACATGTGCGGGCCATATGGTAGGAAACCTTGTCCAACAAAGGTAGATGGCATCCAAAGAATGAAAGAAACATGCACTAGCATCATTGAGGTTAGAAGGTTTCTAGGAGCATGTGTCTTCTATGTTATTTGGATTCCACATTATGCACATGTAGCTGATCCTCTTTATCAGCTACTTAGAAAGAATCAAAAGTTTAAATGGACAGAATCACATGTAAATCCATGAAAAAGCTAAAGGAGTTGCTCCAGTCAGCAACAACTTTGAGAAAGGTAGACTATGAGTGTCAAAGGCTAGTAATTGTGACAGTAGACACTAGTCCTACAAGGATTGGATGGGCAATAGGGCAAGATGTCCAAGAAGGACACAGGTATGTGGTAAGATTTGGAGCAAAGGTACTAAGTTCACGCCAAAGAAACTATCCACAGATAAAGAGAGAGTTATGGGGCATGGTTACAGCCTTGAAAAGTGGGAAAGAGTACCTAATTGGTGCATTTGTGGTTGTAGAAACAGATTGTCTACCACTTCTTGGGATGATTACAAGCTACTCAACGCCAGACATTGATATGTTGCGGTGGATTGCCTACATTAAGTCCTTAAATCTTGAGTTTAAGCACATTGCATGTAAAGAAAATACAGTGGCAGATATGCTATCAAGTGCAAGGTATGAAGATGAGCCACAAATGATTGATGAGAGAGATTGATGTAGGCACAAAGTTCTATTATATCTCTCATGTCAAAGGTAACAATGTCTGCATGACTAATTCACTTGCATTGTTCTTGAAAGATCTTTATGAAGGTGATTGGCTTTCTATTGGAAGCTACTTGAGTACTCTAACAAAACAGGATGATTGGTCTGAACAAGAATTCAAGAGGATAAGCAGGAAAGCATATGGGTACTTTTTAAGGGATGGTTACTTGTGGAAGCATCCTAAACAAAAGGGTGCCACACCACAACGGGTTATATGTAAAAAAGAGACTCAAGTAAAGCTCATGCAAGAGTTTCATGACAGTTTATGGGCTGGACACAGGGGTGTGTGGGCAACCTTCTCCAAGTTGAAAGAAAAATACTGGTGGAAGGGTATGTATAAAGATGTATCTCATTTTGTAGAGTCATGTGCAACTTGTCAAATGTATTCAAATGTTCGACATCGTGATGGATTGCACCCTACATATCCACTAGCCATGCACTATAAATGGGTTATGGATCTAGTCAAAATGCCTTTAGGACTTTGGCAGATGAGATACTTGGTTCTTGCACGAGAGGACCTAACTAATCAGGTTGAAGGAAGAGCATTAAGAACTAAAACCACAGAAGCTGTGTGCAAATTCCTTTTTGATGAGGTGATCTACCGTTGTGGTTGTGTGGGAAAGATCACTGCAGATAGAGGTGAGCTGGATGCCGAAGAAGCAAGGGAGTTCTTTTCTAGATTAGGAATCAAGCTTTCTCTTACTACAGCTTACAACCCTGAAGGCAATGGAAAGAGTGAAAGAGGGCATCCTCCTATCATTAAAGCTTTGGCCAAGGCTTGCGAAGGAAGAGTTGGTGAGTGGCCAAATTGTTACCATATGCTTTATGGGCTGATCGTACAACACATAGCTCAGTAACTGGCTACATGCCTGCGGAGCTAATGTATGGTCAAAAGCCAGTGATGCCAATTGAAGATACAATTCCCACATGGAATGTACTACCTTGGCAAAGAGGGGCTTAGCAGGGAAGATCTCCTTGCACTGCGTATAAGGCAGCTAGAGAGCAAACCTGGAGACATTGAAGCTGCAAATGAACAACTAAAAAATGCAAGGTTGAAAAACAAGGACTACTTTGATAAGCGACATCGACTCAGGAGCAAAGCAATTGACAAAGGTAACTGGGTTTTGGTGTATGATAGTAGCCTTGATAACCAGCACACAGTTATACGTAAGCTCTCAAAAATATGGTTTGGACCGTATGTTGTAAAGCATGTGCATGAAAATGCTACTTACAGTTTGTCTGGACTAGATGGTACAGAAGTAAAGATTCCCATTGCAGGAAAAAGGATCAAAATGTTTAAGAGAAGAGGAGACAATGATCTAGAAGATGTTGATGAGGAAGAAGAGAAAAACACAGGTGAAGATCAAAGTGAACATGAAGCTCTGGAATCATCCAATGAAGAAGAAAGCAAGGAAGATGTACAAGAGGTCTGATCTTACAAAGAGACAATGCGGCACATACCGGAGGATGTGCAGGTTTAGAGGGGGTGGACGTCGTGCTGTGGCACGTATATAGTGGGAACGTGGATTAAACGATTTATCTTGTGAATTTTTGACGCATAAGTATACTTCATATAATACTCATATGCATAAATAAAAGTTTTCTACCATACCTTAGTATTACCTTTGAAGTAATATAAATGTACATTACTATTAGAAAGTACTGCAAGGGAAGTATCAATGATTGTGCCTCTTTTTGTCTGGGGGAAAAGGATTTGTATATTTATTCTAATATCTCAGCTATACCCTACCATATATAAATTATTTTCTTCTTTTCACATTTATTTAATAATATAACCCTTCAATAATGCATACCCTCTTGGATACATACAAGAGGGAAGGGCCTACTAGAAGACTTTATGAAAAGGAAGATCCAAAGCTTCTTGGACCATTCCAATTTGAAAATCCCGACCTAAGGGCATGGAGAAAAGGCCAAAACCAATTCAAGCTCTTTTAGTAGGCCAATTTTTCCTTTTGAAGCATGTCAATCCGAGTTACAGGTCAAAAGTTAGAGGGAAACCAGTGAAAAACCCTCTCACAACTACGGTGCAAGAAGAGATGGTAAAGAGGTGAATCAAGTGAAAAGAGGTAATGTTGGTCTTTTTCCATAAAGTAAGATATTTTGAGGATAAAATACATAATCATGTGAATGTGACACCTCAAAGATGCCTTGAAGGACAAGACACACAAGTTGGGACCCCTTGCTGGAGCCACACAGAAGATGCCTAGGTGGGGCCCACATACATCATGCACCCACATGGAGCCTCAACGACCAAATATGCTGAATTTCATGATATTTTGAGTCCTAATATTGCCCATTTTAAGAAATATCCAAAGAACATTTGATTTGGGCTAACTCTTTAGCCTAATCAAGTGATTATGTAAAACATGGCTCCCTCACCTATAAAAAGGAAAATTCTCTTCATTGGGGCAAGTTATGAGTGAGTGAGAATAGCTCAATTCCATAGTGTCACGCTCATCTTAGTGCCACACTTTCTCTTGAAGAAAGGCTGAAGTCTTGCCTCATCTTCTCTCTCCATTAAGGTGGTGGCGATTGCTCTCATCAATCTTGTCAATGTAACGGGCACAACCTTCTTGTGGGAAACAATTATGTGCACAAGGTTAGTAACCATATCTTCATCTTTCACAAGCACCTCTCTCTCTTAAGGTTCTCATTCTCTACCACAAACTCTAGAATCTCCTTGCTACAGGTACTTCTTTCCCCGCAGTATCCTTATTGCCTAAGGGCAACAATAGGGCTTGGGAGAGAAACTCTCTTGTTCTTCTCCTTTCACTTCTTTCACACCTTTATCTTTGAACATACTAAGTATATCATCGATGAATAACCATAATCCACATAGAGGCGATTTCTTTCATTTCCATTCTGTGCAATCTATTAGGATCAACATTTGGATTAGTCGAAAGATTGACTTTCAGCAACGCATAGTGTTTCTATTTGGTTCTGAAAGGCTCAACGAAATACTTCTCTCACCAGATCCCATCAGACTACCTATTATTGACTATAACTTCTCTTTTGATGTGAGTGTGGTTATTTTATTATGAATCAACAGGATTTGTAATCACAACTAATCCCCATCGCTAGACAAAACATATACATTATAGTAAGCACAAAGCTACAGTTCCAAAGAGCAATCCGTAGCATATTTGGACAACAAAGATTAAATATCATTAACTCATCCATTAACCCTTTTATCCTACCCATGATAGGATATGATCGTAATGTCGATGTTTTCATTCTTGTTTTGTTTTGACTATCTTTCATGAGTTCTCTCCATCACGTGTGTGTTTGTAAGCAAAAGTGAGCGGCTTCTTTGGCTACATTTCTTCTTTAACTCTAGAAGCTATGTTATCTACATCTTAGCTCTTTCTCATAACCCTTGAGCTTCCTCAGAAACTCTCACAGCAAAAGGCCCGGTGCCTTCCTGGCAAGACCGCCTACTTCTTGACAACGTACATGCCAAAGTTTTGCATCTGAAATAGCCTTAGAATTCACAACTATATTTACAAAATTCTACCACACTTGACATACAAAGTGAGCTTATATAGCCCATGACATAAAATGCCAGATGCAACAATTTCATCTCCAAAACTAAGATCATGTATTGTACATATGTCATCCACAAATTTGACTACAAGACCAAGTCTAGCAAGTGGAAATACAGACAAAAGATTCTTCTTGATCCCATGTAGATAAAGTGCATCAACAACTATAAAAGAACTACCATTTGCAGCTATAAGCACAATCTTTCCAAGAGGCATTATTGGCACAAGTAACTGAATTTACATGAGGGATAGACTCAAGGGAGGTGAACGAATCACAATGTGAGGTAATGTGATTTGTAGCACCACTCTCAAAATACCACACATGTGAATCTATAGCAGCTGACGTGCATACATCATGGACAACAGGATTATAGGTACTCTACACTAAAAGCCCGTTCTGCATCACCATCAGCATCATAGTCTCCTTTCACATAAGACTCAACAATAGCTACATTTGTAGTGCAACCAACATTTGCAGTGGAACCACCCTCTTTCTTATTACCCTCTTTGGCCTTCAGCTTAGGACACTGCTTGATCAAGTGATCATTAGCTTTACAGTAATGGCAACGCATCTTCTTTTTTCCCTTATCATCAAAACTCTCAGACAAATTGCTGCTAGCAGAAGCATTAGAAACAGGTGATTTTCCACTCACAAAAGAACCATGAGAAGTGGCTGCATTGTTGTTACCACCTTTTCTTTTTGCAGCAATAAAAGCTTTTCAACTGCATGTTGTCTAGTCCTTTTTTTTTTGGAAAGTGACTCTTGCAGCAACAATGTGTATAATGCATCAAACTTGACAACTTCAGGATTTCCTTGGGTCATAATTCTCCAAGTACTAGCAAAAGTCTAGTAAGAATCTAGCAAGGCATCAAGAATAGTCTACACAAGAGAACTATCTAAAATGACTTCACCTTCAAAAATAAGTTTCTCATTGATATCCTTGACACTAGCAAGAAAAGTGTCCATGTCATCTTCTTCATGCATAATCTTCGATTCCAACGTTTTACACATCAATGCAATTTTTTGCCTCATTGTGATTTGCATAAAGACAAATCAAAATATCACAATCCTATTTTGTAGATTTTGTTGAATGAATGTGAGTAATAGTGTGCTTCATAGAGGGGAAAACCTCCTAGTGAGGGAAAAAATACCCCGGCGTCCTAAGTGTGTTCATACCCATCACTACCACATGTATATGGTAGCAAACATTTAATCAAGATATTCTCTTATTAAATTCTTGATCAAAGCTCAATTTAAGGGGGATATTGCATTAATCCCATTTGCACCTTATAAACCTTTGTGTAGACACTTCCATAGAAGATATTTGTAAGACCCCCATTGCATACCTATTTAAATCTCTCATAATTTGCATCATTTGCAATAAGCATGAGCCTCATTCTATATTGATGAAGATGAATCAAATGAAGACATGAAAACCAAGATCAATGACATCAATGAAGAAGATCCACAAAGACAAAAAAAAAACTTGAAGACAAGGAATGGAGTCAAGCATGAAGTTGAAGACGACAATGAAAATGACACTAATTATCCCTTCTATGATTATGATGTACTCTATAATTGAACCTAGGCATGACTAAATGGCCACTTTGTGAACCATAGAGTGAGTCAATCAATTTGAACCACCTATGATGGATAAGTGTGCCATCACACAAAAACCCTATATGAATCACCTTAGAGTATCCATGACTAGTTCAAGGGGGAGTTATTTGATATTTCACCAGCCTTTGGGTACTATGGGAATGCCCTCTCTCTCTATGACATCATGGTCATACACTTATATGAGGCATAAATGTATGGATACATGATCCATGAAGACTTCATTAAGTGAAGTCAAAAGACTACAATAAAGAAGGTCCATGATTTCTATGCTTTTAGAATCCTAGACTTGGGCTATAAAATCACTATGTACTTAGCTCATTTTCAATCATATGCATTGCTATTTTCATTTGCATTTAATTTGGGCTCACTCATTATCCCACATTATGATTTATCCCATTATTATAATCACTCATGAGCAGTACTAATACCTATCCACCCTAAACTAATCGCCACATATTTAGAAATGAAACTAAACCAATTGCAAATCATATGCTTACTAGGAGGTGGAAAATAGCTTACACTTACCCAATGTCAAGTGCCCTTTCAAACCTGAAAGGTACATTACCCAAAGTTTACTCTCAAAAGGCCCACTATTTTTTGACTTGTTAAAACTAAATGAGAGGTTAGTAAAAATAAATCAATATCTCATTGATAACCCTAGGTGTTGCCTTGGCAATTCAAACCCCTTGGTATAATTCTTCACAGAAACTACTTAAGCTATCAGTTAATTACCAACATAGTCTACGGTGTCACTTATGGTGATTGTAAGAAACTTGATAAGGTAAACTTATCTACTGCCCCTTGGATGATTGATGATTTGTTTCCTTGGAAGTAAAACTTTAAAGAGGTCAATCTGTGAACCTCAACCATATGGAGTTATTTTGCATTAGCTACACCATACCCTTGAAAATATCATTCCTACAGACACAATGAGTGTTGTATAGAGACCCCTTAATTGCATGCAGGTCCTATCCCTTAGACTAACACAGTAAACAATGGATTTACATATTCACGGGCATTTAGGTAATCCCTATACCCATAAAGCACAACTTCCTATGTTGGCTAATTATACAGTGGGGTGTATGGTATGCTATCAAAGCCTAGAAATACAATATAGGATAGGGGCTTTGTCCAAGATGTCAAAAACCTAAAGACCTAGAGGAGCAATTTTGCAAACTCCCTAAGGTGGATAGTCTCCTCAAATGCAACAGGGTTGTAGCTCAAGGGTTGTAGCTCACTCCATCCTAAAGATTTTTCAATCAAAGACATAATGTTCGAAGAATGCAGGAATATGAACATTCCCCTGTGGAACATGTTCTTATCTATGGCACTATTGGTGCCAAATGAATGATTCTATTTACAAGAAAATGATCCCTTTTTCTCATCAAACTTTGGTATGTAAGCTTAAAGGATGCTCCACCTACTATGTCTATCAAGTATAAATAAATCTCAAGAAGCCCCTCTTCACATGATACTATACCTTTATACGGAAGTCTTGGTGTAGAGGATTTCTTTGTGCTCTAAGAAATTTCACATCATGTTTGAAGATAGCCTTTACCAATGATCGGTCTCACTAAAGGAAGAAAAGGGAACAAGAAGATATGTGAAAAACAAATAAGTAAAAACAATAAAAATCTCTTCAGGTTTGCTAATACAACCATGGGATTTGATTCTTTTCAAACTCCCATCCATGTGCTAGTAGAGACTCCAAAGGCGCTCCCATATATACACATAGCTTGACCAAAACCCCATTCAAATCAAGCCCAAAATTATCTTTGAAGAAAAAATAGAAAAATCCATTCCTTCTTTTTGTTAAATGTACAAGGCCATCTTGTTTATAGTTTTGGTGAGGTACGCTTTAAACAAGTATATAAAGTTTTAACTTATTTTTCCATACTTTTTATTAAGACCACATCTTTTCAGCTTTCTTATTTAACATCGTTAAATCATCAAGGAGGTAGGGGACTTAGTTCTCAGAGGGGGCACACATAGAAGGGGGTAACCTGTTATTAAAAATGAATATATACCTACACCCTCAAGACTCATCACATTTGAGTTACCCCCTACTTATGATATATAGTCATGGCCAAGCATGGAAGCCAAGTTGCATATATCTTTTTGCATTCAAAGAGTATTAAAAAACCCCTTTACTTACATGATTAAGGTAATAAAATAATCCCTTTTTCTTCAAAAATTTAAGCGTTTTTTTCTAAAATCAATTAAAAAATACTTTTTGTTGATATAATCATGTTAAAATTTTAGTAATTTAAAAATCCATTCATTTGAAGTCACATGGTAACTTACATGTTTAAGAGGTGAACCCCCCGAGTGCAGGACATCACCTTCCAATCTAATTTTCAAAAGCTGGATGTTAAGGATTTCATCTTAGGTAGTTGTAAAGGACTTGATATCCCTTTGCGGGACATTTGGAGGGCTCACATTCTATGGTATATGTGGAATCAAAGGAATGCTTCAATTTTCAAGCAAGACTCTTCCTACACTATATGGCTTCTACAAAATGAAAGGAATGGAACATTTGGAGGGCTCACATTCTATGGTATATGTGGAATCAAAGGAATGCTTCAATTTTCAAGCAAGGCTCTTCCTACCGCTTATGGCTTCTACAGAATCTGTATCCCCCATCTTAAAGGGCACTAGATGGAAACAATGGAGAGTAGTTGTCCCTCAGTTCTACCATGCTCCTATAGTCAGAATGCTTCAGCTACTATAAAAGTGTCTTTCTAACATGGGGTTGTCTCACCCCCCTCCTGTGGGGCCTTTGTATTTTTTTTTCTTTGTCTTTCTAATATAGTTACACCTTCTTCATTAAAAAAAAAATCCCTTCTAATGATAGATTTTTGACCTACAAAAGAGGAAATGAATGGCCTGTAGGTTACCAACGGAGTGATGGCATAGCAGGATAGGGTTGGAATAGAGTGATTTCATGATCACATAACAGGGTAGGGTGCTTGAGGGATTGTATTAGTGTGCAAAGGGAGTGTGTCTCTTCCTACAAGCCGCGAGCGTTTGCTGTGTGTTTTTTTCCGCAGAGGGTTTTCCCCCAAGTTGTAGAGTGGCGGTTGATATTTCTCTTTGTGTGGGTGTGTGGGGTGGGTTGGAGTTGGTGAGTGCTCGCGAGAAGCGACTCATCACTATCTACAAGGTTTGTGACCCATCAACATGGGACTCATACCATAGATAAGAAATTATTTTTTGCTTTAAAATTATCCTAAGGCATCAATCGATTGCGTTCCATACAACAACTGTAATTCATCATCTTGAGAGGAGGACGCCTGGGAGTAGTGCGCTCGTCATTGCACAATGCAAAAGCTATTGATAGTGGGATTGAAGGCTAGTTGAGCTTTGTGCACGGATTGTGATCCTTAGCATCCTCATGGATCGCGATCGTTTGCCCAAACAAACAAAGAAAGAAGGTATCATTAAATAAGCAGTTTGGGGGGGAGCTTCACTCGTCCCTTTGGGACTTAGGGAAATGTAAGAAATGCATGACAGCTTGGAGGGGGAGTTGCTTGATCCCTCTAGACAGGGAGCGGTCTTTTTCCACTGCAGAAGGGAGGAAAAGGGCATCAGATGCATATGTAAATGCTTCCAATCCGGAAAAAGATTTGAAGCCTCCTGCTCCGACATTGGCAGAGGAAATTCTGCACAGGGCAACTAGGCTAAGTCAAAATAGAGCTAAAGACGGTTACATGGTACATGCAGAGTTTAGCCTGGAAGAAGTGTTACAAAGCCTTCAAATTTGGTGTGCTCAATGAGTGGTGGTAGATTCTTATGGGCTGTTGGATGACGGCACATGGTCTGTTGGAGTGGGCCGCAACAATAACTAAGAATAGAAATGTGATCTGCCAGTTCACTCGTGATGAGAGGAAGCATCTAGGGAGCTTTCTTCTTTGCGTTTGGTATGCCTTGGTTACCCGCGTTCAACCCTAACTAGTGTGGCCGACGGCCTTCGGTCGCTTCTCTCTCTCTCTCTCTCTCTCTCTCTCTCTCTCTCTCTCTCTCTCTCTCTCTCTCTCTCTCTCTCTCTCTCTCTCTCTCACGCTCTGTCCTCACAGTTGCCGAAGATACAAGGCCACACTGCCGGATGAAGCAAGTTGTACCACGTGGCCCCCTGAATGTCTCTGCTTAATATATATCAACCCTAATGAAGAGTAAATGGATTTATGCCCAGTATGGATTACGTTCAAGGGCTGCCCTATCTGACTTCATGACCATATAGACTCCATAATTGCTATGTTGGGCCGAGTGGTATTCATTCCCAAACCATAGCATGTTCGATCGGGGTTGAACATAAATGTGTGTATTTTTGTGGACTATGAGTAAACCAATCCCCAATATTTGGATTTAAGAATGACACTTTCCGGCAAGAGTTAGCATTTTTCTCATTTGTGAATGCTTGCTACAAATGCCGAAGTATTGGGCACTATGCTAGGGATTGTCCTTAGGAGGAAGTTTCCTACACTCCAACGATCAAGACAACTTGGAGGCATGTTACCATGGAGGGAATGACCCTACGCTGGAAGATAAGTTTAGAGTACATGATATTTCTTGCAAGGAGGCAGCTGAAGAGATAGATTGCTCGTCGTCAATGGAGACACGAGTGGACGCAATTGCACGGATTGGACTCTCTAGGGGTGAGTCAAGCAAAGAGAATACGGGCTCGTCGATCGAGATGCATGATAAACCTGAGACGCTCATCTATCTCATGGTTCATACATGCTAAATGAAGACGGTCACCTTGACTTGAAATTAGGTGGAGCTCAGGACTTGAAGTTAGAGTCATGTTGCTCGCGTATCGTGTACCATGACCAACACCGTGAGTGTGCCGATACGAAAAAAAAGATGATTCTATCTTTTCCTTCTCTCGGCAATATGTTCCTTTTGTACTGGCTTGACGGTCAAGGGGTGTGCAGTGATAAGGCTATCCTCTTGGTGACAACCTCAAGTCAGCATTTATTCCCTTCCACTGCCTACAATCATAGGGTGGTTCCCTTTATCAGCTGGTGTATCTGGTTGTGGTTGGATTGTGGGTTCATACCTTGGCTTGGCTGGAGCATGGCTTTTTATGTAAATTTTTTTTGTTTTTAATACGTTTATCACTCACATTTTGTCTACATATGATGAAACAACATGGCAAGCCCATGAAAAACATTACTCTACTTGCTCATTGTATTTTTTTTTTCAATCACCATAGAGATTCCTCCGAATCTCAACCTTGCCCACTGAGAAATTTCTCTCACCCTTAGAAATGGAGCGACAAGGATTCAAACTCACACTCGCTTGACATAAGACATAGAGAGAGCTCTGGTAATCACTCAAGCAACCATTGCAAAGCCATGTGCATGAAAAAATATTACATGTCTCCTCGCCTAAAGCAGGACTATCGCAATGACATGTTGCACCTTGCCTATGTGTGTCCCTCCTCGTCCACCCCCACCTCACCCAATACACACTCTTCATGTCTGTGCCACTCTCCTTGTTCTCGTCACGTGCATTTATCTTCACGCTTTAATTTCCCTTGTAAATGAAACAAAGGTATCTCACTCGATTCTTTCAATTTTCTCATTGAAATTCATTTGCCCCCCCCCTTCCTTTTCCTTCCTTATTCGTTGAAGGAAGGCATATAAGCATCAAATCGTAATGTAGACTACAATCCACAGGGCAAATCTTTGATTTTCTTAATATTACTAATATTTTTAGTCACGTTCTTTCAGGTGGGACTACATTAAAAGTCTATGAATTCTATAATACCACTAAAAGCATCAGGCCCCTGTCAGACTGGGACACCCGCTCCGCCTTGGTTTTCGGAGGTCCAGCTAGGTTGCTGTCACACACAGCTTCACGACATCAGAAGCGACATTTTTCAAAGCCAACCAGGCTAGGGCAGGTGGTGAGCTCCCCGTGTTTGACGCTGCAAAGCAAGGCTCAGCACCCGTCAACAATTTTCCCACACGCCTTTTTGCAGATGACCATGGAGCCTCGAAACTTGGCCGAAGGTGTTTGCCCGCCCTCTGGCAAGGTGTTCGGGCCAACTTTGCCTTTTTGCTCAGTGAATGCAAGCTCGCCACCTAAGCAGGGCCTCCTCTTGCCTGCCCCAGTGTGACACATGCCTTTAATTATGTAGTCCCACGTTCTTTCATGTGGGACTACATAATTTTTAAAAGCTTTTTTAATTTCCGAGTTTGGGAGACCACACTACATAATTTTGAAAGCTTTTTTATTTTCCGAAATTGGGGAGACCACACTACCTGGCTCCACCTCTATTACATGGAATCTGCACAGATTCCATCTGTCCACGAGATTTTCGAAAGGCTTTGCTCCGCAGCAATAGAAGGTAGG
The DNA here is from genome assembly GCF_014529385.1 of Adiantum capillus-veneris. NCBI lineage: Eukaryota > Viridiplantae > Streptophyta > Polypodiopsida > Polypodiales > Pteridaceae > Adiantum > Adiantum capillus-veneris. The sequence goes on from NC_140960.1 coordinate 39,051,656, forward strand.
GCTCGACCTCAGGACACGGCCGCTACACCGCGGCCATGCGCTCAGTACGCGCAACTTTGTGTATAAAAAAAAGACTTCAAGCAGCTCCCGTGCAACTGCCGCCATCTCCCACACGTGCTTCTCCTCTCATCTCCGAGCTTCCACCTCTGCGCGTCAAATTGGCCCCACATGTTGCCAGTTGTCCTGGTCACCTCCTGCCCTGCCACGCGCTACTTTTCCGTTTGAATTGCCAAGGGATCCAGCCTTGCTCGTGTCTCGCACCACGACCCCATTGCGTGTTGGTCCATTCTCTGCGCGATCCTCCTTTGCCCATCCTCCAGTCCTTCTCAGGTGAGACCCCCCAGCTGCGGCCAATGCATCTTTTTACAAAGCAATTGTGGAAATTCCCAAAATGCCATTCAAACTCTCCAAATTCCCAAATACCAGTGGTTGCGAGAGAAATTTCTGCAAAAATAAAAGAGATGTTATAGTTAAAAGTTAAATTTGAGTCGGTTATGTGGGCTTTCAAGATTAAGTGCTTCGTTAGTTTTAAACATAATTGCTTTTTTTTTTTTTATTGCAAGGTAATTTGTGACAAATTGCGCTAAGCGCTCAAAGATCGATCTCAATTGTCAAACAAATAGGAACAAAGATTAGAAAATCCTGAAGAGAATCCAACCGAAATAGATACAAGGGTATTTAGAGAATTTTTGAAATTTGAAAGGTGTATTGGGAATTTCCAGAAATGAGAGGGGTATTTTTGTAATTATCCTTTAAAAAAAATATTGGCTCCTTGCACCTCCAATCAACACGAATAAACGGCCTAAGCTAGTCGGTCATACGTACAAGGTCAACTCTTCCTTGCTTGGCAACCCGCGACTTGCGTTCGTGACTCACCCCAACTACTAGGTCTGCGTAGGCATTTCAATTATCCTCCCTCTACTTTTGCTTCAACTTTGAGCACTCCCCCACCAACTTAACTTATCAAATCAATAAAGGAAATGTTTTCCCTTTTCTTTATCCAAAATGATCTTTCAAGTTTTCTTTTTTATTTTTTTATTTTTTTTTGTGTGTGTGTGTGTGGGGGGGGGGGAGGGGCGGGTTGTTTGTTTAATGCATCGTATTAATTAGAACTCTCTTATTGCCTACCTCGCATAGAATTGAATGCCACAACTTGCCAGACTACAAGGAAGGTCATGTATGCTAACAGCCGGGTCGCACCAGGGAAGAGTGGGAGGAGTGGGGAGAGAGAATACACTACTTTCAGCAAAAGCGAGGGACAAGCCAGGAAAGTCTAAGCACAGATTAATCTTGCTAGCGTTGGGAGAAATGAGGGGTTTAGGCTATATTTCAGGAAGACGTCTCCCATCCTCGTTTGTAGGGTAGCGTCTCTCAATCAGTAGCGAGCACGTCATTTGCATCCGTCCCTAAAAAAACACTTCCTTTACTCTGCAGCTGAGGTGCGACCTGGTTCGTTTCCATCCTCCCACTACCCCCTTGGTACTGGCGCGACTCGGCTCTAAGAGCCTCGTCCTCCTTGGCACCTGCAAGGCTTGCAAGAGCACGCGCTGCTCATGTGTTGGCTTTTGAGCTAGATAAAATTTTCATCGTTTCCCAGAGGTAAGTTGTGGTGCAACTTATTATTTTTTTCTCATTTTACTCTCCGAAATCAGCGCGGATTCTTTGTAGACATGTGGTAGCCCGTTCCCAAGTCTATGCGCTAAAAAAATCATGCTATCGGATGACTTTTTCTAGGGGTTATAACGGCTCAATCTTGCCCCCGTAAGTAATGTAAGGCTTGTGTGAGACTATCTTTTCTCGTGGTTGCAGCACCTTGAGCCCCCCTAGCCTCTGGATGGGATGGGGCTGTATTTATATCCATTGTAGATTGAGTCCAATATTAAAAATATTTTCATTCCATGATGGAGCCATTAGATGGCGCGAGAGAGAGAGAGAGAGAGAGAGAGAGAGAGAGAGAGAGAGAGAATGTGCAAGGGAGACATCATGTATCCAAGTGGGGGAGGGGGTATTCATAAGAATTCATAAGGTAATGGTGTACACGTTGAAAATGCCACCAATTTTATGACTTCAAGGTAGGTAATGATGTACATGTTGTGAATGCTAGGCCTACATGTACCCAGTGTAGATTGTGTCCAGCATTGAAAATCTTTTTATTCCATGCTGGCCATGTGAAGAGAGAAAGAGAGAGAGAGAGAGCATGTGCAAGGGAGAGATCATGTGTCCAAGTGGCTGTGCCACATGCACGATTATTGTATCAACTTAGACAAAGTCCAACATTGAAATCTTTTCATTCCACAATGGCCGTGAGGGGAGAGAGAGAGAGAGAGAGAGAGAGCGTACATGTGCACGGGAGAGATCATGTGTCCAATATGCGAAGATGACAAATATACTATCAAGACCAAAGTATGGTCACACGTTTTCCGAATTCATTTACTTAAATTTGAGGAATTGTTCATAGGAAATATCTTTTTTTTTTTCCAAACTAAGAACTACCAGTATTAGAGCCAGTTCACATGAGAGTATACTCCATAAAGAAATGTTAAAGAAAAAAACCTCAAGCTTGTGTTGAGTCTTGAGGGATCACGCGATATGTCAAGAAGCTACAAGGTCCCAAATAGAGATGGATCATTACTCATGATTCCGTACACATTGTTGGTAATTTACGGTCACGATGGCAAGAATTGCCCTATTCCGCTCATCTGAATTCTTGCTTTTACCAATGGCAATCATCACTTCTTTTCTTTCTTGGATTTAATCTTTGTGAAGCTAGCTGTTGAGCGGTCATTTTTGAAAACCCGATGGTTAGCTTGGCCTTCTACTTGTTGAAAGAGCGGAATCTAACAATTTGCGTACAAATTAGAAGCACTTACCTTTCACCACTTTTCCTCCTAACAATTAATCATTTTTGAAGAACCCTATCATCCAAGTCTTATATATCCATTTGCATATCTTGCCTGCCACACACCACAAATTGTTGGGCACACCCCAGAGCTGCTACACAATGGCCTATGGCCTTACATTACTCCTCCCTTGAGAAGTGTTTTCATCCTCAAAAGCAAAATTGGGATTTTTCTTGTTAACAACACTAATGTTTTCCCAAATGGCAAGTTCTTTAGCTCAGTCTTTCCACTTTAGCTAATGCTTGAATACATACATGATGACAAGTATTTGAATCATGATCGTTTAAAATGTGCTAAGGTACATGCGGCTGGGTTGGAGGCTCAATGAAATCGATCAAAATTTGTCGGTCAATGACTACTCTCCCTATGCAATTATTTATGTTAAGTACCTACATAACAAAAAACCAAGTGAATATGAGAGTGTGCATTAAAGAAAATTTGTAGTCCTTATCTCCAAGTCACTTGAGTATCTTAAAAGGCCCAAAATATTAAGGAGATAATTTACGTTCTGGCCTGTTTTTAGACTTTTTCAATAGTTTGGTACACATAAAAATACATCTTCTCCTTCCATGAAGGATACTTGTGGACCTTTTTCATTAGCATACATTTATATATATCACGAGCTTGTAAAAAAAAATCATGAGCAACTTTCATCATATCCATATGCTCTTGGAGAAAGTCCTTGACTTGTTAACATTCTCCAGTTGCCAACGCCATCATAACGAGTGATTTAGGTTAAAAACTATACATAAGCATGAAAGGGTTAAATCCAATCATTACACACTTTGCACTAGTGTAAGCAAAGTCTAAAATAAAGAGATAATCTTCCCAATTAGAGTGATTTTTACTAACTTACGTTCTTAGCATATCCTCTAGTACCTGATCTAAACATGTTCAGTTTGGCCATCCCTCTCTAGATGAGATGTATTACTGATGTTGAGTTATGTAACATGTGCAATCGTCTAAACAAAGCTATCTAGAAATGACTATTAAACATGGGGTCACAATCACTCACAATATTGCTAGACAATCTATTTGGAACTATATAGATTGTCAAGGAATATTTTTGCTAACTATGGAGTCTTAATCATAGACTTGAATGGAATAAAATTGTAAACTTTGATGAAGCGATTTATCACGAGCCATACCGAGTAATGACCTTGTATAGTGGCTAATAAACTCCCCAAAGATACTCTCACACTTACCATTAGGAACCTCCAAAGGATACAAGAGACATCCTGCCTTGGGCTCTATCTTTTATTAACTTGACATTTTTGGTAATGCAAGACATAGTCTTGAATATACCCATTTAAACCTCTCCAATAATATTGTCATTGTACAAGTGCATAAGTTTTCTTTATGCTTGGGTGTCATACACTAGGACTGTCATGACATTCGTGAAGAATTTGGTGTCAAATGTATGCATCTGTTAGTACACAAACTCTCCCCTTGTCGATGAACAAGTACCCATCATTTATGAAAAAATCCTTCCATCTTTGCAGCTCATCACTCATAATAGGAGAACTAGGTGTGGATGAAATAGACACATTGGCAGCATTAGGTTAGAAGGATCCTTCATTTTGACTTGACTCCACACCTTGAAGTACACATCATCATGCTCATATTTACCCTTGAGAGATCCCAAAAACTCACTTCAAAGTTCTCCAATATATTCTTGAAGAATCTCAACCTACTTGGCATTTTGACCCTTCCAATCACTTTGTTGTGTAATCATTTTGTACTCTCATGGTGAAACACAATTTCAAAATGAACCCCATATAAATAATGTCGCCACGTGTTCCTGATCATAAATGTATCATGTGCATAAATTAGATTATTAAACATGATGAAATAATCATGGACAGCTTCATACGTACTCGGTTAAACCATACATGCACTCGTATACAAAAAAACAATCACCGAGAGGGTGACTACTTAAAAGAGAGAGAGAGAGAGAGAGAGAGAGAGAGAGAGAGAGAGAGAGAGAGAGAGATGATGGCTATGGAGTTTAGAGCTTCTCACCGTGCTTTAGAATCGATTAGAGATTCTTGATTTGCCTCCGCAAGAGAGCGAAGATGAGAGCTACGTAGAGGTATTCACCACGAAAGCTTCCGGAGAGCGCTGCACCGTGAAACGAGAGAGAAAATAGTAAGCAAGTAGAGAGAGAATTTCCTTCTTGTTCTTCTCGAGAGAGAGACAGAGAGAGAGAAGAGCTTATGGAGATGATGATGAATAGCTTACAACACTCCGTATAATAGATATGTATAGCCTTGCGGTAGTAGACGCAATAGACGACACTGAAAACTGAGCACTCTATGCCAATTTATAGGTTCTGCAGCTGTCCGGAGTGTCCCCAAGCTATAGGTAGCACTAGTTCTCAGCGTAGATTAGCCTCCTGCTTTTGGAAAAGACTACAGCCTTTTCTAAAAACATGGCGCAGCTTTTGGTGGTCAACTCTCCTACTTACCATTCAATTTTTACAACAAAATTGGCCAACTTAACAGTATCCGGCCAACTAATGGAAACCGTAGCTAGACTATGCCGTGCCATGATGTCCCGACAGAATTATGATTTTTCCGTACTGGCCCGACGTATTTATGGTACCGCTTTTTATAAAAATAATTTTCGTAAAAATCTCGTTTGGTCCCGTTTTTGCTCTGGGTGATCGTTTTAAAAATCCGACGGAGACTAAAATTTATATTTTTATATAGATCATCAAAAAAGCACATTGCTTTTCAAAAACACCGAAAGGTACGAAAAGCTAAAAATAGCGTAAAAAGAAAAAAAAAGCAATTTTTTTAAAAATTGAACCACAGGTTTCCCTTGTCCACTGGAATAATAAAGCAGACTCGTTTTTCACTAAAAAGAACTAAAAATTATGAAAAGTTATAAAAGAGTGAAAAGCACTCAAAAAATAGATTTTTACAAAATTACACCATAGCTTCCCTGGAACATGTAGATTAAGGATCCGACCTTATTTTTTTGCAAAAAAACACCTAAAAGCATAAAAAACATAAAAAAGCTAAAAATAGCGGATTCTTTCAAAACTGCACCAAACGTCCGTCTAACCTACTAGAACATGGAAACGGCCTTGCTTTTTACTTTAGAACCTTCCAATACTGTCAAACAAGCGTCTTAAATCAAAATTTGGTAAAATAGATATTAAAAGCTATTTTTCTTATTTTTAAAAAGAGACCCGAAAATTGAGGATCTTACATCCTCCCACACTTGAAAAATTTGAGGTGTCCTCACCTCGACATGAAATCTGGATAATTTAGTATCATTACATCATCACTTTCCCAAGTAGCATCTTCTTGAGGATACGTTGACCATTTAACATGTTCAATAATGGTCCGATTAGGTAGAGGTTTAGTTCGACTTTGAAGTATCATTTTGGGATATACCTCAAAAGTCCCATCGGTGGAGGTAGATAATAGAGAATCATCAAGAATGTGTTGTGAATCAAGTACATATTTCTTGAGTAAACTTACATGAAAAACATCATGTACTTTTATGTGTGGTGGTAACAAGAGTCTTTAATCTTGATCATTAATCCTCTCTGTTATCACAAAAGGTCCACAATATTTGGAACTAAGCTTCTTACACTTATCCATTGATAAAGAACTACGTTTGGGTTTTACTCTTAGAAATACCGTATCACCTTCTTCAAAAAGTCTGACAGACCATTTTGGATCCGCATAACTCTTCTGTCTATCTTGAGCAGTCTTAATATCTTGCCATATAAGATCAGTTTGTAGTTGCATTTCATCCAACATTTCTTTGGATGCTTAAACTCGTATGAGAGGGTTTGTCCATTTGAGTGGAGTAAGACACTTTTATTCATACACTGCTTGAAAAGGAGACATTCCAATTGACTGTTGGAATGAGGAATTATACGCAAATTCAACCAAATACAAATATCTAATCCACTTACGCTGCTCATGCATACAATAAGCTCTTAATGTGTCCTCAATGATTTGATTTTTCTTTTATGTCTCCCCATCAGTTTGAGGGTGATAAGCAGTACTAAAGGTTAACTGGGTTCCTGTGGTGGCTGAGAATAAGGCTTTCCAAAAATTTGAGGTGAACTTTGCATCACGATCAGAGATTATTCAGCGAGGTAAACCATGATACATGAAAACACCTTCCATGAAAACTTGAGCTATATCCTTAGCCATAAACATTGTCTTGACTGGAAACAAATGGGTCATCTTTGTAAGCATATCAACAACCGCAAAAATAGACTCATATCCCAGAGATGTAGGGAGTCCTGTAATAAAATCCATGGATATGCATTCCCATTTCATTTGTGGAGCATCAATAGGTTGAATCTTACCAGGGTATTGCACTCGTTTATATTTTATACGTTGGCGTAAGTCGTAGCGTAAGTCTTAATGTATCCTGGGTGTCGTGCTATAGGTCTATCATGAGCTTCTTGTAATATTTGAAGTTTGATCCCACCTTGATTTGGAATACAAAGGTGGTTACTGAAGTAAAGGTCATCTCCTTCAACATGGAAGCCTTTGATCTCCCTTTCTTGCTTCTCTATGTGATTATTTAAGTTCATCAAATATTGGATTTTTATGTAATATGGATCTTGAGTCATACCTTCTTGAATAAGGTCAATTAAAGAAGTAGTAGAGGTTGTGACAGCCGCTACAGTACTCTTTCTGCTTAAGGCATCGGCCACAAGATTTTCATTTCCGGGTTTATATTTGATTCCAAAATCATATTTGCATAACAACTCCATCCATCTTCGTTGCCGCATATTAAGGTCAGGTTGGGTGTAGATCCACTTCAGGCTTTTATGGTCTGTATGTAGTTAAAATCTCCTTGCAAGAAGATAATGTCACCATACTTTAAGAGCATGCACAACGGCCAATAATTCCAAGTCATGTGTAGGATAATTTAACTCATGAATACGTAGCTTACGAGATTCATAAGTTACTGGTTTTCCTTGTTGAGACAGAACGCCACCGATTGCTTGTCTACTTGCATGAGTGAGCACCGTAAATGTCTTCGAGAAGTATGGAAGTTTTACTATTGGAGCATTCACCAAAGCTTATTTGAGTTTCTCAAAACTAGCTTGAGCACGTTCATTCCAAGTAAACACTTTAGCCTTCTTAAGCATATTAGTCAATGGAGATGCAATCTTAGCGTAGCCTTGAATAAATGTACGCTACCATCCTCTTAAATCAAGAAAGCCACGTACTTCTCGTACTAATTTAGGTGTAGGCCAAGCTATAACAGCTTTGATCTTATATTGGATCAATAGAAACACCATCCTTAGATACAATCAATCCCAAATATTCCACTTTGTCAGTGAAGAAGGTGCATTTGCTCCATTTTGCATAAAGTTGTTTTTTACGGAGAAGTTCAAGTACTCACCGCACATGTTGTTCGTGTTCTTCTCTGTTCCTTGAGTAAACCAAGATATCATCAAAGAAGACAAGAATAAAATCATCAAGATTCTCTCAAATTAACACGTTGGTCATGAGTTGCAGGAGCATTGGTAAGTCCAAAAGGCATAACTGTAAATTCATAATGTCCAAAACGCGTATTAAATCCTGTCTTTGATATGTCCTTCTCCTTGATTCGGATTTGGTAATACCCTGACTTAAAATCATTTTTTATGAAAATAGAAGCTCCATGTAATCGGCCAAGCAGTTCATCAATCCTTCGTATTGCATACTTATTCTTGACTATTACCTGGTTCAATCCGCGATAATCAATACAAAGATGTAGAGTACCATCCTTCTTCCGATTAAAGAGAACAGGAGTACTCCATGGAGAAACGTTGAGTCGAATGAAGTTTTGTTCAAGAAGTTGAGTTAATTGCTCCTTGAGTTCCGTAGATTCATGTACTGACATTTTGTTTGGTCTACGGGCAACTGGTTGAGCTCCTGGAGTAAGCTCTATTGCATTATCAACATCACGCTTGGATGGTAACTATGAAAGTTCTTCAAGAAATATATCATCAAATTCTGTTATCCATTCGGGTTCAAGTAAATCTAACTTCTTCTTCTTAGGATTAAGCTTTATTGCGTAAATCCTCTCATTCTTCCTATGACTCTTCATAAGTGTGATAAAGTTCACTAATCTGAGCTTAGTCTTTCCCCATTTCTCCGTAACTGTAACCCTAGAATTTTGGTCATTCTCGAAAGTCAATGAAGCATTTTTACAATGTATGTGAGCATCATTGGATTTAAGCCAATCGATTCCTAAGATTCCATCGTAGATTCCTATGGGTAAGACTCTAAAATTTCCAAAGTATCGTGACCATCCAAAACAAAATTCAAGTTACCTATTGAAGTAGAAGATCTAACCTTTCTGCATGTAGCTAATTCTATTCTGAGGTCTGTATCAGGGTGTTCATGAAAAATGAGGTTTCTGATACACTTAGGAGATATGAAAGGATGTGTACTCCTTGAATCAATTAGTAAGGTAAAATGGTTACCTTGATACTCCACTCCGTTCTCCTTTTGGATCTCTTATTGTTGTGTCCTGATACTTCCTTTAGCTGCTAAGGAGCCTTCTACAATGTGGACTTTTTGCCTTTGCTCCAGCTTCAGTTTCTTTTGCAGTGCAATAATCTGAGCTTTCAAGGCTTGTACAGCGTGGTTTTCCATTCTTGCACTTGCTCTTGCAGCCCTTGGGTTCCCTCTGAGAAATTGTATGGTCAATTCTTGGAGCTGTAATTTGTCCTAAGCTCTATTATCTCATCACGAGATGCCCCCAGTTCATCTTCTATTTTCTCTTTCTCCTCTTGCAGTTTGGAAATCTCCTTAGATATCTCAACCATCTGGAGGGTGAGGGTATCCCTTTCCGCTTTAGCTTCTTTCAAGATTTTTCTTTGTGCTTCTTGCTCTCTCTCTGTGCTTTCTTCTCTCTAAATAGCTCTTTGTAGTTCTTTGTTGAGGTTGTCACGCTTTCCTATCAAATTTTCCTCTCGCATCCTGAGCATGATGTTTTCCTCAACCATAGTGACAAACCTTGTTCAGATTCTATCCAAAATTTGGTGGGAAGCTCTCACATATTCTTCATTTACTTCCACCACACTCTTTGATGCTAGCGTAGGTAGTGGTCCAGCGAGGGGGACTTGGTGGCCCATGCTTAGTAGCACTCCCACAGAAGGAGGATGCCACGGGTTCTCCAGAGGTCTCCACCTTGGTACTCGTGGGATTGGTACTATCTCCAGTATTCTAGGCAGTGATAAATCAAATTTTAGTGCTCTTCTTTGAGTACCTTGATCTTGTGGCTTCTCCTCGGTTTTTTCTTCTTTCTTTGTAGCCCATGCGGGATAGAGGTGCCATATATAGCCTCAAAAGAATCCTTGAAGCTTTGAGGAGATTGTCATAGGTGCATCTTTTGGTCTTTTCTTTGGCCTTAGGTGTTGGCTCAGCCTCTGATTTCTTCTTTGGCAAATCCTTTTGCTGGGATGTGGAGGGTTTCCGGCTTGGAGATTGTTGGGTATATCCGGGGGGAGATGCTGATGGATTTGTGCTACCTCCCTCCACATTGGACTCTTTTTCCTCTTCTCCCTATGATTCAGGCTGCTCTTGCAACTTCCTCTTGATATCTTGCAGTTTCTCATCAGTGAAGGACTCCACATTTTGATGTTATATCACCCTCTTGGAATCTTCATATGCTCAAATATAATGATCAAATTGATCCTCTAAGGGGTGAGAGGAACTCCCTCTCATTTTCTTTGGTTTTAGTACCCAATACTCCTCAAAATCACCCTTAGTCCTCGCTCAGCCTTGAATTTCTCAATCAGTATCTCGATGTGGGCCGTTTCTACTTTGGTGGCTCTTCCGTTGCAGCAGAAGGGGTTATTAAATTTCATTTTTTCTCACGTATTCACATACAAACGGGTACCATAAAATGGAATTGGGAGAAAAAATTATAGAATCAATAGGAAAAGGGTTTATTTTATTTGTCAAAAGTTTAAGGAGTTTTACTAACAGTCCTTGAATGCACACAATATACACATTTTATACATAGTGACTCCCAAGTCACAAGTTCTCATAAGTAGAAGTCCAGTACCTTCTTTTCCAGGATTCCAACTTCTAAACATAATTTTGATGAACCCAACACAAAACTGCCAGGGTGAGAGTTTGTGGATAACACAGATAATGCAGAGCAACATGGTATGAATTTTGACCCAGCAACAAAGCAAATGCTCCAAGCATTTTCAATGTTCATGCAACAACAACATGCCACTAAAAGAAGCGAGATTTCAGCTACCACAGCCATACAAACAATCATCAAAAAAATGGATCAATTTGATTGCAAAGATGTCACCAAGTACCTGCATGAGTATGTGAAGGAGATGGAACTACATCGCATGTCAAAAGGTGATACGATTCAAAGTTTTGAGCTATTTGTTGCTCAAGAAATTAGGAACATGTAAGGGCAATCAAAGAAGGGCATGTAAGAAATTGGAAAGAATTCAAATTAGCTTTAAAGGAGGAATATTTCATGCAGGAGTCTGAAAGTGTGACAGAAGAATATTCTTAGAATCCGTAGTCAAGCCAAAGCAAGGACCGTCAATAATAGAGCTACTTAGGGAATTTGACTGGCACTATACACAAGTCAATAGGACAGAAAAGGCCACAAGAGATGTAGAGAAGACATATCTTTTCTTACAAGCTACATGTAAAGAGTTTGAGGAGAATTTGGAACTGCTTCTTAAAGATAATGCTGAGCAAGGACTAAAGGCCGACTCGAATGATCTTGAAGGTGATGTATTACTACTTGCCAAACGATAAAGAAGAAGGGGCAAGATGGTAGTAAACATTACAAGTCCTTCTTAACTTCTCACAAAATGGTAAATCTTTCTTTTGTAGCTCCTAAGTTTGACGAGTCCGTGATAGATGAGATTGTGAAGGGAATGCGTGACTTGAAGGTAAAGCTTACAAAAAAATAAAACCTCTTCATTCCAACTAATTAGAAATCATAATTCTCCTTAGTGGGGCCACTAGAAGATGGGGAGGGGGAATGGGAACACACCCAAAAATACACACAAATTCCTCTCTATAGCCCACGACATTCACAACACACCAATTCTCTCAAGAGTACCTTTGAAATGACACACTCTCTAGAAAAACACACTGAATTGAACACCAACAAATGCACACACCCCTATTGAAATAAGCACTCATACACAATCCAGAATGCTTCAATCCCATAGGCCAGTTCCACACACAATACCTCTCTCTCTCTCTCTCTCTCTCTCTCTCTCTCTCTCTCTCTCTCTCTCTCCACCATAAATGGTTTGGGGGTACACTCAAACATCAACAACGACACACCAAAGAGTATCAAAATGAGAGAAGGGTATGGGGGAATGACAACAAGGAGGAAGGCTATGGAGTTTGATTCATGAAAAAACAATAGGGTACACACTTCTTTGCCACTTGAGGGCTTCTCTCTTCTCCATCTCTGGGCTAAAAGGACAAATACAATTCAAAAAAGGGTCCCTTATAGGGTGGTTTACAATTTTGGTAATTGTATCTTCACTAGACACATGTTTGAGCTCATTTTAGTACATTCTCATGGTGATTTTATCCTTTGGGAGGGTGTTGATGCTTTGGTGAGTTTTGTAGCTCCCTCTCTCCTAGAGTGATAGAAAGGTCACCTGGGGGGGGGGGGGGGGGGGGGGGGGGGGGGGCGCTCTTGTACACTACAAAAAGGCAGAGGTCCTATGGCTGCCTACATGTGAATGAGCCCTATTGGGCACCATCCTTGGGGGGTTCACCGTTCAGTACCCCCCTATATAACGTGCGTTTGTGGGGTATTAAAAAAACCCCTCTTTTAACATGTCTAAATGAATAAAATGACCGCTTATTTTATTATTTTTTTCCAAAATTGAATATTAAAACCCCTTAATTTAATTTATCTCTATTAAATTGCCTAAAATTTTTGCATTTTAAAACCCCTCCTTTCGAACTCACGTTATACATTAACATGATTACATAGTGCACCCCCCGAGGCACCATCAATCAAATACCACCATTAACAATAGCGAGCACAACAATCGAGGGCCGTGACAGTGCCGCTATCACCACATGCATGCACAACCACATGAGTGATCTAACAGGCAAGGAGGGGGGAGGGAGCCATAGATCCCCTCGCTCCTCTCTTTAGAAACCCCATATGGGGTCACATTTTGATATATATACCCGTCCCTAGAACTTCTAGGACCCGCATGTGGATTTTCAACATGCCATGTGGAACCTCCAAGAAAATCGCATGCCACGGGTCATTGAGATCCCAATACTTTTAGAGAATTTTTTCTTTTTGGGTACACCTTTGAACTATCCTAACCATATGCTTGAGCATGAGATGGTCTCCCTATAGATTCCCAATAGAAATCTATTTTTCCAACTGCAAGCCACCAAAACACCGTCGCATTTTGGTAATTCAACGACTGTGAATGAAGGGCCCCAAAATGGAAAGAATCCATCTGCAACCACCTTTCCATTGTTACTTACTTCAAACTTCAAACTTTAATATGTCAATTTTCACAACTCTGATTGATGGGCCTTCAACTCCAACTAGCTTGAAATACTTCATACTACCTTTGCAAACCCTAACGAGCTTGAAAAACCCGATGATGACATGTTTATTGAGGAGATCAAAATGGTACAGAATTGGATCCCACCAACAAAACATCAATTGCTCATAGTTGGACCATCAAGACTCCAATTTCCTGATTCAAATAGACAGACATGCTCCATAAAATGAGCACCTTAAAGCTATCATCTCACATGTATTTGAATCATCTCGCTATACCCATCCAATTTGGTGAGAATCTACAAAGAACTCTTTTCTTCAGATTGCCATTTCTTGAGCCATATACCTTTGATTGATAGGCCGTTTGGACTCCTAATGCACTTCCATTCTTACACTTTATACTCTTTGGTCAACAACCTTTGATAAGTCCCATAATATAGTCTTTTGGTTGTAATAACCCCAAAATGCACACACATTTGTAACTAGTTGTGTGCCCTAGACCTTCATACATGTTATATCACCATCACATGCACTCATAGATATCCATGGCCCTTCTTTGCCCTCTTCCTAGCACAAACCTAGTTTAGTTGTTGTAAGATCCCCAATTTTTGGGTCTCTTTTAAAAATAAGAAAAATAGCTTTTAATATCTATTTTGTCAAATTTTGATTTAAGATGCTTGTTTGACAGTATTGGAAGGTTCTAAAGTAAAAAGCAAGGCCGTTTCCATGTTCCAGTAGGTTAGACGGACGTTTGGTGCAGTTTTGGAAAATTTTGTTATTTTTAGCTTTTTTATGCTTTTAGGTGCTTTTTTGCAAAAAGCAAGGTCGGATCCTTAATCTACGTGTTTTAGGGAAGCTATGGTGCAATTTTGTAAAAATCTGTTTTTTGAGTGCTTTTCACGCTTTTTATAGATTTTTATGAATTTTAGTGCTTTTTAGTGAAAAGCGAGTCCGCTTTCTTATTTTAGTCCACAAGGGGAATCCGTGGTTCAATTTTAGATTTTTTTTCTCTTTTTACGTTATTTTTAGCTTTTCATGCTTTTCGACGTTTTTGAAAAGCAATGTGTCTTTTGGATGACCTAAACATAAAAATAAAAATTTTACTCTCCGTCGGATTTAAAAATGATCACCCGAAGCAAAAACGGGACCAAATGGTATTACGGGAATTACTTTTATAAAAAGCGGTGCTGTAAATACGTCGGGGCAATACGGAAAAATCATAATTATGTCGGGACATCATGGTGCGGCATAGTCTAGCTATGGTTTCCATTAGTTGGCCGGATACTGTTTAGTTGGTCGATTTTGCTGTAAAAATTGAATGGTAAGTGGGAAAGTTGACCACCAAAAGCTGTGCTATTTTTTCAACAAAGACTGGAGTCTTTTCCCAAAAGCAGGAGGCTAATCTAGACTGAGAACTAGCGCTACCTACAGCTTGGGACACATTAAGCAGTTCCAGAACCTATAAATTGTCATAGAGTGCTCAGTTTTCAGTGTCGTCTGTTGCGTCTACTACCGCAAGGCTATACATATCTATTATACGGAGTGGTCTAAGCTCCTCATCACCATCTCCATAAGCTCTTCTCTCGAGAAGAAGAAGAAGAAGAAGAAGAAGGACACTCTCTCTCTACTTGCTTACTATTTTCTTTCTCGTTTCATGGTGTACGTGCTCTCCGGAAGCTTTCGTGGTGAATACCTCTAGTAGCTTTAAACTCCATCGCCATCACCTCTCTCTCTCTCTCTCTCTCTCTCTCTCTCTCTCTCTCTCTCTCTATGTTGTTTTACTGAGTAGTTACCCTCTCGGTGATTGTTTTTTCGTATACGAGTGCATGTATGGATTAACCGAGTATGTATGAAGTTTCCCAGTGATTATTTCATCATGTTTAGCACGATGATTTATGCACATGATGTGTTTATGATCACGTGCGTGCATAAAAAGCGCTTTTCGTTTCACGTCATAGAGGTGGTAGGAATACTATTTTGGCTATACTTCACAAACCGTTATGAATCAGCCCGAACCCTTTATAACAAAGATAAAAAAACATCATTTAGAACATTTTTCCTTTTAGGTGTCATGTGAAAATCACGCACAAGCTAAGAGATATGGTCCAAAAACAGCTTGCTGCCCACTACATAACCATTTTTTTTTTACTCCAGGCTCCTTGGAGAACCACTATATAGATTCATCGGATGGGCAAACCCACTTTACCAATTGAAAATCTTGATAAAACTTGATGATAAATGTATTTAGGTCTCCATTATCACTTCGGGAATGCGAGTTATTAATCGTTCCATAACCGGTTTTACCTACGTATGTAGGGGTGCTACCATATGACGTCGTGATTTGACCGAACTGTTTATATAGATTTATGGTTTGTTTTGGTGAGTTGATTTCAATCATTAGATGCCCATAAACTTATGTGAAGGTATATGGTTAGACAACCCAAACCGCATAGGCAAATATGATTAAAGAGACTTTCGTTTGGGGTTATTGTTTGTTGTGTGAGTACCATATGGGTAAAGTGATGTGATAGAGTGATAGTTTGTATTATGGAGCTGAACTTGATGCATTGGTTTGAGGTCAAAAAAATTCATTTGCATGTTATGCATACTCCCAAAAATGTCAAAAATTTATTTTTGCATATGTGTGAAGTTATGGTTTATGGTTGACCTAAAGGTCGGAGCTGTTTTGCATCATGTTTATGGTATTGGAATGTTATCATATGATGTATGGGAGCTTAGGGGATTGATGTGGATGACGCATGTGCATGGTTCTAATTGCTTTCCACCTTTCTAGCTCAAGAACTAGCTCTATGTGCTAGAGGGGTGAAGTGCAGATCTGATGCATCAACTTGCATGGTTGGATGTTGCCAAAATTGGATTTTTATATCATTATTAGTTACTGGTCGGACTCTTTTTATGCATCAAAGAACCATGTCTTGAGTGTCATGTGTATGGACTCCGATTGACTGCAGGAGATATGTCAAACTCCAAGTACACGTGGGAGTTGGTTTGGTGTGATTATGATTTGTGGTTACGGGATGAGATTCCCTCATGGATTATGGTTGCATGTTCCATTTAGAAGGGACATTTAAAGATTCTATGTTGTCATTCTCTTACATCTCTATGCACTCTATTTCACCCTCCATTGTACTCTCTCTCTCTCTCTCTCTCTCTCTCTCTCTCTCTCTCTCTCTCTCTTCACGCAATGCGGTGCACACATATAGATTCACCCTCCACAATGTTATATTTTTCTTGAGTACGCTTTCATTCATAACACCCATTCAGGGGTAGCACTAGCCTCTAGGTACCTCTAGATGTAGTCCGGCTCATGGAATAAACTCCATGCTTGGTCGGGCGTTGAGAACTCCTCCCCTTATGCAAATGCTTCCGCAACTCTATATTGAAAATTGTGTAAAGGTATAAATTTTGTATTTTGTGCACAGACCCGCAGGGAGGGGTATTTCTCACCTGGTATCAGAGCCAATGCTTAAGGTTATGGGGATCTAGCCTAAAGCCTGATACTAGTCGGGTTAGTGATGCACCATGCACGCATTCATGCATGCTGTTTGAGAAAGGACATTGTATTCATGATGCATCTATAAGTGACATTGGTTGGTGATACTTGTTTGACTTGTCTTCTTGAATGGGATCGATATTTTTTTGATCGAAAGACTATCGATCGAAAGAGTAGAAATTATTCAAAAATACCACGTATTATATGAGAATAAGCAAATAATGATGATTTATTCAGTATAAATTGCATTATTCGATTGAATAAATGCAACCCAGGTGGTCGTACGCAAGCCAATTGGTAGCACTGATGATGCTTTTGCGATTTTCCTTGCCTCTAGCAGATGTGGAGCCATTCAAAAGAATCCGAAGCTCAAATGACATCCTCAATTTGAGTATGATGAAAAGGAGGCGATTTCTAGATAGCGAAGGACCACACTGATGATAGCAGGTGAGAGGTAGTTAGAATGCTAGTTGTTGAGTGAGAAAATGTCTCATACGCAATTTATTTGTTTAACAGCCAGCAATTCTTTTGTCGTTTCTTGATCATCACTGCCTCGAGAACGAAAGCCAAATACCGGATTTCAATGAGTCAAATATGTATTAAATACAAGTAGTTGTTAAATACACATGTGGATGTGATCCGCCATAATCTAATGATCTTTTTCCTCCTTTGGTCGTCTCCAAATTCTTTAAAAAGGTTCTCAATTCACCAGAAATAGTAGCTCATGCATCACTTAAGTGACCAGGTTGGTTGCTTTTTGAAATTTTCACTTTTTATGCGTGAAATTGTTTCAGATGCATAATTATGATTGGGATGTGAGTGTTTTTTTGCACTTAGCCTGTGATCCATTCTCTCTTTGAGTTTATTCTATTTAATAAATAGAATGCTTGTGAAGGTTTGTGCATGTGTACGGTTGCATGTATGTGCACGGGCTGTTAATTTGTACATGGACTCACGTGTGAGCATATTCTTGTCATGTGCAGGTATCAATGACATTGTTTGTTGTTTGGAAAGTTGATAAATTAGGTCAAAGACCCTTGCTAAGCAGAGGTGTGAGTGGCCTTCTAAGTGGCATGGTCTTGGAGGTTGAAGGGTTCCTTTCACTTCTGAGTTTTGTTTGTAGCCTCTTGAAACTGAAAAATTCTTTGTTTCTTCAACCGATCATGTAGATATGTACTTTGTTCCTTCTGGCATTGTATTACCCTTTTGCTTAAGGTGCATTTGCTTTGGCGATCATTGCCCTCCTACTCTAGATGATCTCTCACAACTTACGTTTCTTTTGAGACCACTCAAGGGCCTTCTTATTCAATACTTGTATCTTTGGATGATCTTTAACAACTTAGGTTTCTTTTGGCTCTATATCATGGTTTATGGTATCTGAAAATTTTCCACTACGAGCATGAGGATGGGCTTTCGGCATTGCATTGCTTTTGAAATTTGCATCAAATGTAGTTGTTACATTTGCATTCTTTCATTTAAGGTACATATTCCACAATTAGGTTTGCTAGAGAAAAGTTCTTGTTTTTCTGTATGACTACATGTCCTTTTTACTTGAATGTTTGTTGGTCTTCCTGCAGATCACAGTGTGTTATCCCTTTCTGAGGTAATGTTAGCTAGAGTCACATTGTATTGGAGAGATTATCAACAAAGATGTAACTAGTGGCAATTGTCGTGTCACAAGGACAACTAAGGAATGGCTATCACTGGGGATGCATCATAATGGTAGCTATCATAGTCCAAAGATGGGATAGCGACTGTTGGGACTATTTAGCGGCAGTAATATTCAGTTGTAGGTCAGTATAAATTGTTAAATGTGAAGTGGTAGGAGTAGCACACTTTGTATGAGAGATTCCTAACATCCATATAAACTACCTTGTGAGCTTTTTGGTGTTCAGATATGATCCAAATAAACATCAAACATGCCAATTCCTCTATTGTCATACCTCAGTTTGACCACAATTCTCTGGCTCAAATTTGAGTTATAGTTCCGATTGAGATACTTGAATGGAGCCATAGCTCTCTGATTCTTAATCAAACCATGGTTCTCTTCTTGATGATTTAGTTCTATCAACATTAGTGCCAGATTTATTATGGAGATTATTAGGAGGTAATAATAGTTCCTCAAAACAAATTTCACAATATACCTCATTGATATGAAGAATATTATTCTTGTATATGTAGTAGAAGTGGCAATGGATTGTTTAAATGCTTCTCGTGACTCCATAATCTAGCTAAAGTTAAGGTGACATTTTCCTTTGACGTGCTTGTTGCAGCATAACTCACGTAGCGATTGTTCAATTCTTAAGTGAATTACAAGGCTTAATTGTACATGATTTTTTTTTTAAAGTTCATATTATGTAAATAAACAATCATGGATTCTCTACGCTGTGTTTATTTGATTGCTTATATATATAGATGCAGGGTTGCAAGAGTGCAGGGATGAGTGTGAAGTGTTGAGCGAAGCAGCATGGTGAAGCTCGATTTGAAGTACTCGCATAAGTCATTGCTCAAGGATAGACCATAACAAATGGTAATGAGGGAAAGGGTAACCCCTTGTGGTTTGATTTTGGAGCAGCAGGTGGATCTTGTAGCTTACATGGTGGGTTGACGTATGCGATGGGGATATTTTTTGCAGATCTATACTATTGTCTGTGGCAATCGTGTTGGATTGACATTTAGTGTATGAGAACTATTTTGTAAGGTCAAAGGATTTGTAAGGTGATTGTGAACCAGGCACAATACATCTGGCTAGTATAGTTTTGTGCGGGTATGTAGGGTTTCGGGGTACTTGTGAGTCAAGTCTCTTGCTGTGAATTGTTCCAAATGCCGTGGGTTGGTTGATTATTGAAAGTTAATATATTTTCATAGGTAGCATGATGAGTAATTTCACCAAGAAGTAGCTTGAGGTAATTTTGGGAGACATGTTGAGTAGGGCTAGGAATTTTTCTCTTGAAATTACTAGATGAATTAATATTTTATATATTCGAGTTGCTAGATGTACTAATAGTTTCATAATACATCTCAAACTAGCAAGTGAGCTTGAACTCTCTTGATTCATCTAGCAATTATCTTACCATATAGCTACTCAACTTACTATATGGTAAGAGGATTGCTACTTGAAGCATCTAGGAGTAGTCTCATGCTTACTAGTTTGCACTTTTGCTAGATGTGTGTATTGAAACTAGTAAAATATCTAGCAACTATATAATTTTTGCCATATGGTAATCCATCCAAAGCTCCTTGTGACCCACTCCGTTGATTCCAACTATCTGTGTTGCACTCAATTGTAATGTCCAACATGCTAACATGGCACCATATGCACTCATGGGTGTCGCCTCCTCTGGCTATCGTCACCAACGAGGGATACCATGGGCTTGCTTATGAAGAGTGTATAGGTTTTATATTTTAAGTCTAATTATGGTTTTGGGAATACGTAAATGTCAGTGCATTTGCTCGCAACTAGCCTTGCATGTTACCATGAGTCGCAAACTCGTTATACCGCCTAAGATCTCATGCTAGAGTGTGGTCCTAACCTCTCTTTCTCTCAGCACTACGAGCTCTCTTTTGCCCCTTTTCTTCATTGCACATGGCAAGATACACTATTCTTCCAAGCTTCTTCTTCTTTAGTTAATTTCTCAGGATAAGAGTGAGTCGTCCACTATAAGCTCTACACACTCTAATTCGGGGCCTGATTACAATGATGGACGGATGAAAAAATGATTTTTTTTTTGTTTTGATTGTCCTTCCATTTCCTTCTATTGCGAGACTCCCATTGCACATGGCAAGATACACTATTCATTGCACATGGCAAGATATACTATTCTTCCAAGCTTCTTCTTCTTTAGTTAATTTCTCAGGATAAGAGTGAGTCATCCACTATAAGTTCTACACACTCTAATTTGGGGTCCGATTACAATGATGGATGGATGAAAAAATGAATTATTTTTGGTTTTGATTGTCCTTCCATTTCCTTCTATTGCAAGACTCCCATTGCTTTTATTATATCTCAAATTTATTTAATTAAAGAATTATATTTCCAAATCTTCTCTTCTTCTACTCTACCGCACAAATTAATATATGCATATATGCTGATCACACTTGCACATAATCAGAGCTATATGCGAATGGAAAAAGATAAAGAGCACATTAGAGTGAGAGAGAGCGTGCAGGTGCACCTCCTAAACCAGAGTGCTACACCGGCATGACAAGAGAGAAGAGAGGAGAGGAGAGAAGAAGTACATAGGAGCTGGGTGCAATCTCCCCCCGTGCAAGAGTGATCATTTTCCTCTTGCACGTATTTAATTTTAGATTTCTTGAATGTGCGCTCAAAGTGAATACATACTCACCGGCCAAACATAAATGGACATGGCTCATACATGTACCAAAATTTGTAGCACCCTATAGTATGGTTGTCAACATTGGATTTAGCTCACATCTACATTCATGTGCTTCCAAAGGTGCTTCATGTATTTATTTTGTGTGCACTCTTGGCAAGTTGTATTTGCTTTTGAGTGACCCGACACCCCCAATGCATGTATATAGATATGGAGCCATGCTCCTAGAAGCCTTGATTTTCCCCTTCTCTTGATAGCTCAAAAAGGACATATCAAAAAGATACTAGCCAATTAAATATATGGAGACTTGCTCCTTTATTTAAATATGCAGAATGATGTATAAAACATCTACATTAAATCATTGACAAAACATGCCTCATTTGATCAATAGTCATCACCAATTACCCTTGTAAGATCGTCGGATCTTGTTTTCCAACAATGGGTTGATCATGAACAAAGAGACTGTCTTGAGGTTAGAGAAACTTCCCTAGGAGCCATGCCTTTTTCCTTACAAGTCATAGGCCATGCCTGACTTGCCTTTACTGCTAGGCAACTTTGTTTACCTGCTTCAGCTAGGATTGCAATCAATTGATAAAAAAACTAAAAGAAATCGCCTTCTTCAAGGTTGAGAGGCGACATAGAAATTTACTTTGGTCCAGTCAATCTACCTTATCTTGGAGTCCATATGGTCCTACATTTCCATGAAACCTTGTGTATGTCGTGAAACTTGAAGATTCAAGAGCCTTTGTCGATCCTATCATTTTTGCAATTTCTTGTAGCTTTGTAATAAACATCTTGCAGCAATGAGGTAGCCGAGTTGTTCGACGTCAAAGTGGTTGCATATCCAAGTACTCACATCCCTAGCATGGCCAGTTCATGCAGCCTTGAGGTTGTGCGCTCTCACATGACCTTGGTTGTTTGAAGCCATGCTCAAACTTTGCAGCAATGTTTTTCTTGTTGCAACTCCAAATCTGGAAAATTATCCATGTCGAAGCTACAAAACTTCAATGGCTTTGCTCTGGCTTGCCAAAACTACTTTTTTTCTTCTAACCATGCAGAGCGACCTCCCTTATGAGTAGAGGTTGCCCAAAATAGGGTGGGTGCCCCTTTGCTAAAATTATATTTAAAAAAAGAACTTATTGTTTACTTTGAAATTCTCCAGCAATGGTGTTTTAGTAGCATTGAGAAATGAGCTCATTCTTGGCTCTAAAACTTCCCTCTCATATTGAGAAAGGATGGCACCATCGTTGATGTGGAGTTTTGAGCTATTTTTAGGCTATTTTTGACCATTTTATGGCCATTTTTAACCATTCTTTTGCCCAAAAATACACATTTTTGTCCATAAAAATCCCAAACGAGCTAGGAAAAATCCCATTGGGCTCAAATTTCATCTTGAACCTCATTTTCCCACTTGGTAAGCACTTTGGACACGTCTTTACGTCCCCGCACGAAACTTGCTATTTTTGACCAAGATCGCCCGCATTGAACTTTCTAGGCAAAACGAGCGTACCACTTTGAAACACTTGACATTTGTACATTCCTAAAGCAAATTAGGTGTGATTTAATGTGTTAAAACATGCCGTAGTGCAACATCCCCGGCCTCGCCTTCCTGGCAAGGTATGTACACGCATGCTACCATGGCATCCGTTTTTGCATTGTACATTATTGTAGCATTTGGTCCCACACATCATTAACATTAAGAGGGAGGTAGATATTTTTATTTTCACATTATGCATGTGCCATGGTACGACATCCACCCCCTCTAAACCTGCACATCCTCCGGCATGTGCCACACATATCTTTTTGCAGCAAGTTCTGTCTTCATTTAAGTCCACATACATGTCAATTTCATTAGCACTTGCAACAAAATCTAGCGCATCATCCTCTTATTCTTCATCCACATCCATAACATCTTCAACAGAGCCTTCATTCTGAATTTCTTGTGAATCAAAGTGATCTGTATCACCTCTTCTTTTGAATGACTTGATTCTTTCCCCTGCGATGGGAATCTTCATTTTTGTCCCATCTAATTCATGCAAGGTATAAGTTGCATTCCCATGTACATGCTGAACCACATAAGGACCAAACCATCTCTTTGAAATCATTCTTATTGTTGAATGTTCGTTGTCAAGACTGCTGTCATACACCAACACCCAATCACCTTCCTCAATAGCTTTAGGTATGAGCCTATGCCTTTTATCAAATCTATCTTTATTCATTAACCTTGCATCTTTCAATCATGCTATTGCATTCTCAATATCTTGAGGCCTTCTTTCTAATTGTTGTATGTGCAAAGCAAGAAGGTCTTCCCTACTCATTCCATCTTCCTAAGGAAATACATTCCATGTGGGAATTACATCCTCAATGGGCATTATAGGTTTCTGACCATACATCAACTCAAAAGGCATATAATCAGTAACTGAGCTATGAGTTGTACGATCAACCCATAAAGTATAGGGAAATAACCTAGGCCACTCTCCCATTTTACCTTTGCAGGCCTTAGCCAAAGCTTTAATGATAGAAGGATGCCCACGCTCTAATTTACCGTTTCCCTCAGGATTATATGCAGTAGTGAGAGAAAGTTTAATGCCCAACCTACAAAAAAACTCCCTTGCTTTGTCAGCATCGAACTCACCCCTGTCCACCGCTGTTATTTTCCCAACACAGCTAATTACATCATCCAAGAGAAACTTACATATCCCTTTTGTGCTTTTCGTTCTTAGAGGACGACCTTCAACTTGGTTGGTTACCACTTATAGTGCATGGTCAATAGGTAAGTAGGGTGCAACCCATCATGATGACGTACATTTGAATACATTTGACAGGTTTCACAAGACTCCGCAAAGTGAGATACATCTTTATACATACCTTTCCACCAATACCTCTCTTTCATTTTAGTAAAGGTGACCCATACAACTCTATGCCCAGCATAAAGACTCTCATGAAATTTTTTCATAAGCTCATTTTGAACGTCTTTATCATTCACGACTATCAATGGAATTCCATTTCTTTGTTTTGAATGCTTCCATAAGTACCCATCTTTCAAAAAGTATCCATAGGCCTTTCTCTGTATTCTTTTAAACTCTTGATCAATCCACCATTCTTGCCTTGTCAAAGTGCTTAGGTAATGTCCAATGAGCAACCAGGCACCTTGATATAGGTCCTTTGTAATAGACTCAAGTGCATTTGACAGACAAACATGATCACCCTTGGCATGAGAGATACTATAGAACCTTGTGCCTACATCATCACCCTCAACAACCATGTCTCCTTCATTTGCATACCTTTCTCTTGAAAGCATATCTGCAACTAGATTATCTTTTCCTGCAATATGCTTAAATTCTGAGTTCAAGGACTTTATCTACACCAACTGGATTATCTTTTCCTGCAATATGCTTAAATTTTGGATTCCAAGAAGGGGTAGACAATCAGTCTCCATGATTACATTTGCTCCTATCAAATACACTTTGTCACATTTCAAAGCTGTGACTACTCCCCATAGCTCTCTTTTTACCTGTGGATAATTGCGTTGACAAGCACTTAGGACTTTTGCTCCAAATCTTACCAACATATGTCTTGCGATCATCATCATCTTGCCCAATTGCCCATCCAATTCTTGTGGGGCTAGTATCCACTATCACAATTACATATCTTCGAAATTCATAGTTTGCTTTCCTCAAAGTTGGAGACATAAGAAACAACTTCTTTAATTTTCTCATGGCATGGGTATGCATTTCTTCCCATTAAAACTTTTGGTTCTTTCTCAAAATTTGATACAAAGGTTCTACCACATGTGCCTAATGTGGAATCCAAATAACATAGAACACACGCACCCAAAAACCTTCGAACCTCAGTTACATTAATACATGTCTCCTTCATTCTTTGAATCACAACAATCTTTGCAAGACAAGGCCTTCTACCATATGGCCCGCACATATGTCCCACAATAAGAACTTCGCTCACATCAAACACTGAATTTTGCACAGACTCAAGTAAGGTTCACTTCTTCCAACCTTGACAAGATATTATCACAATCATTGATATGGTTTTTCACATACTTTTGGCACCCCCTCGAGTCTAGAGCCACATCTATATCACTTACATCACATCCTTTGATTGGAACATCATCCAGAAAAGGCATTGTAGTTTGAGGTATATATGAAGTCACGTAGGACTTTGTTCATAGCATTCATCATATGTGCAATTGAATTAGTTGCTCCTTGAGGTAAGGTGCACATCCAAGGGTGTCCTCATGGTAGTTAGGTCCCTGATTTCCATTTCTAGTTGTAACTAACCATACCGTGAGTACAAATCTCCCATAATATATATTGCCCTTCCTTCAAATGCCTCAATGACCTCACTTCCCATATGAAAATTGCAATACAATAAAGACTCCAAGTCTTGCATAGTATCCACAAATGAGCACTCGTCAAACACACCAGAAATGCATTCATCATCTTCTAGAAAACCATTCATCTTGAAACCTCTTTTTACACTATCTACATGTTGTCATTCACCCCGCTTTAAGTCCTCACTTTGTAAAAGCAATATATCCATAGTCTGTTAATCCTACAAAACCTGTAGAAAAGGTTTTCTTTGCACATACATCATGCGAGAACTTTTCTCTTCTTGTGCCAGAGCAATCCCGCTCTACATTGGTACATGGCCAAAACCCCTCATATCCATATAGTCCTTGAAATTTTTATTTTCCTTTGGCAAGGGTTGCTCTCTAAGACTTTCATGGTTCCTTTCATGGTCCACACAAACAGTAAGAAACTGTACTACACGCTTCCCATCCCTACTCCTTATCCTAGCATAAGCTGACCCGCCGTCCATCACCTTGGTTTCCATGCGAGTAGCAGTGATGTATGGCTTCCCAAGGATAAGAGGGTATGTAGACATCTCCTACACAAAGAAATTATGGTAATCTTTCGCATCCCCTATAGTCACCTTTACATTTGGACAAGCTCCGTACAACTCCCCTGATGAGTTGTTTGTTGCACGAATCATCCATCCATGATTTATATCAATTGGCCATTTTCCTTTTTGATAGAGACTCTTTGACATGAGGTTAATTTCTGACCCACGATCTATCAATGCAATGTATGGCTCTTCTAAGTCTCCCACTTTTACCAGGGTCTCAATAGTTGCTCTTGCCCAGTGACTCTTCAAGTAGTAACTCTTGTGAGTGGTCTCTAGTTCATCTTCATCATCCAAGAAGCGAACGTGTTTTACTCCTCCCCTAGACGTGTAGCATCCAACAATGGTTTGATCACCTTGTTGGCCATAGACCTATACACCCTGTGCATTTAAAGTCTCTTCTTCACCTTGTACATGGATACATTCAGTAAGAAATTGTCGCTTCCTCTATATGATATCAATTATTTCTTCATGAAACTCCCTCTTTGCTATTCCAAGGACCTCACCCAAGGTAAATTCCACCTTACTATTTAAAATCCTCTCTTCCAAAACCTTTTTGAGATCGGTTACTGTTTCTATGTCAGGTTGGAGTTTGTAGACAAGGCCCTTTGCTTTAGATTTCGTTGCTTCCTTCTTCTTTTCTTTAGAGGCTTCCTGCATAGGCACTTCGGGGATAGGCATATGTTGCAAGGAAGGTGATCTAGGAGGCACTGTGTCATTTCTACCTCCACTCCTCGTCGCCCATTTTGAGGGCCCTTCATCCCCATTCTCACGCCTATGTTTTTCTTCGATGATGGCCTCATTGGCTTGACATTTGGCAATGTAAGCATGCACTGACAAAGAGTCTACAAGGTCATTCCAACCTATTTCTAGCCGAATGCAATATCCAACTTCATGCAAGACCTCTTTAGTCATTTTACCCTTCACAATAGACTCTATTGTCCATGGCCAAAGTTCTCCAATCCCATTAGATGCTTCCTCTCCAACATTGACTCCTTTTTGCTTTATAGGTTCCACCTTCAACCCATAGGCGGCTGCCTCAACCATTGAGATGGCATGGCTAGTAGCCATGTCCTCAACTAGCTTCTTCATCCCACCTTTGACAAAGTTTGTCCCCAAGAGCTTACCTATTTCACTTAAGTGAATTTTACCATCTTTAAATAAGACAATCTCCTTTGTCAAACTTTCTCAATCCCTCCCTTCATGGTCAATACTATCACACCATATGCATCTATTTACAAAACTTTCTTTGATTTGAGGTCGTTGCCTTGTAGGTTGACCTGATGGTTTCCCCTTCTCTTCTAGCCTTGTAAGCTTTAAATTTAGCTCTTTCATTCCTTTTACAATATCATCTAGGATGGATTTGTCACTCTTCGGAACCACAATCACACGCTTTATAGGACTCTCGAGAACACGTGGGCTTGAGTAGGGTTGACTATCATCTTGTCTCTTCATCGTTGTCACCTAGCTAGCAGCAAAATGGAATCTTCGACCTCATTCCAATCAGTCTTCAAGCCCTGTTCCGCATCCTTATCCTCAAGTAGCAACTCTAACTTCTCTTGAATCTCTTTACCTGCAGCCTACAAAAAGATCTCTGTCTTCTCTGAGTTTAGCATAGCCTTTTCAGTCCTTGACAATTGATCATATCGGTGTTCAAATTCCCTTAGCAATTCGGTAGGCGAAAGCCCCTCTTTTGGTCAAACTACCCACTCTAAAAAAGTCCTCTTTGTCACCCTTTCGGCGTCTTCCATGAAATAATCTTCTTTCAAGGATAATTTTAATGCTTCCCATGTTTCCCCATGCTCTTGTATAATTCCCCTTACATGCTCTCTGATCTTGGGAACCACAGCTAATTCAAAACTTTGCACCATCTCTGCTTCGGCCACTCAATGTAGCTCCATCTCCTTCACATATCCACAAAGATATTTTGTTACATCTTTACCTTTAAATTGGTCCATTTTCTTTACTACAGATTGAAGCACTTTAATTGATGAAATCTCCCTCCTTTCTACATCATGTTGCTGCTGATAAACACTGCAAAATCTTGAAACATTTTCATTGTGACTAGATCAAACCAAACCCCCTGTTGCTTTTGTTTCTCCATATCTTTAAAGCTTTAATTTGAAAATTTCAATGAATCTTTTGAATCCTCACCCTAGCCTACTTCGTTCGGGCTCACCAAGAATGTGTCAAGAAATGCGCAGTGTGACTAGGAAAGGGCCGGGCCTCTGACTGTGAGGATTCGTAGCAAAATCAAGCAAGATGATCATGATTTGAAGCCAAAAACACACTCAAATAGAAAAAAACTCCATCCATGAAAGTTCCACTTTGAAAAATAACTAATACTAACTCAAAATTCTTATGTGTGTGAAGATTAGGTGTAGCCTCGCTCCCAATTGTGCAGATACAGTTCTTATTCGACCAGTTAAAAACCCTAAAATGATGCTTCGGTTTCTTGTCGTGATCGTTTCATGGAAGATTTAGTACTTTGTTGGAGAATCCCAAGTAGTTATTTGAGGAGGGGAAACCCTAATTGGAGGCCTCACAGCCGTAACCACGTAGTGGAAGTAGCACGGGACTACACTAGCACCCTGTCTTAGATTGGGTGTATCTCCTTGCTTATATGCCCAAATGAGCTCATTCTTGGCTCTAAAACTTCCCTCTTGTATTGAGAAATGATGGCACCATTGTTGATGTGGAATTTTCAGCTATTGTTAGGCTATTTTTGACCATTTTATGGCCATTTTTTTGCCCAAAAATACCCCTTTTTGTCTGTAAAATCCCCAAAAACCTGGGAAAAACCCCTCGATTTGTGGAAAAATCCCATTGGGCTCAAATTTCATCTTGAACCTCATTTTCCCACTTGGTAAGCACTATGGACATGTCTTTTACGTGCACACATGAAACCTTCTATTTTTGGCCAAGATCGCTCACATTGAACTTTCTAGCCAAAACGAGCGTACCACTTCGAAACACTTGAAATTTGTACATTTCTAAAGACAATTAGTCATGATTTAATGTGTTAAAACATGCCGTGGTGCCATGTCCCCCCGGCCTCGCCTGCCCGGCAAGGTATGTACACGCCTGCTACCATGGCATTCGTTTTCGCATATATCACACTAAGTACATTGTAGCATTTGGTCCCACACATCATAAACATTAAGAATGAGGTATATATTTTTATTTTCACATTATGCACGTGCCACAGCACGACAGCTTCCACTTGTCCTTGCTTGCCTACGTCCCCCCAATGCGTGTCTGACATTGTTAAGCTATTTAGGTCAGTCGGCCTTGTTTGCCACTAGGTATCCATGTTTGCCCGTGGTCTATCTTTGTTTCTTCAAAGTGGTTTTCTTTAATTATGTGTATTAATCTACATGCATCTATTGTGTATAGTATGTTAATGCACTAACCAATGGGGTTTTCTTAATGAAAGTTGTCGTGCCTTTGAAATCTTGTTGCATGCTCCCCTTGTGAAGGAAACTCTTTGTTTACAAATGGAAAACTATTTTGTTTAAATGGTAGATGAATAGATTGATCAATGTTTGACCTAATCAAATTTTTTCATGCTAAATAGCTCGATCAATGTTTGACGTGATCAATTTTTGTCATTCTAAACAGCTTGATCAATGCTTCTTCTGGTCATTTTTTTTTAATGTTCAAGAAGGCCTACACTATAGCCTATTTTTGGATTGATGTACCTACATTTTGAGCTATATGATTTTGATGCACTAGCAATAATCATTTGTTTTGTGTGTTGAATGCATAGGTGTATCAAGGAGTTGCCAACTTGGCTCGATGTGATGATGGATGACATTGAGGATGATGAGTACGCTCTTGCATAGAAATAAGGGTAAGGAGGGGGAGGAAGAGGAGACTTTTGTGGAGGAGGAGGAGGATGGACATGGGTGTGATAAAGATGATTTAGATATTGAATATGGGTTTTGGGAGACCTATGAGGAGGCAGTTGAGTAGCAGTGTGGTAGAAACAAGGAGGTGGGGTCCAAGAATGAATTTTCTACATCTAGCTCCTCTTTGGCATGAAAGATACACCTAAGGTTGAGGTCCTCGCACCCTCCACCCTTGTCTATGTAGATAGGGGTGCAAGGCTTCTTTGATTCCGAGGAAAGAAGAGTTACTCATTCTACTTTGACTCTCTAGGCCTTACACACCCATTTGAGTGTCTTGAGGGATTGCACAAGTAACCCTGCACTCAAGTGTGTTGTTTTTGCTTACCCATCTACCTGCGTCAATGTACTCTCTTTGAATGGTTTTACACTAATGTTAGGGAAATTTTTTACTCTCAAATGGGTGGGCCTATAAGGACTTTGACTTTCTCCCTTTTGTCCAAAACAGGCGCACGGTAAAAAAAATTCAAATGAAATCAAAACTTGTCGGACCTTTTGGATTTATAATGCACTCATCGAGATCTATCTGGCATTGATATATAGCATGCCATTAGATTCCCATTTTTTGATGTGACAACTCCGTTTTATAAATGGAATCTCTCCCCATATTTCAGCTTCAGTGGGGAGGCCATAACCTCTACAAATCAACTCCAAATTTGTTGGGAGTTTGCGGATTTAGAACCTACTTTCTACAATCTTTCCAATGATATGTTGGTCGATAGGGTTTTGACAAAGCGTTTATGTACTTCACCGGGTTTCCCACTTTGGACACGAGAGACAAAGTCAAACGTCCTTATAGGGCCCCTTTGAGATTTCAAATTTTCCCTAATGTAGTGGCCTACAAAGCCTTGCACAAGTGATGCACATTGTTGATATCCAATGTGCATTGACAATGGGTGTTTCAACACTTGAGCTTAAGGTCGCAGATGTTGCATGGAAAGCAGTCTATGTTGCTCGATTGCTCTCAGAGGCACTTCGATTTTCTCCACAAGCAGTTTGTAGGTTCCCCGAAGCAGCTCGGAGCTTTGTCTGCAAGTTTGTCTCTGGCCACTCTTTGTGTGTGTGTGAAAGAGAGAGAGAGAGAGAGAGAGAGAGAGAGAGAGAGAGAGAGAGAGAGAGAGAGAGAGAGAGAGTAGGCTATAATGGATAGTACGTGGGATATGATGGCTTTGTTGGCGCATGAGCTTTAATGGAACCATCAAACACAAACCCTACTGCCTTCTCATCCTAGCTCTGATCTATGGTGCTGGAAGTGGCAACACCCATCTATGGTGTTGGAGCAACTAGAGTCTATAGACCAAGCTCCTCCCCTATTCATTTCAGTAGTACAACGTCAACAATGTCACGGTTTACCCCATCGGCATATTGGAATCGGCCTTCTTTTGTAGTGAAGCATCAATACCTAATTATAAGCCTACATGTGCCTTCCCTACGTACCAATCGTACCAGCTTTATGTGCAACAAGACCTAGTGGCCAGCTGAACAATATGTCTAGCTTCAACTACCTTACTCAACTCTTTCAGGCGCAACTAGTTATGGCCAACGTTATACCACTCCAAGTATAGCTCATGTAGATTCAACAATCATGTGCCCTCATCAATCATTCAATGTTCATGGAAATGATATGCAGCAGGTCCCATGCCTAATTATGATCAAGATTCACACCAATTATTTTCCACACAGCTTTTTCGTACAGCAGCAAGCTGAGCAAAATAAAAAAAGAGTACCAAAGACCTTTCAAACCCTGCTTATATTTCGCAAATCATCAAGCTGGAAGGTACTTTGGATGCTTTTCAACGTGATGAGCACTCTCAAAGATCAGATTTCGTGCGGCCAACCCATGGCAAAGGTCTGTTTTAAAACAGAAGATATCAGAGCGATTGTCATGTTGTTCTCGTCTATGGATGAGAAGCCCATCACTTTGTAAGGCAAGGGACAAGTGTGGAGGCATACATGATGATGCCCTCTTGCTCCATCACCACTGCAAATTTGCCATAGGAGACCTTGCTGAAGGAAACGCTGTCGTTCTCTTGAAGGTTGTGTTTGTTCTCTAGCCAAAGGCCAACCAAGCACATTGCTAGTCCCACAGTACGAGGTGGTTACCTTCTACCACCCTAACACACATACATGGAAAAATTAAACAAAGAAGATTTCTAGTCGAGAGCTCGAGGGGAAGGCCTTGTTAATCTTCGCAGTGCTTTGGCTGTATGTCAAATCCCCTTGAAGGCATATGGCACTGCCTTAGTTGACATGTATGTCTGAAATGTTGTATCTTGAAATGCATTCATTACGGAATATGCCCAACAAGGACTGTTCCACGAAGCTCTGGCTCATTGGTTTTAGGATGCAAAGCGAGGGCACTTCTCACACTACGTAGGAGCCCAATACATCTATGATGTAGAACATAAACTTAGCTTTGCTTCTCTTTAAGTTTAATCTATATCTTATATCTTTTCTATTTGTCTTAACATGTGTTTTGTGTCTAATAGGGACGACATATATTCACAACAATGGACGTTTCAATTGCACTTGATGCGACTTCAACTCAACAACACTACAAGGTTCGTTATCTGTATCCAACACCCCACGACTATGCGTTTGCTTGCTACAACACAAACACTACGGGGCAAGGCACGGCTTCCGTTTCTTATAGTTTCTAGAGAGAGCACAGTGCCAGCTCGCCACCATACTTTTGTATGGAACCTCTACATGACGTGCACTATATACTTTGCATTTTCAATCTGTGATTCGCATTGCTTTTTTGTAGCTTGACTCAAACATTGTGCGCGGCTTGCACAATTGGATGACATTCATACACGATTATCAGGTCGGTAGTGTAGTTCATTTTTTAGTCTGCTAATTTCACTATGCTTCATTGAGAATTACAAGATGGGTCTCTCAAAGATGGTTCCACTATTTAGAGAGTAAATGGTCGATATTACTAGGTTGAATGGTGCAATCTGCAAATAACTACCAAAGTAGGTTATGTATTGCAACCCTTTTGCTAGATTCAATTACCCTGTTTAGAAGCTCTTTATCGTATATGGAGCACTCTGGGACACAACTTGCTTCTTCCCAATGCTCATCAAGTCCCAACCTGAGCTATTATTGATGCCTATCAATAGGTTCTACTCATTTTCTAGTGTCACCACAACAAAACCCAAGGCAACAACAATCATAACCAAGTAACCAGCTGTGCTCCAAAATCTGTCAGATTATAGATGGCAAAGGCCCACCAAGCAAGACTAGTCATAAAGCTAAGGAAAAATTTCTTTCCATCAATACACGGTAGAGTGTTTTTAGAGAGTAATGAGTGCTTTTTACAAAAAAGAACTAACACGTTTTCTAAGCAAATAGAAAATTATGAGAGTTTATCTCTCTCTCTCTCTCTCTCTCTCTCTAACACACACACACACACACACACACACACACAATG
Organism: Adiantum capillus-veneris; assembly: GCF_014529385.1. Taxonomy (NCBI): domain Eukaryota; kingdom Viridiplantae; phylum Streptophyta; class Polypodiopsida; order Polypodiales; family Pteridaceae; genus Adiantum; species Adiantum capillus-veneris. Next base: position 39,085,183 of record NC_140960.1, read on the forward strand.
TGCTCACCATAAAAAACACTCCTTGGCTGGCCCAACCTCATTGTACACGCTAGACAAGCAACATTACATTGAACAAGCCACACCTTTAAAGTCTACTTTCTATAGTTGTTGCCAATACACGATGCTAGGGATACTTAGGCCATGGACCTTGCCTTTCCTTTTGAAACCACAAAGCCCTTATAGAACCCATGGTTTTCCACTCTTCTTTTCAAATTTTATGACCGCAGCAATGTGCGGGTCACATGCTAGTACTATCTAACGCACCTTGTAGCCAGGGAGGCCCCTATCACATGGCTCTTTCACTCGGGGCATTCACCGTTTAGTACTCCCCTATATAACGAGCGTTCGTGGGGTATTAAAAAAACCCCTCTTTTAACATGTTTAAATGAATAAAATGATCCTTTGTTTTAGGAATTTTTTTCAAAATTGAATATAAAACCCCCTTATTTTAATGTATCTCTGATGAATTGCCTAAATTTTTTGCATTTTAAAACCCCTTCTTTCGGACTCATGTTATACATTAATATGATTACATAGTGCACCCCCCGAGCTCTTTCACTACAAGGGATTACTTGGTTACTATCGCTATTTTTTCGATATCGTTGGCGGGCGTCAGAATAAGCGTTGATAAAAATGGAGAGAGACATTTCTCAATTCAAAATCCAAATTTAATTTTTTGTCGCGTATACCGACGTATATAGCAATGCTTAAACCGACGCTTATATCGACGAACCTTTATTGATGCATATATCAATGTTCATTCTAATGCATATATCGAGTTCTATACATATGCATGTATTGACAATCTGCTATTTTACAGTATTCGAGAGCTCATTTCGTGTATTTTCTCTCTTCTCCACACTGCCTCCATAGCTCCTCCCCACCTCCTCCTCCTGCCTTCTTGCAGACCGTCGTGGTGTTGCCTCTTCTGACCTCTGGTCTACGCTTCCACACATTTCTACACAAATAAGGTACATATTTTAGTTGTATTTGTCAGAAAGAAATTTGTGTTCATCTGTGTAGATAACAAAATGCTTATGCATTGTTTTTGCAGGTATTTGTTGGATCCTTCGTACTCCTTGCATACTCGCATCCTTTAAATGTGAATCCTCTTTCTTTTAGTTTCATGCATGCATGCATACATACATAAACACATATATATACACATAAAGATACATGTATAATTATACACACATACATAACCACATACACACACAACCATACACACATAATTACTCTTTATGATTATGCTTAAACTTATGGTTATATATGATAATGAAAACTTTTATTGTTATGGTGATGGTTATTACATAGGTAATGGTTATAATTTTTTATAATGTTTATGGTTATGGTTTATTTTTTTCCATGCTCGTGACAATGATTATTGTTTTGAGAACTCTTTCATGATAAAAGTTATGTTAATGTTTATGCTTATGATAGTGGCAACGATTATGGTTTTAACAACGCTTATAGTTGTGATTTTTTAATATGGTTATGTCATAAGCAATGTTTATGGTTTTGACACTCTTTTAGGGTCATGCTTATGCATATGTATATGTTTATGTTTATGATAGTGGCAATGCTTATGATTCTCTTTATCATTATACTATTGACATTGGTAAAGGTTATGGTGTTGTTTATGGTTAAGGCCATGACAATGACAATGGAAATGATTGTGTTTAAACTTAAGGTTATGATTTCTCTTAGGGTCATTATTATGGGTATACTTATAGTTTTGGGTTTATTTATGGCAATGGTAATGGTTATGGTTATCATGGTTTTGATTTGTGGTTAAGGTTATTTAGTGTTTCATATTTATGTCATTTACTTAGCCATTCTTTATTGTTTTATGATGCAATATCAATCTATATTAACACAAAGTGCGATTAATTTTGCATTCTTCTTTTGGATAGAGAGGTTTGTCTTTTGCTACTTCAACACATGCATCAACAAATAGCACTCCTCTCTACTCAATTTTTTTTTACAAGCGCAACATCAATATGGACGATTGTATAGGTGTTTGAATAGGTGTCGATAAAAAAAATTAGTACACCGACGATATGAGTCCGATGCGTATTGTAATCGACACTTATACCCATCATGTCTAAAAGTTTTAGACCCCATTTATTTTTGGTGGTATAAATGTCGATTTTCGCACAACATGTTGTAATGGATTTATCTCTATCTCTATTTAAGGCCCAATTCAGATGAGACAGTGGAAGTTTTGTGCACGTGAGCATCAAGGCTAGACGGTGAGAGTTGGTTCATTGCAGTTGAGGTTGTCTTCCTTTGGGCCCGCCATTTTTCTTTTGACCCTCAGCCCCCTCGGAAGAGCTACTCATCTCTCTCAACTTCTCTCTCTTTTTCGCTCTTTCTCCTCCAACATCGTTGAGACTAGGCGGCAGGAGACTTACACCAAGCTTTTCTTTCTCCAGCCTCGTTTAAAACCAACCTAATGCACCTTGGAGGCTGTTTCCATATGGCATAAAGAGAGGGACTGGAGAGAGGGAGAGGAAGCCAAGGCAAAGAAGGAAAGAGAGGGAAGCCCTCCATTGAAAAGTAAGAAGCAAGAAAATCGAAAAGCCAGAAGGAAGAAAAGGGACCCTCTCTCTGTCTCTCTCTCTCTCTCTCTGTCAAACACACACACACACACACACACACACACACATCTCCCCAAGGAGAGCCCCTTTCCCCCACTCGTCACCAATTGACACCTTCCTAGGGAGGTGGGATCAATGGCCCACAATAGGCGTCGCGAGGCGGGTACGGTGCAATCAGGGCCGTCTGATCGTCATTTGAAATAGGTGTGAACTAACAGTGAACTCGGAGGTATGTGCACCACACCAAATTTGGTGTGAACTCAACGTGAACACGGCGTGAATTGGGGAGGGTCTGCACACCACACCAAATTTGGTGTGAACTCAATGCGAACTCAGTGTGAACTAGGTGTAAACTTACCACACACACGCCTAGCAATGAGTCTGAGTTAGCGTAGTGGTTAGAGTTAATTCCGTGGAGGGGAGGGTAGTGGGTTCAAGTCTTGGATCCAAGGAAGTGGCAATCTTTTGCATTCCATAGGCAATCCAACGGTCACAATCAACCGGTGATCGTGAGCCATTGATTCCATCTCCCAAAAGGAGGTGTCATTTAGATGAGGCTTCCCCGGCGCCCCCCCCCTACCACAAACCCAGCCACAGGATGGGGCCACACACTCATCTTTATAAATGGCAACATCCCCTTGAGCTTCTTTGTTAGGATTTAGGCCTTTCAATCGATTGAGTCAGAGCACGCACATTCTCCGATCCTCTAATGCAAAGCTGATCGTTTGGCTCTCGAGTCTCAAATAAAATGAATTTTCATTATTGCTCGCTTTAAATTCTGTCTCTCCCTCTGATCTCTAGGCCTAGTCAGCACTCCTCGCGCTCGCTCTCTCTCGCTCATGGACGCACTTGCCTTGCAGATCAGAATACACTGGTGACTGCCATAGAAAAAACAAGGGAAAAAGAAAAGCAAGTGGAGGCTTCATTGCAGAAAAGCAGGTTCTGCTGTACTATTACAAGTTGGGAGCTAGCTAGGGGGATCTGTAGCAGCAATAGATACTAGATAGACGTCATGCAGCTGGACGGGGCAGAGATCATTCCTGGAGCCAGCGACGGGAGGGCCATGCGGGGCTTCTGGCCCAATGCTACTGATGACGTCAACGACGTGGAGGTGGCGGTGGGCACGCAATTGCGTCTGGCGCAACCACGTCGTAGAGCTCCGGCTGGCGGCGCAGCTGGCGTCGAGGATGACCAATCAGGTGTATATCTGATGAACTCCACTCAGCAAACCTTGTCGGTGGTCTACTGCTTTGCACGCCATGAAGAGTCCGCCGCGCGTCCAGGACAAGGGATGGAGCATTGCCACCCGCATTCACGCCAATCTCTGTCTCTGGTCAGAGGGCTTCGCCTTCTTCGGCAATATGAATAAGGTTCAGAAGGAGGCCTCCGAGCGAAATCTAAGCCAGAAGGTCTCACAGGCATGTATCACCCACTGCATTTACATGCCCATCTGCTGCTTTCAAGTACCCAGGCACAAAATGCTGCTCTCCGACGCCGCCTTACAGCGGGCTCTCGCAATCCAAGATCTGACAGACGCAGATGACTTTCTCAAGAGCTTCGGTCCTTTTGTTTCTGAGAGTTTGTACCAGCTGGGAGGCATCTACTTCAGCCACGTCACCGTGGAGTGCTCGGAGGAGACCAGCTTGTTGGCCCTCAGGAGCCAAATACAACGAGAGATGAAGGGGAGTTTCAAGGCAAACCTCGATCTGAGTACGCTTCTGGGTAATGATGTGGGTGCAGCAGCTGCTTCGGAAAATAAGAAATCTGGAGACACGAGCTCCAATGAGAGCTCTGCTATCAAGCTGGACAAGGGAGTGAAAATGAAAATGGTGTTGGGCCCCACCAATGCAATGCAAGTCTCTGAGTTTCAACAAAAGTTGCGAGATGATCCAGTACGTTCCATGGCTATCATCGACAAGGCCGTGGATGGAAGGGATTCCCTAGTCGGTGTATGGGATCTCCTAGTACAGCATTCCACTATGGAAAATCTTCAATCATCAGCTACAAGCTCATCAATATTGGCAGGAGAAACGCAAGATATCGCTGTCAAGCTCAAGCGAGCTGCAAAACTCCTCTGTCATCGCTGGCTGGAAGATGCAACAGCAAGGGGTAGAAATGATATCTCCTCATCTAGATTTTCGGATCAGGCTGCACAACGCTACTCAGCATCGATCAACCAGAGTAAGCTCTTTTTAGCGAACTTGTTATCAGACCCCACTCTGCAGCTGCAGTCCAATCTCTCGCTCCCTGCAGCAGTTCCGCTGCAAAAGTCACCTACGGATATAGTCCAAGCTTTAGACCAGCTGATGGTAGCGGTTATGGAGGATCCACCGCATGATGCCGCATGCAGATGGAATATATCTCAGTCCGTCTCTAACTTGCTGAGATCCTATAGCTGCGGATCACCTGCATACACAAGGAGCTTTTGACATGTGACCATTTAGAAAAAAATATAAATTTGTTGGATGATTCACTAGTTTGAATACACACAACTAGTAAAAGTGCAAACTAGCAACTGTGAGACAGTTTCTAGTTGGTCAATCTAATAAGTTTGTTACTATATGGCAAATGGTACTACCATATAGTAATTAAGTTGCTAAATCTAACTAAAAACTCTTCACACTTGCTAGTTTGACCTTAGTGTGTCAAACTAGTTAATCATCTAACAAATCCAAACTAAAAAGTCACCAAGTAAATCTAAACTAGTTAATGACCTAGAAAATTTAAACTAGGTAGACATATAGAAAATCTAAACTAGTAGAATGTATGCTAAGTCAAATCTTTAAGTGATTCAGGAAATGATTTAATCAACTTAACAAGAGAGGTACATGTAACCAAATATGAAAGTTCAATAAGACAATGTCACTTTCAAACACATAGAAGTTTCAAAGATACAAATCTCAATCTTCATTTGTCAACTCAGCATCTTTGAGTAACAAAGCTCCTACCTTATCAAAATTGATACAAACTATGCTCTTCACTAAGAGCCAAGTCACTAAATCCTCACACATGGTAAAAGAATTGGTGTCACCCGCCTTCCTCTTGAAGAAGGAATGTGTTTTTTTGAGAGCAGTATAAGTAGGTTTTACAAGATGATAAATGTCTTCAACCTTCTTAGTATATACCAAGCCATTTCATTAGAATGGCTTCTTTATCACTTACACATAACTCTCGTGCCTACAAAAAAATAACAAAGAGTATCAGTCATCGTCTAGTTAAACTCTATGTGTATTAGTCAAAGTATAGTGCAAGTAGTACACCTAACAAAATACACACCCTTTTTTCTAAAACAGAGCTTTCATCAATAATACTCTCTTCTCTGGATCCACTTGATAGTTCCTAAACATGAAAACAATATAGTTTTAATCCTAGTTACCAAGATTTCATTTATATAGCTTAACTTAACCAATTTACCTTTTTCTTTTTGTTATTGGAAACCTTTGAAGCTTTCTCCTTTTTTTTGAGAAGCTCCTGAAGCTTACTCGTAGCCTAAAAACACGACACACAACAACTTATAAAAGAAAGTAAAATCCAATATCGATCAAGCTACTCAACACAAATATATTACTAGCATACCTTTCTTTTTTGCACACTTTTTCTAGAGAGCAAATCTACGTTTGAATCGCAAAATTCACTTGAAGTGTTATCTTTCATTTTCTATATACCAAACAATCGCAATAATCAAGCAATACAAAAAATGTATTTTATGCATCAAACAACATAACTTCAAACTCAAACCTTGTTCTCTACATGGTTATGATCAACACCATGTGAACTCTCATAAGATTTTTTTTCTTCCAAAGCAACCCCAAAACTCCCATCTGATATAAATCTTTGATACTCCTAAATAAAAAATAATCATAATTTAAGTGAAATATAAATATAAGTAAATAAATATATATATATATATATAGATAGAGAGAGAAAGAGAGAGAGAGTACTTTTGAACATACCTCATAAGCATCATTTTCTTCATCATTATTTTGCCAAGGAATTTCTGGAATATATACTTCTACATCTTCCTAAGTTTTCATAAATAAACCATAAACAAATTTAACTTTAAGAACACACATTTAGAAGCTCAAGATGAATAGTGTGTAGTAACCAATGACTCACATTAGCTGGTGCCTCCTTTTCCATCTTGTTTTCAATTACCACAATAGTATCCATGTCAGTAAGCTTTGCCAAAGCATTGTCATCGTGAGCATTCTCTACCTATTGAAAATAAAATGTAGATGAAAAAAGCATCAAATAAGCCACTAAGTATTCATGCTAACTATCTTACCATTTTGTTAGGAGAATCATCTTTATCCAAGTCATTGGATTCTCCATGTTGCATCCCAACATCCTTATCATGTAAATCATTATTTATGGCCTATATTTGCATTAAAAATATCTTGTAAGTATAAAACACACAAAAAACATATCTTTATTAATGCATTAAATAACCATACCATAGATCCACTCGAGGAAGACGTTGATTGGTGGGCCTTTCGTTTGGTATACTTGCGCTTAGCAGCAAGAGACTTGATACACCATAAATAAATATCCTCCTCCTTCCAAAGATAAGAAGCTCCATCTATGACAATGTCTTTGAGTTTGCCTATGTTGTCTCCAATGATGCTCATAACTTGACTCTTTCGTTCAAGATTGTTTCGAAGGTCACCAATAGAGTCAACTTTTGCAAACCATTTTCCCACCTCCCCATAGTTAGAGTATAACACTCTATATTGATCCGGATGATACTTCAAAAGAAAATTTCTACCATAAAGCTTCCCTGCATCTCTATGCGTGGGAGGTGGAGGTCTAAACACCTGGTCATATATCTCTGGATCATATTTAGTTGCACAAGGTGGATCCCCATGTTTAGTAATGCTAGTAGGATTTCCTAAAATTCTTTTGTTCCCAGCATAATTGGCTCTCCATACACTCAACTCTTTGAGAGCTTCATCATGAGGTTTCGAAAGCAATGCAGCTAAAATAGATTGCGGACAACTCATATTTACCCTAACAAAGTCAAACAAGCACACACATATAAAAATAATTAACAACCACCAATAAAAACAAGTTAAATCACATTAAAAAAAAGAGACTTAAGTCAATATAGACATTGACGGGAGCAAAGCGAACCCCGAACCCCGACGGCCTCTAAAACACCAGGGACCGAATGGCGCGCCTCGAGCCTGTCATGGTAAAGCAAACAGGGGGCACCACCTAGCTTCACCGGCTAGGACGCAAACAACACACCACCATAACAAAGTTTTCATCCAAGAGAGATGGATGCTTGGGAGTAATGATGAAGAGGAAAGGGAATGAGATCAAGTGAGAGAGAGAGAGAGAGAGAGAGAGAGTGAGGGAGGGGGTATAGCGGCTTAGTACTTAGGCACCACAAAAGGATGGCGAATCCGCACACCCTTCACACATACACAAGCTCACTCCAAAACACAAGACTAGGTGGCGGTTCCGCACACCTCACATGGGCAAAACATTGCAAGAAAACATACTCACAAAACCTCAAGCTTTATTTAGAGAATTAGGCGATGAAATGGGGAGCATAGGGTAGGGGAATGTGAAGGGAGAGAGTGGTAGAGCACATGGCGGATAGGTGGGAGTTGATGGCGAAGACTCTCACGAGGATTATGGACATCTTCCTTCATTTAGTTGCCCTTCATCTTCCATAGCCAAGGGTGTAGAGGTCATGCTCAAGACAAGCATGGTGATTGCGGTGATGGTGATGGTGTGGGTGTGTGTGTGTGCACTAAGCACACACAGTGCATAGTGTGTTCTTTGGTGATGTTGTGTGTGTGTTTAGTGTGATGGTGACCCCTCTTTATATAGGGGAGGAGGGGGGAGAAATTCTAGAATTTAGAAATGAAGAAATCATTATCTACATAGGCCATGTAACACTGGGCCCCACTTGTCTGGCTGTGTGTATATGTGCCAGAACAGCAGTCTCATGAGAGAGAGACTAAGAGAGAGAGATGGGTTGATGAAAAAAAGTGAGAGGTGACATGGAGAATAAAGTAATTACAAGAGGGGAGAGAGGGGAGTGTGTTCAGAGGTGAATCTGTGTGTAGATGTGTGTGAACACAAGAAAAATCAGGTAACCACCGGGTGGGGACGGGTCTGTGGGAACCTTTTTCAATGAAACTGAGTGTGTGTGAGTGTGGGGGAGGTTATTTAGCTACAAGAAAAGAGACATGGTGCCCTTTAGAGAGAGAGGGGGGTATTTGGGTCATGGGATATGATAGGAGAGAGAAAGGGGGTGTGGGGTATGCTATTTTGGAAGATAGGATAAGTTGCACGTGAGTTAGGGTGCATTATTGGTGAGTTAGAATGCATTATTGGTGAGAGGTGGGGTAGCTTGAGGGGAGAGAGAAAGGAGAAAGGACAAGGGGAAGAGAGAGGGGGTTGACCTTTTGAGTGGAGGAGAGGAAAAGGGACACACGGCGGGACAACAGTGAAGAAAAAGGAGGCAAGGTGGGGATCGGCTGCCCCGCAGGCATGAGGTGGCCTATTTTACCTTTCTCATATATTTACATAATCATACTTTATTTTTTCTTACTTTTTCCAATGCCTTTTATCACTCCCTCCTTAAGAGGGGATTTTCATGGGGTGGGGACGAGAGAAGAGGGGTATGGGAGCTTAGCTCCTGAAAAGCCCCCATCATTAGCCCTCCCTTTTTGGCTAGAGGCATTCATGCCTCTAGCTCATCTCTTTCTTCTTCCGCTTAGCTGTAGGATCCGATATCGAGTTGCCTTCTGAACTAGCCATTCCATTTGGCCATTGGTGAGATTTCTGGGATATTCATGAATCTGTACGAGGTCCGGGTGATAGCTTGTTCCTTGGAATAGTGTCGGTTGATTAAAGGGGAAGCCCAAGGCTTCCAGAACTTTGTGCCAGTGTCCTCCTGGATCCCAAGTGAAAAATAGGATCATTGTCTGCAGTGTCCGAACAATAAAATTTGCATGCCAAATTGGACCAAATTTGTGACCACCAGTAGCGAGAGGGGAAATGAGCATCTTGGCTCCTACAAAGACAGAACTGAAAATTATGATTCCCAAGAGTGTACCAAGAATCCACCATATATGGCCGCCTTGTTGGTGTGGTGAGCTCAAGTTGTCTTCGGAGTCCTGCTTACTGCCATGACTAGAAAAAACTGCAAGCATGTCATGCTTCTTTTGGGTGTGCTCAAACATGTCAGCTTCCTTTACTGATGCTAATAGCAAGCCACCTACCTTGCGGATTAAATACAAGCATAATCCACTTACCTTTCTCCAAAGAGAGGATGCACTATTTGTAAAAAATTGTACCAAATTGCGAATGAGGTCTTCATTCTTGCATTCTATCAGGCTTTTGTCTATCCATGGCTCCTTAGCGTTTATCTCCATGCTGATCTTATCTCTATATGTTATAGCGGTTAGCCATAGGCATAGGTCAAATGCATCCCATGCAAACACAATGCTATGTTGTGGAGGAGTTTGGAACATCCTTAAAAGGTTGGCAACATGTTGAACATCAAACTTACTCTGAACACCCTCACATAAACTGGAGGCATTACCCATCTCCAAGTTTATAACACCCTTCAGTAGACTAGAGGCATTACCCATCTCTAAGTCTATAACACTACACAATAAAGTCTTGCTCGGCTGCCAAGCCTCTGGAGCAATATCCAACTCCAAACCTTCAGTCATACTTACCTCTTCGTTATGGTCCTCAAGTGAAACTGCCTTGATGCAAGATTCCTTTAGCTTGATACACTGTCCTGGGTCCATGCTGGTGCACAGGCTTCCTTTTTCAAAGCCCTTCCCTTTGCTTGATATGTTGTCCACCTTCTGCAAAGCCTTGCTAACAGGCTGGTTTTCCTCTTCTCTTGTATCTTTCATGACCTTTGCATTCCTCTTACTCTGATGAGGCCTAATCAACACTTTACACCTTCTTACCCTTACTGCCCAATGCTGTCGACTGATTCCTTTGGTGCCTATTTCATCCAAGTTTAAAGATGTACTTACATTTGTAACACAATTTTCTTGGCTTACCTCCCCCACCTGGGTAGCATCTTTTGATTCTTTAACCTCTTGTTCCACTGCTTCAGTTATTTGAATAGTATTCTTACTTGATCCTTCTTCTGTTACACTCATCTTGACCTCTTCTGCAAGACCAATGATACTTGGTGTGCGGGTACCAATTGGTGGTGGGCGTAGGATGATTGTAAGTGGTGATTGTGGCGGACGTAGAATTTGTGTTGGTGGGGCTGGTGCTCGGGGTGGGGGTGTTCTTTCTCTAGGGGGTGACAATTGGTTCCTCCTACCTCTTCTATTATAGTTTTGTCGTGGTTTGGGACAATAGTACATACCGTGACCGTCTTCTCCGCAGTTGTAGCAATGATACTCCCTGTTTTGTCGTCGTGCTCTTCCAGGGTCTTGATCTCTTTCTTGACTCCTCCCTTGCTATATTAAGTGGACAGACAAATTCTGCAGTTGGTCAGTAATATGGGCCAACATATCTTGTTGGTCATCTCTTACCCCAAGAGCCGGTGGTGGTGGTGGAATGGTGGTTGTCGTAGTTGCTGGTCGACGCGATGTTCCTGCTTCTGTTGACTCGGTTTCTTTAGCTTTCATTCGCAGCTTCTTGTCCTTAAGGCGAGCAATTTCAACGGCTAACTCGTACGTAGCCGGGAATCTACCTTTCACCTTCTCCTTCAGAAGCGGCCATAAGCCATGCGTGAACCGATCTTTTTTTAGGAAATCGGGTGCAGCTTCCCTCCTTGCCAGTGACTCAACCCACCGTTCCCACAAATCCACAAATTTGGACTCATAGGTGGCATATTCTAAAAGACCCTCCTGCTTCAAGTCTCTCAACTTGTCCCACAACTTTTCTGAAGTGGTACCTCCCCCAAAGAGCCTCTTAAAAGCGGTTTTTAAGGGTCCCCAGTCATCCTTGGTTGCTTGTGGAAGTTCATTGTACCATGATCTAGCTTCTAGCTTCATGAGATGCTTAAAGATTCTAACCCGGAATTCATCCGTATCTTTGTTTCTCACTACACATGCTACTTCAAAGTCATCTAGGAAGTCTGTTACCAAATCCTCCCCCTTCTTTCCTTTAAATGTTGGAAATGCTACACTTGCCATGATTACTGAGAGAGAGCTAGAAAGACACACTGCTTAACTTGAAAAAGTTTTTTTCTTCTTTACAAGGAGGCGTGTATACCCTCTTATACTAGGACATAGATTAAAACTTCAAACGGTACATTGCCTTGTACCAAAGGTAAGACAAATGGTTGATCTGATACCAGAACCTCAAAAAATCGCTCCCCACCCAGCATGGTGTCAATGACGTGCTGGTAGTGAGCCTTCAAATCCAGTATTACCTTGATTGAGCGTACACGTTTTGGTATGTGTGATCTGTCTTGAGGTAGGTTGTACTGATTCATGTGAAGCTTAGAGGTGCTTAGTCACTGTCCAAGCTTGTGGGAGAGGGTGGTGTTCTTTCCTGAAACAAACTCAGTAGATCCCTAGTTTCTCTAGTGAGAGTGTGAGCCAATGATTCTGTTATCTGTGTTGCAGCATCAGGTGCGACTTGAAAACTGACTGTGATAATTACCTCGGTGACTTGAGTTACCCGATTCTCAAAGTAGAATAGTGTTGATTCTCTATTGTGTAAAGCTCCTTCCATTTTGTTGTTGTGGGTTGGTTGTAGGTTGCGGACATGGTTTTGACCTTCTCCTTCTTCTTCTTGGCACTTGGCCTATGTATATCCACTGGGTTTGGCGTGTTGGTTGACTCTCCCACTGCAAATCGATTACCGTTACGCCTGGCACTCGAGCTTCGATGGAGATGCGGAGTTCGTCTAGTTGTGCTTGGAGCTCTTCTTCTTCTGTAGTCCAATTAGCAAATCCTGCTAGCCATTCATCCATTCACAATAGATTAGGGGTTTCAGTCTTGTAAACTGAAGGGTTTCATGAAAAGATCCTCAGTGGGGGCACCAAATGACGGGAGCAAAGCGAACCCCGAACCCCGACGGCCTCTAAAACACCGGGGACCGAATGGCGCGCCTCGAGACTGTCATGGTAAAGCAAACAGGGGGCACCACCTAGCTTCAGCGGCTAGGACGCAAACAACACACCACCATAACAAAGTTTTCATCCAAGAGAGATGGATGCTTGGGAGTAATGATGAAGAGGAAAGGGAATGAGATCAAGTGAGAGAGAGAGAGAGAGAGAGAGAGAGAGAGAGAGAGAGAGAGAGAGAGAGAGTGAGGGAGGGGGTATAGCGGCTTAGTACTTAGGCACCACAAAAGGATGGCGAATCCGCACACCCTTCACACATACACAAGCTCACTCCAAAACACAAGACTAGGTGGCGGTTCCGCACACCTCACATGGGCAAAACATTGCAAGAAAACATACTCACAAAACCTCAAGCTTTATTTAGAGAATTAGGCGATGAAATGGGGAGCATAGGGTAGGCGAATGAGAAGGGAGAGAGTGGTAGAGCACATGGCGGATAGGTGGGAGTTGATGGCGAAGACTCGCACGAGGATTATGGCCATCATCCTTCATTTAGTTGCCCTTCATCTTCCATAGCCAAGGGTGTAGAGGTCATGCTCAAGACAAGCATGGTGATTGCGGTGATGGTGATGGTGTGGGTGGGTGTGTGTGCACTAAGCACACACAGTGCATAGTGTGTTCTTTGGTGATGTTTTGTGTGTGTTTAGTGTGATGGTGACCCCTCTTTATATAGGGGAGGAGGGGGGAGAAATTCTAGAATTTAGAAATGAAGAAATCATTATCTACATAGGCCATGTAACTGTGGGCCCCACTTGTCTGGCTGTGTGTATATGTGCCAGAACAGCAGTCTCATGAGAGAGAGACTAAGAGAGAGAGATGGGTTGATGAAAAAAAGTGAGAGGTGACATGGAGAATAAAGTAATTACAAGAGGGGAGAGAGGGGAGTGTGTTCAGAGGTGAATCTGTGTGTAGATGTGTGTGAACACAAGAAAAATCAGGTAACCATCGGGTGGGGACGGGTCTGTGGGAACCTTTTTCAGTGAAACTGAGTGTGTGTGAGTGTGGGGGAGGTTATTTAGCTACAAGAAAAGAGACATGGTGCCCTTTAGAGAGAGAGGGGGGTATTTGGGTCATGGGATATGATAGGAGAGAGAAAGGGGGTGTGGGGTATGCTATTTTGGAAGATAGGATAAGTTGCACGTGAGTTAGGGTGCATTATTGGTGAGTTAGAATGCATTATTGGTGAGAGGTGGGGTAGCTTGAGGGGAGAGAGAAAGGAGAAAGGACAAGGGGAAGAGAGAGGGGGTTGACCTTTTGAGTGGAGGAGAGGAAAAGGGACACACGGCGGGGCAACAGTGAAGAAAAAGGAGGCAAGGTGGGGATGGGCTACCCCGCAGGCATGAGGTGGCCTATTTTACCTTTCTCATATATTTACATAATCATACTTTATTTTTTCTTACATTTTCCAATGCCTTTTATCACTCCCTCCCTAAGAGGGGATTTTCATGGGGTGGGGACGAGAGAAGAGGGGTATGGGAACTTTGTATATTTCCCCTCTGAAGAGAACCTTGTCATACGCCTTTACTTCTGCAATAGGAATGCTTGCTTCAATTTTCCAAAAGCTCCTTTAAAAGGTAGACTCCTCACTTGTTGGATTCCGATAAACACATCACTTCTTTGAAATTGCAATGCCTTTGAGAAGAAGGCTATCTATACATGAAGATCTTTGACCATGTTTCAACATGGTATTCCACAAAGATTTCGCTGCACCAATAGACGAAACAATTGCTAAACCATCCATATGTTGCAGTGGACACTCCTCTGAGTAGTCTTCTATAGCGGAGTTACTGAAAGTGCCACCCATAGAGGCATGCAAAGATCTTAAGAATCTTTGTTCCAGAAGAAGCCCATCACTGTTTGATTGCACAATCTGAAAAACTCTAGTAAAGAACTTCCTCAAATAATATTGGACAAATGATGCTTCATCCTGCATATTATTTGTCTTGATGGTGCTGTATATCTTTACAAGACGCTCAAAGATATAACACCAGTACCGATCATGTAGACCATGACGTATCACATCATCAAGAAGCTCACCACTTCCAGCAACATGTTCCAAGGGAGAAGAATTTGCTCCGAAGTATTCTTCTGTTTGAATTCTCCAAGATTGTAGAAGTGATTTTACCACTTGAATATCAACAATGGACCAGCCATGATCTCTAGAGTAATTGTAGAAACTATGAGCTATATCAATCAATAAATAGCCCAGAACTTGCATCTGTTCATCTATCCCATTGACTGTCCTTAGAATATAAGGAAGACACCACTGAATAAATTTTTGATTCTCCTCAGCCTTAAAAGAGTCACAATAGACACTTGGAGCATTTGCCCACCGTCCATATCGAATTGAGCTAGGCATCACCTTGGTGAGTTCTCTCACTGCTGCATCTATCTCCTTCTTTTGAGAAGCATCGGCCTTCTGAATTAGATGTGAAATATACTTCTTAAATATATTTAATGACATTGTGTGCATCACATCGTACACGCAGTCAAGGGATACATCAAAACCATATAAGTCAGTAAGTCTCCACAGGATGGAGACCCCTGAGAGACCTGCTTTTTTCAAGGCTGCTTCCTTTTCAACTTGTGTACAACATCGCCTGGCTTTCTCCAAAGCAGCTTTCATCTCACCAACTGTTCTATGTGGCGGTGGAAATCTACTTTGATAGCGATTTTCATTATAAACATATTGACCATCCAGTTTTGTACCATCTTTCACTAGAGTTGCTTGTGCCTTGTCACGCCTGCAAAAGTCACTTCCTCCATTTTTAAACATGTCTATCTTGCACTATGCAGGGTGGTCTCCAGTAACCATCATCACCATGGCGTGTATCGTGCACAACTTTGAATAACCTTCAGGATCCTCAAAAACTTTTTCTACTGGATACTCATATATCACATCCACTCCATGAAGATATAACTTCTCTAGCTCATCCACTAAAGGAGTTAAGCATGCTGCAAAAACATCGCCAAAGCTCTTTATACTCTTTTTACAACTTTGCGGGATAATCAATACTGGCAAGACCTCTATGGAGGAGTTGGGACCTGCATTAAGCAACAAAATCTCCACAACACCACAACTTTTTTGAGTCGTCCGGGACGTCTGAAAACCGTCCCAATGAAGCAACAATGCTACATTACGGGATCACCCTGACCACACCATCACACATAATAGCATTAAAGATGAGTGAAATAATGTCACAAAAATTATACATGGATAACTAACCCTTTGAAATTTCTTGTTGCATTGAATATCTTCCAAGCATTCGAGACACGTGAATTGATAAGCTCCTTTATGTGCATCCCATCCTCTTTGCAAGGCTTCATGTTGCTTAGAGCTTAGAAAAGTGGTGTAGATCTTTTTGCACACTGGATTAGAGCAAACCATTGGTAGCTCATATAAAACCATTGGATCCCAGAAATCTTTTACTTCTTGGAACTTCGTTCCATTCCAGAAATCAACGATCCTTCTTTGTGCATCGTTTACAATTTCAGGAAGCCATTCTTGCTTATGGCGCCATACATTCAACATCTCATGACAAAATGTATTGCATTTAGTCAAAAGCTTTAATTGAGGTCCAATTGGTATATAGTCGAAAGATAGCATACACTTCCTTGGCTTTTCACAAACGGGGCATTTTTCACAACACTGAAGGCAATCTCGCTTTAGCTTTTTAGAGCGAGGTTCTCTAGAGCATAAACACTTTGGCATTTCTCCAATAAAATTATCTTCCGAACTTGGTTGAAGGAGTTGTGGCGGATGCCTTGCCCCTTGATATCCTGTGCAGACACGATAACGTTGGGCAGAAATCATTCCGAGCCCTTTCAACATTGTCTGTAGTTGGTCCCAACATGCAGGGACTCTAATACCACCAAGGTCTCCTTCCCATGTAGATGGGGGCTGAATTAGCAGTCTCGCTAAACTTTGCTTGGCGCTTGGACAACTGACCCTTGATCCCCCAAAATTGCCGAACATCAAGCGAAGAATTTTATCTTGTACACCTATTGGTAATCGATGTTCATCCCATAGAGATTGTAGTTCCACTACTCTCTCAATGAGCTCCATGTACAAAATAGAGAAATCATCTTCTAGAACATCATTGGTGTCCATGGGAGCCTCATTTTGGCTTTGATCATCCACTTCTGCCTCAAATGACATGTGTTCACGGTCACTTGAGTCTTGCACATGATCGTAGGCGAAGTTCTCGCTTGATAGCCCATGTTCAGCTAAGCCAAACTTATTTTTTAAGCTATCATATTTTTTTAAGAGATCTTGATGACGATAATAGGTCGAAGCATGAACTTGTCGACCGCCTCCGCAATACAGTGAGCAACGGCAAATAGTGTGTCTTTCACCCTTACTAACCCTTTCCACTCTATTAATTGGACCAATAGAGGGAGAAACTTGGGGTTCAAGAAGAGTTGACATAGTTGTAGGTGTAGATAGAGGTGTAACCAGAGCTGACGTGGAAGGGCAGTATGACTCTAGCTGCACCCTTCTCCTTTTACTTACTGATGGGTGGACTTTTCCCAGTGCATCTTGTTGACGGTGATGATAGAAAGTCCTCTTTGTTACAAAAGCACACCCATTTGATAAGTGTTTGCAAAGGTAATCACACGAGCACTTCCAAGATAGACTTTGACTCATGACTAATAAACATTCTATATTTCAGAAAGAATTCTTATGTCAATACAGATTTGCGATCATCATTAAGAAAGAAAACAAAGCAAGAATAGAAGTTTTGATCTTTTTTTAATGAAAGAAGATGACACACTTTAAATAAGAACTTTCTTAATCACAAATTATAATCATAGCCTGGAGCATCTTCTACAACCAATGGAGGAAGAACTCAACTCCAAATTTTCTTGTTGGGTATGAGGCTTAGTAAAAGCTTTAGCCTAGAGTGAATTACATCAATAGGCATACTTTGGAATCCTAGGGTAGAGATTTTGTAACCAGATACAAGCCCAAGACATGCTTTCAATGATAGCACACCCAATTTTACATGCCACCCTATAGAATCGTCTATAAAGATGGTTACTACACATGTGGGAGGCCCATCTTTGCCAAATAAATAATAGAAGGTCTCTCGCCAATGATCTATGTTGACTCTGTTTTCCTTCAAGCCATCAACAACGCTTTTCACGAGGTCAAAGCGAACCTTATAAGCGCTTGCTTTCATAACATTCCAAGGCAATTCTTGATCTTTTTCCATAACGACAATGTGATTACAAATACCTAATAAGTTTGAAGTGGTAATTATTAAAATCTCTCAATCTCTCTCTCTCTCTCTCTCTCTCTCTCTCTCTCTCTCTCTCTCTCTCTAAATACACATCAAGTCTACGCACCCAATAATTAGATCTCTTTTTTACCCTAATTATTCAACAAATATAAGACATTTTAGCGTAGTTGCCGACAAAGGCTTCAAATTTAACCTACAAATAGGAGTGTTGTCCTTATTTTCTATGGTTAAGAAAAATGTTTTGGCAAGCCTACTCTCTCTCTCTCTCTCTCTCTCTCTCTCTCTCTCTCTGTCTCTCAATGCATATCATAAAATATATTTCATGAGCTTTGCTCAATAAACAATATCACCATGTTTAGGAAAAATGTGTCTCAACTTAATATCGTGCCATTTCTATTTTCAAATTTAACCTAGAAATTAACGGGAGTCTTGTGCTTATTTTCTATGGTTAAAGAAAAGGTTTTGGCAAGCCTACTCTCTCTCTCTCTCTCTCTCTCTCAATGCATATCATAAAATATATTTCAATAAATCTAGTTTTTTTGAGCTTGCTCAATAAAAAATATCACCATGTTTTCAACGTGTTGAATCAGTGTTTAGGAAAAATGTGTCTCAACTTAATATCTTTTATGCCATTTCTAGTTTCAAAAATGTTGGTTGAGGGCAAGAGGATAAGGAGAAATTACACTGCAAAATAGAAAAAAATAGTGTAAAAACCCAAAAAATATCCTAATTTTTAAAAATTTCCTACTCAAGGAAAGGAGTTTTGTATGTTTCGAAAAATGATTTTTCCTGAACAAGCTACTGTACTTTAATTTAACTATTAAATAGCTGTGTTGAATTAAAGCTATCAACGATTTAATTACCAAAGCTTACTTGGATATTGAGTTGCCGTCTGCTGTGGAGCTAGCAGTCCCGAATTCGTTGAGAAGGAATATTATTCAGCACGCACCAGCCGACGCGGTCTGTATAAGTAGAGCTAAGTCGAAGCTGCAGCAGCGGGAATTCGAAGACGGTGATGATCGAGGCTCGTGGGTATCGCCAACCCTAGCCACTAAACAGTTAATCGATGAGCTGAGACGCAATATAATTGGGCCGAGGCGACGTCTATAGAATTGAGAAGTACCTTAATTCTATATAATTAGAAGCTCTTTATAATTAGAGCAGCACCTTGATTTGCAGTCGCGCGCGTCTATAGCGAAAGAGCAGCACGACCGGCACAACGAGCAGAGCGCCGCTCCTGCGTGTATGTAGAGGAGCAGCAGTAGCTGAGTATGCGCGCGTGAGTATATCTCCAGCTAGAAGCTTAATGCTAAACTGTGCAGAGCTTGCGAGCTAGGGCGGTGCGATGCAGGCTTTCTCCTTTTGGCTCGCGCTGAGCTGGGTTCCCGCCCATGCGCCATACTGCTTGGTTAATTTCAGGCGATAGGATAGAGTTAGGTACACCTTTAATTTTAGTGGGCCCAAATCAATCAACCTAAAACCGTCCAATTAGGTTACTCATACTGGCATTACAGACTGTCAACTTGGAAGACTGGTAGGTTCTATATTGAATTAGACACGAATCTCGCAAGATCCTTGCAACAAACTTACTTCAAAGGTGTTGGTTTTGTTAGTAAAAGAGCCAGTGAATGGAATTCGAACCCCTGCAGGGTGCTCAAGAGAGAAGAGTCGAAACACATGGGCTATGCTCCAAGGCTGCTACAAACTGCAACATTATTAAAATATATATATATGCACAGCTGCAGCTTACGCTCTCGCCACCCCTTTTCCTTTTCAACCACGGAAATCTTGCCATCTGCCATCGTCGCTCCCCTTACACCTCCCTCACCCATCGAGTGCCCTGATCGTGCATTACCTAGAAATTAACCTAGACATTAACGGGAGTCTTGTGCATTACTTGACATACAAGACTTTGGCATGTTGATCGAGTTGTTTACCTTGCTTGTACTCAAAATTGGCAGCACCCAAATGAGCTTGGGAAGCAAGTGGAGACCGCATCAGTATTAGACAGTGCAAGACTAATGGCTTTGCCAGCAGCTCCCAACCAATCCATGCGTACTTTAGAGGTCAATGAGGCAAAAGCAACATACGATATGTAATTGCAACACGAAGGCCATTCGTTACGGTAATCCTATTCCCAACCGTTTGGCAAACCCTGCTTTGATTCTCTATTTCTTGGTAGATTGCATAGCCTTAGAGATTTCTGGCCGCAGAGATTCTTGCAGTTCTACACAGACATACCCCTTACCTACAAAGCTTAAAATTTGAGATACAAATTTAGAGAAATATAGTGTAAAAGCAAGATCTCCAAAAAGATCTTGAGCACAAGGCTAAATTGAAAGAAGAGGAGCAACACATAAGCAACAGTGACGACATAAGCAACAGTGACGATACACATGATTAGAGAAGTGAATACCGCGGTTGAGATACAACAAAAGTCAATGAAGTGATGATGATGGAGATTGTAGTAGACATGATTACAATAGTAATGAATTGTAGTGAAAGAACTCACGATGATATTGCCAGCCTGACTGTTGAAAAACAACATTACCCTTAGCACTACCTTGGTCGATATGTATGACAAATGTGGTAGGGCCAAGAAGCTTTGAGTTGTTTTCAAAAGGTGCAAAGTGAGCAATCACCACCTATGCTTGCATCTTGAAGACATGTGGCAATGGAAGATGTTGAGATGAGAAAAAGAACTCACGATGATATAGTTTGTCAAGGAGATCCTAGCTCTTCAAAAGGGCATCAATCTAAGGGAACTTGAGCTGTAGAATTTCATCATGAGTCATGGATCTTGGCACAAAATAATCTCTCATGGTTACGTGATTGAACCATGCTCCTCATGAAGTTGTGTCACACTACAGGCAGACTCATTACGCCATGATAGTATTACAGACATCTCCGTAATCTTTCGTGATGTTTCAATTCCATGATATCATTATCATGCAGAGCTCTCGGTACTGCAAAACTCCTCGCTTATCTTCGTGAGGCTCTGATACCATGTTGAACCACCACGCACAAGAGAGAGGAGAGAGGGACGACACCACATTTGCAAACCGTAAAGGTGTGTTAAGTGGTCACACGAGATGAGTTTATATAGAGGGGAGCAGGGGGCTATATATAGAGATACGATATATAGCACAACATGCACTCCAACCCTTACTCCCTACTTGAAACATCTTCCAAAACATTAAAGGTGCCCTCGTTGAGTCACTTTATCCCAATCCACTCGTGATAAGTCCTCCTATGGTACACTCTACACTGTCTTATGACCAAACTCCAAAATAAACTAAGTAAAAAATGCACCAAACTTTAGAGGAAGCTTAGCCACCCTAAGTAAGCTAACCAAGCCACCATTTCCGTACTTGAGAAATTCTAAACTAACCTCATGAGACGCTTCATGTGGAACCACATTGGATATACTCAATCCACTCTTGACCACTTATTTGCCTTGTAAAAAGCCCCCAATGTATGGACTGTTACTGGTATGATCTGCTTGGATCTTGGTGCACCCATGGCTCGTTATGAGCATAGGCTATATGTATTTTTGTTATGCAGGGATAGGGCCATGCAGGGATAGGGCGATGACGAGCTAGGGTTGCAACGGCTCAAGCCATATTCTCTCTCTCTCTCTCTCTCTCTCTCTCTCTCTCTCTCTCTCTCTCTCTCTCTCTCTCTCTCTCTCAGCATGCAGATAGCTTGCGGTCATGTCGCAGAAGCAAAATGCAGTAACAGAAAAATTATGAGCTGCAATGCAAAGGTACATTCAGGTGGTGGTATGCAGTCTAGCGGAACATATCTCCTCAATACAATGTCGTTCGATGGTCGATGCGAACTTGCTCTGCGGCCATAAAGCTATTATACAATGCCATCGACTAACCTCAGGATTGTGGCAATCTTGCTCCTACCCTTGCTCTCATTAGCTGCCTTGTGGACAAAGCTGCAGTAGTACGTGTGCAAGGTGCCAAGTTGAGCAGCGTGTGAGCATTTGCAACCACCCATGTGCAATTCCCTTTCCCTGTTTCCACATATGCAAGTTGCCATGTGGTGCACCATGCAAGCCCTGTGGCCTCAAGAAACCATGCCTTAATTGTTGTGTGCATGAGCGTTATGCCCATACTTGTGAGAAACCTTGTGTCCCATGCTTACTGCCATGTCCTGGATGTGTGAACACTATTCTTGTAGTCTTCCTTGCAGTTCTATATGCACAAGGTCTCAATGTGACACACCTTGTGGCAAAGCTCTAAAATGTGGTCATCCTTGTATTGGGATGTGTGGTGAGCCGTGCCCCGCGAAGTGTCGGATATGTGACCCAAACACTCCTGAGATGTTCACAAGCCAATAAATTGGGAAACTACCATCCTATACCCTCTTTGTGCAGCTTGTAGATTGCGGCCACATTTGCATGGTGAGAAAGCTTGACAGCTACATTGATGGACCTAAACTGCAGAAGAATTCGTAGGTGTTTTATGGCTTTGAGATGACTAACAAACTTTGCATTTAATGAGTGCAGGCAACGGAGTGTGACAATGCTATTGCATACATGATATCTTCCTCCAGTGTCTGCATGGTGTAATTCCCATTTTGTATCTGTACTTCTGTGGTCAAAAAATTACAGTTGATATTCATCTCATTTTGAATGTTTGGATATCAATCTGGCATGTCTTGGAATTATCCAATTCGCTAAAGTATGGTGATTGATCACACTTGAGAGAGAGAGAGAGAGAGAGAGAGAGAGAGAGAGAGAGAGAGATTGGCTTTACATTGGGGGTCACAAGAAAGGAAAGGAGGAATTGAAGCATCATGAATCGATAACCATATCGCCTTGTTGATGTAACTTGATGTATGCCAGCTCATTAGAAGAGCCTTTAAATAGGGTTGATTACATGAAAAGTTATTGAGTTTTGATGTAACATAGCCAAAGCCTAGAGGTTCATTTTTTCTGCATGCTTCCAATTCTTGATAAAGTATTAACATTTGCAATTTAGAGAGAGAGAGAGAGAGAGAGAGAGAGAGAGAGAGAGAGAGAGAGAGAGAGAGAGAGCCCGGCATAGGATGCTTCTCCCGCTGTTTTTGCATCCCTCGACGTAGGAAAAGATGTGTACCTTTCTGTGTCTTCACCTCATACCTTCCTCAATCTTCTCTTGTGCTTCATATGCCAAGCATCACACACACAAGATATCGGCACTTAGCTTCATCGTAGACACCTTCAATACAAGTTGATTGATGTCTCCTGCTTCAATGAACTAGACCACAACAGAAAGGCATGAGCTCCACATTGTGAGGTTACTTCCATTCTTAGCTCTCTCATCATGCTTTGATAAGCAATCATGAACAATCTCCCATTCTCACTACACCTTCACTTGATGTGAAACAACATAAATATATATATATATATATATATATATATATATATATATATAGGAAAATTTACCAAAATACTCCTTTAATTTGTGGAAATTCCCATAATACGCAAATTTCAAAATTTCCCGACATACCCTTGTGCGTTATTTTCTGATTTTTATTCCTTTTTGACAAATGAGATCCGTTTTTGAGTGCTTGCCATTGCTAGGGATGTAATTTGCCACAAATTACCTCCAAAAAAGGACAATTTATACCTAAAAATAATGAAGCAAATCATCTCCAAAGCCTACATAGTCAACTCAAATTCTAGATATGCATCTTGATTTGATAGACGATCATTGTTCTTATGAAAAGATACAATTTTTTATTTTTTATTGGAGAAATTTGATCTCACAACAAAGAGTATCTTCCTTGTAAAAAGCCCCCAATGTATGGACAAGCATCAAGTGTAGATGGAATTTATAAGCCTTAATATGGATATTTGACATTTAAAGTTTTCAATCTATTGCCTCTTGTAGTAGGGAATACATTCTCCCGTTGAACTAGATATATATGCAATGAGTTTCAAGGAGTGTAGCACCATTTGCAGTACTTGTATCACCTCTAAGCTACACTAATAAGTATTTTCATAATCGCACCATAAAAAAGTAAGAGATGGCACCACAATCTCTCCTTTGAAAGTAGACACAGTAAATAGGTCTTGCACAACTTTCCTTGGAAAAATCTCACCATACAATATACCTTCTAAAAAGACAAAAAAACTCTAAGATATGAGAAATGATATAGACAAGTGCCCAAACTTAGGTATTGATTTTTTCAAGGTCATGGAATATGAGAGTTATAATGCAGTCCAATGCTTCTTTGCAAAAATGAATTACGAGAAAAAATAAAAACATCACAAAATAGCTTAATAAAACATAGTATAAGTACCATAGTACATACATATATTAAAAGAATACGTATTATGATTAGTACTTAGTATAAAGTAATCACTATATTGCGATGTGGAAAGGCATGCTTAATAAGTGGGTTGGACTAGCTAGAATTTGTTACTTGTAACTAGTGACTACATAATTACTATATAGTAATTGCATTGAATTTAGGATTTGCTACTTCTTACTAGCAAGTAAACATAGTTACTATATAGTAATTGTGTGGAATTGGGTTTTACTACTTCCAACTAGCAACTCAACATAGTTGCTATATAGTAATTGCATTAGACCAAGGATTTACTACTTCTATGTAGCAACTCCACTTAGTACTATATAGGAAATCTAGAGGTACTTGAAAGTTTCTAGTTCCATCTAGCAATTATAGACCTATCATATAGTAACTTATGAATTTTCTAGTTCAATCTAGCAAAAAGCTCCTTACTTCCTACTTAGATCCAGGAAGTACATGGAACCCAAAACGAATTTCTATATGGTAACATGTCAAAAGCTCCTTGTGCTTCATAACCTTCCAATTTTGGCTTCCACCCTAGCAAAGACTGGGAGTACGTGTCTCAACTGAGCCCTAACCAGCTCAAGTGCATGATTCAGGAGCTAAAGGAGATTCCGAATGCCCATCGAGGGCGTTCCCAAGAATCCGTACGAGCATCTGTTTGGGGGGATGACCCGCTTCAGCAGCAGCTTCTTCCTCGAGCTCCTGCCATGAGTTCCGATACTTTGGGGATGTGGTGGTGGACAGAGACATGTATGCAAGGATAACTACACCTGCGAAAAGGAGCTGGCAAGCCGGTGCAACAGCAGATGCTCAAGTGCATTGCAACCTTCGCCATGCCGCTGCCTGCCGCCTTCTGGACTGCCTCAGGCATCGTCTGAATCCCCTCAAGCATTTGCTTCAAGCACCTGACCCTTCTTTCTCATCCCCAATCAGCAGCGACCCGACAGATATTTCTCATTGGGGATCTGAGGACGATGATGAGCAGGTTATTGATGAGGCACAAATCACCCCGCAGAAGTACTCTCAAAATATGGGGCTTTCCCCCTTTGAGCTCCTCATCCATATTATACAAGTTTCAGACCTTTCTACACAGATCGCAATTTGTGACTTGCTCCTCTCACAGCGAGCAGCGATACCCCTTATCGTTCCCAACATCCAGCCGCAGGCAGGCGCAGCTGGTGGAAAAAGTGGTGGCGTGCCATTGGTACATTACACGCATGTATTGCGCTTTGTGATGGTGAGCCTGGCTAATGAACAGAAGTTGTGCATTGCGCACGACACAATCCTTCCTCGAGTGGTGTTTATCTCTCATAGAAGTGTGCAGGACTCGCATGCTGCAATAGTTGCAAGTCGGGTCCTCAACTGTGAGTTCCTGAGCCAACATCTTCGCCAGAAGATGAATCAGCTAGCAGACAAGTTTATTGCGATGGAGGTGGGTGTTGACTTCATTCCTAGTCCGGCCATGAAATTGCCGGCGGCAGCCCAATTTGCAGGCAAACCCGAATCCGACTATTTCGCCTGTCTTTCCATTCATATTACCGGCAACTACAACGGGGTGATGAGCTTTGTGGGTGACATTGCTGATGTGATCGTCGTTGAGCTACATGAAGGCAACCCAGAATATGGTCAGCAATTAACATCTCCCATGCAGGCGGCTACTGTCCTGCGCTGGCAAGAAACAGGCACGAAACCAGGCTTTGATAAACAAAACAAAGTGGTATGGGGGCAGGAAACCTATCTCGTTCAAGGGATTGGGAAGTTTCTGCAGGCCTACGTTGTCAGCCGGGCGGCGAAGCGACTTCTGTACGTGAGTAGGGCAAGCATTTCAGAGGTCTGCAGTAGGCATTTCCTTCCTGGTCATGACCTGCAAAGCATGGAGGAGCCTCTGCAAAGGATGTTTGGCGAGTGTGAGTTCTCGGACATAAGGAAGCAGTTGATCCTACAAAGGAGTCTCATAGTGGAGGCAGACGCCTATTTTGGGGGTCTTCAGCTGCTGCACGATCGAGCTAAGAAGCATGAGAAGGACAAGGCATGCAAACAGGAGAGGGAAAGACGGTTGCAAGGATGTCATGAGAATGCCCTTGATGAAGCTCTTTTATCATGTGCTAAAGCAAGATTCTGCCATGGCGCGGAGGTTTGGGATAACATGGCTAGAAAGAGAACTCTCCGAGAAGATGTTCGCCATCCTTGAGGATGCTTCTGGGAGGGTTGAGTGCTTTTTTCAAGCCTTCAACAAAGATCGCAAGGACGAGCGTGCCAGGAAGAAGTACTATGAAGCAATGCAGAACTATGTAGAAATGAGTGTTGGATTGGAGAATCTGTGGAGAGAGTTGTGTCACATCTATGAGGCTGATCCCAACAATCAAAGGGGGCTTGCGAGGCTAGCAGCGCAACACCTCTGGATGGCTTTCCCCTTGAGATTCTTGACGGTGATGCAGGCATGTATTGCAAACTTTGGGTAGAGAGTGTGCTAGTCGAGCTGGAATCTATGACCAAGGGTAAAGAAGCAGCTGGGAGGTCAGCTCGTGTCCTTCTTTTGAGTGTATTGGGACTGCAGAGCAGTGGGAAGAGTACGATGCTGAACCTCATGTTCGGCACACAGCTGCGGACCAGTGCAGGAAAGTGTACCCGTGGCGTATACATTCAGCTAGTGCCATCTGAGCGACCACAGTACGATTACGTGATGCTGCTAGATACAGAAGGCCTCAGGTCCCCCGAGTTTTCTGGGGTTGAAGCGTCGGCAGTACGAGATAATCGGCTAGCCACCATTGGGCTCTTGCCAGCGGATGCATCCATGTTTATGGTCTGCAACGAGGATGATGGTGGACTCAAGGAAGTGCTGCCTATGGTGCTCTTGGCTTTCAAAGGCTCTGCCATTGCCGAGGAGTGTGGGCAAAGGATTAGAGCCAAGGTCGTCTTTATATACAGGAGTGTGGACGTTAATGATAAAAAGAAGCTCAAGGGGAGTACGCAAAAGCTGCATGAGCACTTAATAGGGGCCGCGGAGGAGGTGGCTCGAATGGGAGGGATTCTCAGCTCGTCTAGTGCTGTTATAAGTGATCAGGCCTTGCTCTCAGACTTTCGAGTAGGTGACCGTGACAAGGACAGTGATGTGAAGTTCTTGGGGAACTTGAAGAAAGGGAACAAGCCATCTACAGACACACCTGAATGGGAGTATGGGGAGAGTGTGGTCCAGCTGAGGGAGTATCTGCACTCAAGGGTCGCTACTGACAACAGTGGCTGGAAAGCTTCAAACTTCAAAGAATGCGCTGAGCGCCTCAGGCTGGTGTAGGACTGCATTTGTAGCGCTGACTTTGAGTTGAGTTTCGTAAGTAGAATACAGTACGCCTCTTACCTGGACCTTCAAGCAAGTCTGCAGACGCCGCGTGCAGCGGTTTCCAGCAAGTATCTGGAGGCTTTTAGAGCCTTGGAGAGGAAAATAACGCCGGAGGATGCAATCAACCCGTTGGAGCTGCAGTGCCACACAAATCTTAGGAATAGTGTGTTGGAAGCAGACCTAAGAGTTGTTGTGGACGATCAGACAGAGGCGGTGAACAAAATCCTCGATTTGAGAAAGAGCTATGCCCAATGGAAGCCAAAGGAGCTGGAGACCTGGAAGCTTTTCTGTGGGAGCACTGAAGACTGGTACAAGAGGAGGATTGAAGACTTAGTCAGCGGGATCTTAGGGTTTGATAAGGTTGTGGCCGAGTATCAGCAGCGAGTCAAGTCGAACCTTGTGGATGCGATTGAGACGGGCCAAACCTGGGATTCTTCAAGGCAGATCAGCGATAAAGAGAGGAAGAGAAAGTTTGAAGAGCTGTTCAAGGAGATCTTAGATGATGCAGAGAGAAAGCATCCACCAATATAGCTAACGAAGTCCGCATGAAAATCATGGATAGGTACACACTTCTTGGTGTGGCAAGGGTGATTGATATGCAGGGCGAGCCAGCTGCAGAATTGACAGAATACGGATGCGCACAAACGTCAGGTTAGTGCGTTTTATTCTTGGGCACGATTTAATGGGCGTGTTATATTACAGTATTGATTTATTTTCTACTCAACTCCTTATTTATTCAGCTCAAAGGCCCACATCCTTGGCTGCCAGCTACTTCCTACAAAGGGATTTGAAGGATTCGAACCCAGCATCTAGGCTGCACCGAAGCATGCCAGCAAGTCCTTATAGCGACCAATTAGGCCTGCCAGGAAATATCCCGAACCAACCCACCATGTGTGTTAGTTGCTCCCACTACTATATTTTTTATATTTAAAAAATGATCTCAGACAACACTTCCTGCTTCTTTCACGAGTGTGCCACTGTGCAGTAGAGAAGAGGTGGGGAATCTCCCTCACCCCCACTGTTCCGGGCCGGAATAGGCGAGGCGGAGGCCGAGCCTGCTCCGTGTTTCAGAACAATGGGGGTGAGGGAGATTCCCATCCGTCATGTTCAATCTTGCATTTGATTGGCTAGAATTTTGTGTGCGTGATATGACTGGCTGGAATTTTCTCTAGGTGAATTCCATTGGTGGAATCTTGTTGACTGCACTGGTTTTGTTCCGTTCACTATAAGAATGTTAATGTAATGGACGGCTGAGATTGCTTGATGCGCTGGAATACACAGGCTCAAGGCATGAGAGAGAGAGAGTTCGTTAGAAAAAAACTGGGATCTAATGTATAATGACCGGCTGAAATTTTAAATCCCGGTTAGATTTTGAGCTTGCCTTGAAGAAAACTGGGAAATTTTCACAAGTTTTAGTGTAATTACCGGCAAAAGCTTCAAATTTTGAACTAAAAACTGGGAGAATTTCAAGCTTGCCCTTATTTTCTTCGATGCATCAACAATGATTCTGCATGCATGTGGCGCCTCGAAGGGCATGTTGCTCACTCACATTGCCTTCTCTGCCGCTGGTCGTACTGCCTTCTCTGCCCTCGCGTGACATGTTTGACCATTAATTTTCATTAGAGATAGGGAATCTTTCAAGATTTCCCTCTCTTCGATTTCCTCGTGTGACATGTTGACCATTTCATTAGAGATGGCTCTCTTCAAATTTATGAAAATTTTTATTATGCTTTCTCCTAAGCTGAACGGATCTTTGTTGATTCCGCTCAATGAAAACAAGGTGAAGTGGAATTGTGCCACTGTGGCAAAAACTCACTCTCTGGGTTACTTTGGCTCATTTTCAATTGGTTCGTTTTCAATTCAATACCTTTGAGAATTCTTCAAAGCCTCTGTAGTAAAACTTTACTGCTAGATAGATTCAAATTGTGGATGTCATGAACGATGGCCTTGGGCGTTCTCCGCTAACCATCTCACCAATGCCATGCCACTGACCATCACATATAAAATCTTCCTCTACATGTTACCAACAGAATTTACTACTTGGACATCACCTCTGAGCCTCCCCACTTCCCTCATTGGCCTCCGCAGCATCCCCTCAATCTCTACTTCCTCACACCCCATAGGAAACCTTCCTCCAACAGCCTCTTCACAAATGGTGAAAACAACTTAGTGCTTCCCTGACTACCAATCCACACACACACACACACACACACACACACACACACACACACACACACACACAGACAGAGGCACTCAGAGGCGTGCAAGTTGCAACACGGTGCAAGCAAGAAGTCGATAGGCGTGTAGTTATAGACAAAAACTTTCGTTGTTGGCACTCGCTTGCGCCACTCCTTGAGAACTCCCTTGACAGTGCCACTCCTTGAGGGCTTCCTGACAGTGCTACTTGGCCCTTCCGAGTTGTCCATGACTCTTGCGATTTCCTCTCATAACTCCGTCGTCTCTACCCCTGTCTGTTGTCCACAAATACGTAGTGATGTCGACTACCTCTTGCATTCATCTACGTCAAGTGTGGCGTTAACCTCAGCCATGCGCTCGTGTTACGAGCTGTCCTGCCACGAAAGCTGGCACACGATTTATCTTTGCCTTTTCGCTTTCTCCTAAGCTGAAGAGATCTTTGTTGATTCCGCTCAATGAAAACAGGGTACCACCCTACTCGCTGCTTTGGACGATCTTTGAAGGGCTTTGTCAGGTCCACTATAAGAGTGATTTTACGAGCTTGCAAACCACACATTTGTCCCTACGAGTGAGATGAAAGCATGAATCCAACTTTGGGAGTATAAGTTGATGTCGAGGATAAGTTGTACTGGCCGTACAGTAGATTGTAGAGGTTGGCCACCTGATACAGGTAGATGGAGACGGGTAGGACCAGGGTAGTGAGGAAAACTGCCTACTATAGCTTGTCGAGGAGTGGCACTAGCAGCTCCGACATGGTAAGGAGATAGTTTGGAGAGAGTGGCTTGGAACGCGAAGTTGTGTAGTGATCAGCTTGTCCGTCAGGGTCATAAACAATGGAAGATCATAAGGTTAGGCAACATTTGCAAGATACCTTGCAGCACTCTAGTTGTCAAGATACCTTGCGTGTTTGCAAGATACCTTGCAACGCTCTAGTTGTCAATGAAAGAGAAACTTCATTGGTGATTGTCGAACGGATTCAAGGTAGTACCAGTAACTTGAGCATTGATATGGAAGAGGGTCTCAACTGGTAAAGGGTGGAACTATGCTAAGGAGGAATGGATACAACCATGTAAGCATCAAGTAAATCCAACTAGAAAAATGGACTTGAAGAGGTATTCACAATAGTTTCAAGGAGAGGCCAGAGCATGGATTTGCTCAAATCCATGGCAAGGTGGATCACGCTGCTTGATGCATTAGGCTTGTGAGGTGGCTTGTCAGCCAAGTGGTTCTTAGGTGTTGGGCAGGAATTGTGAGAGGATCTTCTACAAAAGTGGCATATTGGACCAGGAATGAAAGAGGTGTTTCAATTACCTGTAACCTGTGGATTTTTGAAATTTCCTGCAGCATTGTTGGGTCTAATTAGGTTGAGACCACAGCTTGAAAACGGAAAGTATTTTGGCAGTCATCTAAAGAGCTACATTGTAGTAAGGTTTGTTGCAACAATGCTCCACCTCTATATGCAGCAAAGGAGGATTTCTGGCAAAGGCCGGGCCTCGTAGTTGAGTCGAGCATTCTAACGTTGGTTATTCCCGATGTAATAGTTTGCAGTCGAAGAGTATCATTTGCTCCCAAAGAACAGAGGTTTAGTGTAGCGTGGATTGGAAATACAATAGCAGGAGTTACATGAGAGTTTGGATCCGGATCACAACTAGGGGCATTGAGGAGAGGCTTGCTCTCCATTTCCATTCTCCTTTGAGGGACAATTAGTCTAACCATTCCAGATTGCATCAGATTGGACTAACTGCAAGACTCATTTGCTGATGAGGGTTGGAGGAGATGGTGAGGCTGAATTCTTGTAGGCAGTTGCTGTAGAGAGGTGTGTCCTGGGGGGATGCACCTTTAAGAAGCTATTCATATAACGTGCAATTATCAAAGGGGGTTTTTTAATACCCTTTGATAATTGCACGTTATATGAATAGCTTCTTAAAGGTGCACCCTCCGATAACCCTGCTAAAATTTCAACATTTTGGCAATCATAAAAACCCATTCATTTGAACTTACATGGTAACTTACATGTCTAAGAGGTAAACCCCTCGAGGATGTGCCTCATGATCAAGTTCAACAACTTGAGAACCTACCTCAAAGGAGTTTCAATAGCTGGCATGATGCATAGCTCAGGCAACCGAGAGGTTTGAGGCATATAGGTTGTTACACCAATAGTGAGATTGGGAGCAGCAAGAGCATGGCATATTTAGTTGGAAGTTCCAGAGAGGGGTAGAGCCTAGTCATTGGGTTGAATTACAACAAGATCAACGGCAACCAATTTCCCAAACAAGGCCTCAATGATGTCTACATCACCATCTGGAGCTGGGACAAGAGTGGCAGGAGATTATAAAAAAGAGTTTCTTGCAACTTGGGTTTCTTGTAGGAAACATTGACTCATCGACAAAAGCTTCGAGAAAGGCAATGATCATGGCATCATCATCATGATGTGCTACTGAGTAGCAATATGAAGGTTTTGTATCTTTAGTGAGATTTGGTGTTGAATTATGGTGCAAAACAATGCCATGAGGTGGGATAGAGACTGCAAAGCTAGCAGGTGTAGTTTTGCTTGTCAAATGGGTGGCTTCAAGAGGCCTCCAGGCTTTGCTGACTAGAACCAAAGCATTGGAGAAGCTTGGGGCCGTGTTTGAGGACACAGGGACTCCCTAAGGGAATGGATCTTCATGTTGGCAGTTACTGAGTGGAGAGCCAAGGGTAGGACCAAGCAGCAGGCGAAGGGCCAGGGACTGAGTGGCTTAGTGCGACTAGGAGCCGAGGGCCAAGCATAAGTTAAGGGGTCCTACTTGCAAGGGCCAAGGGCTATAAGTAGGGAGGTCGGGAGGAGAACGTTATGCCAGTCCATCCTTTGGCCTTTCACTGGTATCAGAGCTCAGGGATGGAGGGGGGAGGGAGGAGGCTTGCATGGTTTTGCATGGCAAGTGCATGATCTTGCTCTCTCTCTCTCTCTCTCTCTCTCTCTCTCTCTCTCTCTCTCTCTCTCTCTCTCTCTCTCTCTCTCTCTCTCTCTCTCTCATGGCGCCCTTGGAGACCTCAAAGGTACTATGAGCTTGAACCGAGGAGATGCGGACATGGGACTATCTGTTTCCAGGTTGGCCGAAGGCGGGGCAAAGCCGTAGGAGCGAACCCTTAGATCCATGGTGGCTCAAAGGAGGTGCAAAGCCATGTGAAGCATCCCCTACATAGAGGTGGGCAGAGCCGCGAGCAACATCAAATCCAATGAAATCATGCTTGGGATGATCGCGCTGCGATGAGGAACAAAGTTCGTTTCTGCACCATGCAAGTTGGAGTGCCATTCCCGGACTTCTCTGCATCCCGCTACTTCACGCATGCCGTTGAGGAAGCCATCGCCATTCTTGTTGTTTTCTTTTTTATTTGGGGGTCCACAAGCTGGCGCCCCAAGTTTGGCACCCTAACCATAAGGGCCTTAGCCCACGGCAAAGACCCCTAGTTTGGCAGCTTGAAGACGAGCATCGATACGAAGCCCTTGGGTTTCGTAGCCTCAACAAACCGGATTTTCAAGTTCTACATCGCAGATACAAGAGATGCTAAAGCCTTTGGAATGGTGTGGTTCACAAAAACAAGGATCAACAACTCACGGTGACTGAAGGGCATGCCAGGCCTATCAAGGTCTGGTGTTTTTCGTCAAGGATCTTGGTATAGCATGCACGGCATGCGACAAGCTATTGCAATTTTTATTTTTAGTTTTGAGGCATGGAATGGGTCGTTACGAACCATCGACATGCAAAAGGCTGTGGATCTATTGGCTTCAGCCTACCAATGGATTCAAGGGAAGCAAGGCTTCCGATTATACCATCGCCAACAAGGTGAAACTATGACTTTTGAGACAATCGCTTCATGTTTGACGGAATTTTTCAATATCGACGTCTTCGATGGCCGGTAAGTACCATGAACTGGAGATTAATGTTTATCATTCATTTAAATTTTGCAACATTTTGCAAGCTTCACGAGTATGCTTTATGAGGGAAGGGGAGCTTGTTCCAAGGGATACTTGTCAGGATAACTATCATGGTGTTCAGGCAAGGCCCGTGGAATGTAAGGCAAAGCTATTTGGGAAGGCCAACCATTAACTCTAACTGCACGCTGCTGTCAAGAAAGTTTTCTTGGGCGTGGATCCTATGCAAGTTGTCTTCCATTGATACAATCAGGCAAGGACAACACCTCGTGTTACCTAGCAAAGAGGGAAAGCAAGGCTTTCAGGAGCATGGCTCTATGCATTAAATATATAATCACTTCAACGGTGTTGTAGCTTGCCAGGGAGCAGGCAACATAAGTATACAAAGTAGTGGTAAACACATTGACATCCACAACTATGAGCTACATCCAATGTGATCACCAGACATACGGCATAACAGTTTTTGACGTTCGAAATATGCTATCAGCATACGAACTTGGGAGTTTTTTCCATGTTTGCATGTTTTCTCACTAGAGATTGGATAAAACCAAGCCAAGAAGGCATGTGCGGGACATCCGATAGCTCTCAAGTCATTCACATATATGGCTATGAGCCGGATTCGAGCGCACTACCAAAAACATGTCCACAAGTGAGCGACAAGGTTAGTCCATTTCAAGTTATGTTTGTTTTTTGTCTATGTTTTACTTTTCATTTTGGACAAGATCTCTTTGCTGTGCAAAGCAAAGTGCTTGCCAGACTCCATACGAAGCCACTGTACAAACCAAAGTGCTTTGCATATCTTCATGTCAAGCACAACTTCTCTTATATGTGCAGGTATTATTGATTGACTATAGCTCAATGATAATGGCACACATCTTTACCACTACGTGGATATAAGCTCACAGGCAATGCTGCACTGTGATGTATCCATTCCAGTGTGATCGTGCATGGTAGGTATACCAATGGCTCACATGGTTGAGGCTCTCATGGAAGACAAGGGCTTATTATTCTAGATTTAACTTTGTATACATGGCATATGAGTACGATGGCCGTACAACAACCATCATTACATATATACGCTTTCGCAACAACACTAAATATTATGTCAAGAACAAGGTACATCATTGATATCTTAACATATTTTTTTTGTTATTCACAGGCAAAGTGTCGTATTTAAAGTTACCCTGATACAGTCACTATCACATACAAGGTTAGTGGGACAAGATGTGACTTATGGTACCTCTCTCTAGGAGGGTGTGGTACAAGTACACAGCTGTACACTTGTAGGATAAGCTCAGCCTCTCTCTATGAGGGTGTGTCGTTGTACGCTTATAGGATAAGCTATGACACAAACATGGTCTACATGGGATCATATGCACGGGGCATACAACACATTTGAATAAGGGGATTTCCTTAGCCCAACATTCTCTCTTTCTCTCTCTCCAATTTCTATGCGGGAAAGGTGAAACTAGGCATGATTTTATTGCAATCTTTTCATGTCAATAATAGGACGGGCTAAGTGCCATCTATTGACACCTATTTTGGCATGGCTAAGAGTGTTGGCATGGCTAAGCGCCATTTGTTTGTAGTCCATCAGTGATTGATTTCAAGATCAAACACTTCTATCCAGTTAAGTACCAATCGGTTATAATGGACAAGAAGCAGTCTTGCCATTGGTGATTTTTTGGGCATTATTTTAGCACTACACACTTTGAGTGCTAACATCCAGTTGAGTTCTTGAACGTCTTAAACTCGTAGGGGCTTATCTCTACCAAGGTGTATAGATGACGCCAGCATTTCAAACAACACGACTGTTCACAAAAACCCAAGATTATGGAGTTTTGGGTCAGAAAAAGATCTAGTTGTGAATACGATTCCAACTTCAGTGGATCTCTTATTTTATCTCTAGCACTACGAGTGTCTATATGAGTCCAATTTTGGGATAAGACCTAGCTCGTGATTATTAAATCACTTATTAAGTGTGATAGTCAATTCTTGGAATCTTCACACTTGCACTTTCAAGAAAAGAAGTCCATAAGTTTCCTAGGGCTCGTGGATAATTTCAACTTCCAAAGTTTAATTAAGATACTATCGGCTGCTAGTCGAGCAGTTTCCCTGCAACGTTTAACCAAGGGGCCAGGTTTGACAATGCTGAATTTACCCAAGGGGTCTGGTTTGCAAAGGCAACACCCAAGGTTACATGTGCAATACTACTTGCATTTCACTAATTTTAAATTAGTGTTCCTAGGCCTTTGCCAGCGGGAAATTTAGGCAAGTGCTTTTCGCTCCGGTAAAGAGAAATAACAAGGTCATGTACGAGCCAAGTAATTTGGGCTGTGGTGTCCAAAATAAGTTTCTGTATTATGCAATTATAGCCCACTTGTAGGGTTTATTTGGCACATGTTGTCACATGGGATACAACATGGTCTAGGAACTCACGGAGTTCGGTTTAGCCAATGTGGAGCAAAGCTAATGAGGGTCCCTCTCACTCCTGTCGTGGAGTGTTTGCAGTTACCTCCACGCACAAGTACACCTTGTACTTCAATGATGTTATTTTTTAGACATCCTTACATGAGACATATTCTACATGTGGAGAATATGAGTCACTAGGACTGACACTGGCGCCCACTATTTCAAGTATTTGTCACGAAAAACTCCCTAGGTGCTAATCAAATCTGTTTTCTAGACCATTTCTAGCACGACGTATTAGGAGCAATTTCGGTGGCAAAAAAATTTCGAATACTTAGAATGACTTGTTCAGGTACAAGTACTGCTATACAACAGTACAGATAGTTGTTTATATATATAGCAAGGCTCTAAGTTGTAAATGGAAAAGTTTTATTGTTTGTCCCTAGAAGTGATTAATGTTTCACATTCTATTATGGTTCAAACGTTCAGCAAGGCTTGCAAATGATTGCAGCGGACAGTATTTAGTTTCTTTTCCGAACTATTTACATTCCTCTTTAATGTGTGCTACGAGCATCACATTCGCCATAAGTATTGGCAAAGATGATCATGGATATACAGGTTCGGATATGTTTTTTTTGCTAAATGCATGCACACTAGGTGTTATGGGTCCTAGTGTTTAGCAAAGGCTAATTTGGAGCACTACAAGAGGTTGTGTGCTCTTGTGACGCTGTTAGCGACGGAAATACACTGGGTTTTTATAACCCTCGGCGTCGCTAAAACCGTCGCTAATAGCATCGCTACGAGAGCGTCTCTATATGCGTCGCTATAAGCGTCGCTATATAGAGACGGTCATAGCAACGGTTATAGCGACGTTTACACAGAAGTCTATAGCGACGCTACAGAGCCATAAATAGCGACGGTTATAGCGACGCCCGAGAGAATTTTTTTTTGGTGACAGGGCATTGAATGCCCTGCCACCCATCAACCATATTGTACTTGATTCACTTTTTAAAAAAAGTGCAAGGGTAGATAATAGACCCAAAATAGTCACCCACAAGACGCATTGTTTGCAAAATTGACAAGCGTAAAATTGACAATTGTACACATCATAGGCAAAATGAATTGATTGGCAAATGTAATAATGACAATTGTACAACATCATAGGCATAAAGAATTGATTGGCAAAATGAACTGGTGACAAATGTAATAATATACATGGTTGAAAAAGACGTATAAAATCCGTCTCATGATACATAAGCTATGAGAAACCCTAAACTAATGCTATCTAGCTACGGCTAAACTGACGTCGTTTAGTCAGACGTCTCATCGCGTCCAAGCGGCGTATCTGTCGGATTCTGCAAAAAAAGACAATAAAACAGCTTTCAGTAAGTATAAACATATAACGACATTTATAAAACACTACAAGAGGCTATTCATATTAGCGACGCTCACACAGCGACGCTCAAAAAAAAAATTCCCGGCGTCGCTATGAGCGTCGCAAATTTACAAAGAAATTTGCGACGCTCATAGCGACGCCGGCTGGGCTAAAAAAATAACCGAGCGCGCCCAAAAACTCAGATCTCAGATCTGAGTTTTTCGACGCCCTCAAGCAAGGAGCAGGTAACGCTCTCCCTCTCTCTCTCTCTCTCTCTCTTTTTCTTCTCCACACACACACACACACACACACACATGAGGAGTGGAAGGAGAGCCAGGTATGCTCCTTCCCTCTCCTCATTCTCATGTTTCCTTCCCCTCTTTCTCTCTCCCTCTCTCTCTCTCTCACACACACACACATAGTGTTTTTGAGAGAGAGAGAGAGAGAGAGAGAGAGAGAGAGAGAGTACAAACAAAAACAAAAACGCACACACACATACATAAACAAAGAATGCGCACACACATTGAGAGAGGAAAAGAGAGAGAGCATGCATAAACAAAAACCGCACACATTGAGAGAGGAAAAGAGAGAGAGAACATGCATAAACAAAAAACGCACACATTGAGAGAGGAAAAGAGAGAGAAAACATGCATACGATCCAAAAAAACGCACACACATTGAGAGAGAAAGAGAGAGAAACTAATTTAACGTCGTAGGAAATTTATGAAAATTAAAAGACCTAAAGATCTAGCCGACGAGGAGTTGAACTCAAGACCTATTATTCAAGAGGGAAATGGCATAATCAATCTATCATACTTGGCATGGGTGATAGAAAGGTTATACCATTTATCTCTTTTTATTGGCACACACATCCACACACGCGCACACACACAAGAAGAAGAGAGTTATAACGTCGTAGGAAACTATCTTAAAAGACGTTAAAGATTAGGTTATATGTAGACTTACATTAAATTAGATTTAGGTTTATTTTTAACTAGATTTACGTTTATTTACGCTAGATTTAGATTTACGTTATATTATATTAAATTTAGGTCTCCATAGACTGCGATGCCTGCATGAAGCGGGTGAAGAAAGCCCTCAATGGAATATAGGGTATTGCTGCCTTCACTCATGGTGGGCTCCGTTGATCCAAAAGTACTGGTGAAATGTCTTCAAAAGATAGGGAAGAAGGTGGATCTTCAGGGCGGCAAGAGTCACTACATCCCCGACACAATGACCATCTAGACAACCTCTAGTCATTCAACAGCAACTTCAAAGTTAGTAACAAGAGCAAGAACGGTCTAAAGGGCCAATTGCTGTCGTTAGATGTGGATAAAGATGAGGCAGCGTCACCGCCAGAAGTTAAGTCTCACATCTTTAGTGATGAGAATGCCAACTCTTGCCGAGTTATGTGAAAAATTATGTGTTAAATCAGTTTTAAGGTTCTTATAATGTTAGTTTAGTTCTTTGTTTTTAATATAACATAATTTACGTTAGATTTAGATTTATGTTATATTAGATTAGACTTAGGTTTATTTAGGTTTACCCACACACACACACACACACACACACACACAAGAAGAAGAGAGTTTTCACGTCGTAGGAAACTATCCCAAAAGACGTTAAAGATTAGGTTAGATGTAGACTTACGTTAAATTAGATTTATGTTTATTTTTAGTTAGATTTACGTTTATTTAGATTTACGCTTATTTACGTTAGATCGAGTCCACGCAAGAATTACTTACGGTTTAGGGTTTAGAGTTAGACGAACAGTGAAAAGATCTACTGTGAAAAGATGTTAAGATGCTGTAAAGTGCTACAGCTAAAGAAGAGGCAAAGGGGTTTTGTCCACTACATGCAGTATCATGTAGACGTGGGTGTGTAGATTTCTTGTACCCACAAATATAGGTATTGACCAATAAAGACGAGATTATAACCCGGTGGTTCTGATCTGCGTGCACCTCTAGACCAAGGTGTGCGGGGATTGGACATGACTAGAGAATGTGAGGTAAAGAGAGAGAGAGAGAGAGAGAGAGAGACAGAGAGAGAGAGAGAGAGAGAGAGAGAGAGAGAGAGAGAGATAAGACGAAGAATGCCAATAGAATATTAAATTTGTTGTCCAGGTTATAAGTTTTTTATCCTCATTATGAGTAGTGACGAGGATGTGGGACCGTCCAACCGAAACACCTATCTCTCAACGAGGGTCTTATGTCCTTGTAATCAATGCAAGCATGCTGTGCGACGGACAAGACGTGTTTCTTTGCAGCACGTTCGCGAATTTGGCGAGTTCGATCCATCTATTATAGATCGAGTTGTTGCCAATTATAACTCGTCGGACTCTGACGCTGGCCAACAAGCAGCAATCTTGCAACCCAATAGACGTGTTCGCAGGCGCTTTGGTCAAGCAGCATATGTGAGGCCACAAGATGTAGCCTCTGACAGCTCGGGGGATGATCATGCAGAGCACATTCCCAATGAGGCAATGTTTGAGCCTGAGATTGATGAAATGATCGAGATGATCATGGATTCAGAAAGGCTTATCTATGATGATATGAAAAGTGAAGCCGATACGCCATTGTATAATGGAGCACGTATGTATAGATTGAAAGCACTCTTGGTTCTTCTCAACATGCAGGCAAAGTTTGGATGGAGTGACACTAGCATCACAGCGCTTTTCAGGTGATCTATTACAATTAGTTTACTTTAATAAAACTCTAAATGTATAATGATCTGATAGATTTTTACACGACTGTATCATATTTTTATGTTGTGTAGATTGTTGAAAGAGCACATACTACCAGCTGACAATGTGATGCCAGATTCCCGAGATGAAGCAAGAAAGATTTTGCGAAACTTGGGGATGGATTACAATTCTATCCACGCTTGTCCTAATGATTGCATTCTTTTCAGAGGGGAATACATAGACATGGAGAAGTGTCCGAAATGTGATTCCGAAAGATATCGAGTAGATCTCCACGGGACAAAAATTCCACAAAAGGTTTTGCGACATTTCCCTCTACTTCCTCGCATCAAGCATTTCTTCGAATGTAAGTCCATGGCCGCCCTAGCATCATGGCATGAGGAGAATAAATCTTCGGATGGTGTGCTACGAATTCCTGCAGATTGCGTAGCCTGGAAACATATAGATGGAACATGGTCGGATTTTTCCAGGGAAGCTCGAAATTTGTGCTTAGGCCTGGCTATGGATGGCGTAAATCCATTTGGTCAAAGATCAACATCTTACAGTGTATGGCCCGTTGTCATCGTCAACTACAACATTCCCCCGTGGTTGACTACGAAGAAGGGGCACCTATGGCTAAGCTTGATTGTGCCAGGGCGATATAAAGTGGGGAATATGGATGTGTATCTTCGTCCACTATTGGAAGAGCTACAACAATTGTGGATTGGCATAGAGGTGGTGGATATGAGCCGACACACAGGACGACGAAAAATGCTTTGATCAGAGGCATTCTAATGTGGACCATGCATGTCTATCCCGGGCTAACAGAATGCTCAGGTGATCTATTGACACTCCTCACTCAGACAATGTAAATCTTTTTTTTTCCCATAGTTGATCTATTATCATGTGTATACATGCAGGGCTTCAAACAAGCGGATACAGAGCATGTGTCACATGTGGACCTAGACTGAATGCACGTAGGGCACCCTCACTGAAGAAGCAAATCTACGAAGTTCATCAAGCGTATCTTCCAGAGAATCATGTGTTACGCGACGGCTTTTTGGGAAGAGAGCCACCAAGGATGTCTGCACAAGCATGGTTAGAGCAGAAGGAGATGTGCGATGACGGATTGCCTCCAAGGATGAAGAGACTATCTCTATGGTACAAGTTACCATACTGGCCCCGACACATGATCAATCACTTGCTCGATCCAATGCACATATTCAAGAATGTGGGTAATCTACTATGGGACCATCTGAACGGCAAGAAAGATACTTTGGGAGCCAGAGTTGACCTTAGAAATGTGGATCGTATGGAGCAATATTGGCCGCAAACAGCGTCTGATGGATCGATAAAACTCCCTAAAGCACCATGGATTTTCACAGGAGCCCAAGAACGCAAAGTAAAAGAGACCATTCGATCTTTGCGGACCCCCACTGGCGTAATGCACTCGCTCCGAACGTGTTTTACTAAAGAAGGAAAGCTTACCGGTTTGAAGTCACACGATTGGCATAAAATGTGTCAGGTACGTTCATAGTGGACTTTAATATCATTGCATAAAATGTGGACTTTAATATCATTGCTGCACATACTTTACAGTTTATTTTACCGGTTGCCATTGAGGGATGTTTGTCTCTCGACATCCGTAACACAATCTACAAACTTGCAAAGCTGGTGCAATGGATTTCACAAAAGGAGATCAACGTAGACTCCATACCATTCGCCAAACTAAATGCTGCGGAGCTTGTGTGCATGTTTGAGAAACATTTTCCTACTACAATGCTAACCATTCAGGTGCATCTTCTTGTTCACATAGTTGCTGAAGTGGAAATAGCTGGCACAGTTCATTAGAGATGGATGTTCTTCTTAGAACGTTTCAAAAGGCACGTCCGGAGGGTAGCATGGCAGAAGGTTGTTTGGTATCAGAGTCCTTAGTGTACATTGGAGAGTGGCTAGACGGATTTGATAAAGCCCGGGACACGCTATGGCGAACCATAGATGATGAGCGCATATCTGAGATTGTCATGTGCAATCTCGGTATTGAGAAGAAGATGACGGAAGATCTAGAGGCTAAAATCAACCAATTTTGCATGCTTCACAATCCAGTGATGCAAAAGTGGATTTCACAATATGAGGATGCAAAGCAAGAGCGACAAAGGGCACGAATCGAGTGGAGACGGGGAAGACGACCACCGATGCACTATCCAGCGGTTCTGGAGAGCCTACCAACCTTCATGAGCTTAAGATGGTTGCACAACCAATTGAAAAGCGCACAACAATGCGGTGACGAAGTGACTGAGGAAGAGTGGGAGTACTCTCGGGGTTGCGCGACCAAGGTAAGTTTGCAATGTACGACTAGCAAGTGACTTTATTTATAAACGTTTGAACGGCCACTCATAATCTTTGTTCGTTGTAGTATAAGTCATACACAGTAGCATGGTGTAAAGGTCGACATTTTAGGGTGGAACGAATCGACAAAAAGCGTTTTACTCAAGATTGTGGAATCATGGCAAAATTTGAACAGTCTAGTCGACGACGTTCCTCTGATGCAGATCCTGTGGTGGCGGAACTCACTTACTTCGGCACGCTGCAAGAGATTTTGAGGATCGATTACAGAGGATTTTTTGTCGACTTGTTCGACGTGCAATGGTTCAAGATAATCATGGAGGGTCGCAACGCTACTGTGCGTAGAGGAGAGTCTGGTTTTCTTGAGGTGGATTCTACTAAGAAATGGACTGACCTAAGAGACACTTTCGTACTATCCGAGCATTGTGAACAAGTAAGTATGTAAATAGTTAGCATCCCCCTTTTACAAGTTATGTGCTTGAAAGCTCTCATGTAAGTTATGTGGCTCTGGCAGGTAATATTTCATCCTACAAAGTCTACATCAAACTGATAGTACGTCATAGAGGTAGCCCCTCGTAGTGCAAGGACGTATGAAGGCTACCATGTGCTAATCACAACGGCATCAATGGAGGAGATCAGAGAAGATGCTCAATCAGAAGCCGCTGCGGTGGTGCCAGACGAGCATCAAGATGCTACTACTCTATATGGGGTGCATGCAGAGGAGCTACAAAATGAAACAGAGGATATGTGTTTAAACGGAGAGCTCTATATAGATATAGGAAGTTATGCTGAGTTATGCGAGGATGAGAGAGAGATCTCTTAAAGCCACAAATATTGTATTTGAACAATTT
Organism: Adiantum capillus-veneris; assembly: GCF_014529385.1. Lineage (NCBI taxonomy): Eukaryota > Viridiplantae > Streptophyta > Polypodiopsida > Polypodiales > Pteridaceae > Adiantum > Adiantum capillus-veneris. The sequence continues at coordinate 39,128,520 of NC_140960.1, forward strand.
TGCTCCTTGTTGTAAAAGCTCTGGCTCTCTAAGTACCTTCCATGGTGTATAACGCTCTTTTCTACTCGCGCTCACATCTTTTGATTGAAAATTCTGAGTTTTCGACTTGCCTCTTCTATCACTCAATTCATTGCGTCATTGTATTTATATGCGTCATTACGTCATTGTATTTAATGGTCTTTGCGTCATTGTCTACTCTATTCATTCAATATTAAGTTTAAATATTTGTGTGTTTAATGCAGGTATGGATGATGAGGAGTTTCTTTCTTCTTTGTCACCGCAGCAGAGACAGTGGTACGTGGAGCGTCATCGCTCTGGCGCATCATCGCGCGTTCCTACTCCATCCGCATCTCCCTCTCTTTCGGAGCATTCGGCGCGCTCCGAAGCTTCGGCGTCGACGAGACGAGCTTTACACTCGTATAGACACCGGCGCTCTAGTGGTGGCGGTGGCGGTTGTTGTGGGGATTCCGCCACCGATGCCTCCACACCGCCTCGTGTTCGACGAGGCTCTTTACCCTCCCCTTCTTTGCCCGCCCCCACACCAGCCACAACATCGTTATCTACGCCAAGTTTTGCACGGCTGATTGTTCCTAGAAGCTACACACCTCTACCTACTCCGCCAGGAGCCACCCCACTCGACACTCCTCGCTTCGGGGCCCAGACGCCGGTGGAGACACCTGACGTCCGTACCCCCATCGACACGCCGCTAGAGACCCCTGCCGGGACACCCAGGTTCACGCGTCACCGGCCAGAGGGCTTGTCTTACTCCATCGACTTCAGCGGCGGCATCATCATGGATGATGACGGCAAGAAGGTGATCTCGCGCATGCGTGGTCTTTGCTCTCAGCTGTTTAGACACTACATACTAAACAAATGGAGTGAAGTACCAAGTGATTTAAAAAACAGAGTCATCAGCATACTTCATGATGAGTTTCCCGCTCCAACACGGGATCAGCGCTTCAATGAAGACCTGATGAAGATTCGAATGCGCGAATACTGCAAACACAAGCGTTCCGAAGTGCAAAAAGCAATCAAGAATGGGTGGAACAGGCCAGATTGGCTGGCCAAAGAAGATTGGAAGAATGCGAAGAAAGCAGCGCGCGAGAATCCCGACAAGTGGAAGCAACAAAAGGATGCAGCCAGAGCGCGAGTAGAGCTCGCACCACTTGGGGAGCGGTGGATGGCATCATTTGAGGCCGATTTTGTAAGTGTTTTCACATTGCTCTTTATGTTCGATAGTTTAGGGTTTATGAGTTTTTTAATTCTAACATAATGAAATTTTTGTATGTTTTGATAGCTTTCAATCTAGACATACGTGCTCCATTATATATACAATGGCGTATCGGCTTCACTTTTCATATCATCATAGATAAGCCTTTCTGAATCCATGATTGTCTCGATCATTTCATCAATCTCGGGCTCAAACATTGCCTCGTTGGGAATGTGCTCTGCATGATCATCCCCCGAGCTGTCAGAGGCTACATCTTGTGGCCTCACATATGCTGCTTGACCAAAGCGCCTGCGAACATGTCTATTGGGTTGCAAGATTGCTGCTTGTTGGCCAGCGTCAGAGTCCGACGAGTTATAATTGGCAACAACTCGATCTATAATAGATGGATCGAACTCTCCAAATTCGCGAACGTGCTGCAAAGAAACACGTCTTGTCCGTCGCACAACATGCTTGCATTGATTACAAGGGCATAAGACCCTCGTTGAGAGATAGGTGTTTCGGTTGGACGGTCCCACATCCTCGTCACTACTCATAATGAGGATAAAAATCTTATAACCTGGACAACAAATTTAATATTCTATTGGCATTCTTCGTCTTATCTCTCTCTCTCTCTCTCTCTCTCTCTCTCTCTCTCTCTCTCTCTCTCTCTCTCTCTCTCTCTCTCTCTCTCTACCTCACATTCTCTAGTCATGTCCAATCCCCGCACACCTCGGTCTAGAGGAGCACGGAGATCAGAACCACCGGGTTATAATCTCGTCTTTATTGGTCAATACCTATATTTGTGGGTACAAGAAATCTACAGACCCACGTCTACATGATACTGCATGTAGTGGACAAAACCCCTTTGCCTCTTCTCTAGCTGTAGCACTTCACAGCATCTTAACATCTTTTCACAGTAGATCTTTTCACTGTTCGTCTAACTCTAAACCCTAAACCGTAAGTAATTCTTGCGTGGACTCGATCTAACGTAAATAAGCGTAAATCTAAATAAACGTAAATCTAACTAAAAATAAACCTAAATCTAATTTAACGTAAGTCTACATCTAACCTAATCTTTAACGTCTTTTGGGATAGTTTCCTACGATGTTAAAACTCTCTTCTTCTTGTGTGTGTGTGTGTGTGTGTGTGTGTGTGTGTGTAAACCTAAATAAACCTAAGTTTAATCTAATATAACATAAATCTAAATCTAACGTAAATTATGTTATATTAAAAACAAAGAACTAAACTAACAGGGATTATAAGAACCTTAAAACTGATTTAACACATAATTTTTCACATAACTCGGCAAGAGTTGGCATTCTCATCACTAAAGATGTGAGACTTAACTTCCGGCGGTGACGCTGCCTCATCTTTATCCACATCTGACGACAGCAATTGGCCCTTTAGACCGTTCTTGCTCTTGTTACTAACTTTGAAGTTGCTGTTGAATGACTAGAGGTTGTCTAGATGGTCATTGTCGGGGATGTAGTGACTCTTGCCGCCTTGAAGATCCACCTTCTTCCCTATCTTCTGAAGACATTTCACCAATACTTTTGGATCGACGGAGCCCACCATGAGTGAAGGCAGCACTACCCTATATTCCATTGAGGGCTTTCTTCACCCGCTTCATGCAGGCATCGCAGTCTATGGAGACCTAAATCTAATCTAATATAACGTAAATCTAAATCTAGCGTAAATAAACGTAAATCTAACTAAAAATAAACCTAAATCTAATCTAATTTAACTTAAATAAACCTAAATCTAATCTAATTTAACGTAAGTTTTCATCTAACCTAATCTTTAACGTCTTTTAGGATAGTTTCCTACGACGTTATAACTCTCTTCTTCTTGTGTGGGTGCGCGTGTGTGGATGTGTGTGCCAATAAAAAGAGATAAATGGTATAACCCTTCTATCACCCATGCCAAGTATGATAGATTGGTTATGCCATTTCCCTCTTGAATAATAGGTCTTGAGTTCAACTCCTCGTCGGCTAGATCTTTAGGTCTTTTAATTTTAATTAGTTTCCTACGACGTTAAATTAGTTTCTCTCTCTTTCTCTCTCAATGTGTGCGTTTTTTTGTTTATGCATGTTTTCTCTCTCTTTTCCTCTCTCAATGTGTGCGTTTTTTGTTTATGCATGTTCTCTCTCTCTTTTCCTCTCTCAATGTGTGCGTTTTTTGTTTATGCATGCTCTCTCTCTCTTTTCCTCTCTCAATGTGTGTGTGCATTCTTTGTTTATGTATGTGTGTGTGCGTTTTTGTTTATGTTTGTACTCTCTCTCTCTCTCTCTCTCTCTCTCTCAAAAACACTATGTGTGTGTGTGTGTGTGTGAGAGAGAGAGAGAGAGAGAGAGAGAGGGAGAGAGAAAGAGGGGAAGGGAACATGAGAGTGAGGAGAGGGAAGGAGCATACCTGGCTCTCCTTCCTCTCCTCGTGTGTGTGTGTGTGTGTGTGTGTGTGTGTGTGGAGAAGAAAAAGAGAGAGAGAGAGAGAGAGAGAGAGAGGGAGAGCGTTACCTGCTTTTTGCTTGAGGGCGCCGAAAAACTCAGATCTGAGATCTTAGTTTTTGGGCGCTCTCTGTTATTTTTTTTAGCCCAGCCGGCCTCGTTATGAGCCTCGCAAATTTACTTGTAAATTTGCGACGCTCATAGCGACGCCGGGAATTATTTTTTTTTAGCGTCGCTGTGTGAGCGTCGCTAATATGAATAGCCTCTTGTAGTGGAGCAGCATGCATATTCATCACATTAGTTGCTTATGAAGCATTTTGCACTCTATGTGCAGTATCTCTATGAGATTAGTTTTGGGTCTACCAATCACCAATAGAGTTTATGGCTCGGTTTGGGTGCTTGTGGATCTTTCAAGATAACCAAGATGGTTATTCAGGACATTGTTCATTCCTCAGCAAGGTGGTACAATATGGTGAATCCCGTTTACCAGTCATCTGGGAATACTGTCTGTAAATCGAGGGGAAAAACACCTCAGTACTGTCAGTTATCCAAGGGGATATAAGGCAAATTACAAAGTGTAATCTGTGCTAAAGGATATGCAAAGTGTACATGTTAGCACCAAGCATTTGTGCTAAAGGATATGCAAAGTACATACGTTAGCACCAAGCAATCCAATTAGTAAGAGATTATTGCTCTACTTTGAGTTTGCTTACCATAAGTTAAAGCATGTTTGCCGACTAAGTTTAGTCTCTTCATGTATAAGTCGGTTTCTCAACCTTGAACACTAGTTATGGTAGGGTTGTTTACTAATGAAATTTGCAAACAAGTGAAGGACTTAAAACTTGGCTGATGAGTTATGTCAGCAAGTTACTTTCATGGAAAGTGAAAAAGGTACTCTTTCGGGTACATCTTTGTTGTGATAACTCATTTAGCATGCTCATGTGCATTCTAAATGGAGTCTACACACTATGATTGGATAAGAACCGGTAACACAAGATAGTTACAAATGGGCAACACTGTGGAAAACTCAAGATGTTGCTCTTGGTTTCATTGAACCTCCTACCGAACCGTGTTTCGGTCAGGCAAACAACTGGATCCATGAAGAATGCCACTATGGAAAACATTAGTGTATCATCACTCTTGTTTTTTAGGACGAGAACGCTTCTCCAAGGGGGGACTAATTAATGTCAGGCCAAGGGTAGGACCGGGTAGCAGGCCAAGGGCCGAAGACTGAGTGGCTCATGCAGCTAGGAGTCAAGGGCCATGCATAAGTTAACGGGTCCTACTTGCAAGGGCCAAGGGCTATAAGTAGGGAGATTGGGAGGAGAACATTATGCCAGTCCATCCTTTGGCCTTTCAAGAGCCTTAAGGTCGACAGCTTGAGATTCAAACCAGAGTTTAGGCTGAGCGTCTATCAGGGTGCTTGCCCCTGTGTAGGTGCATATGATCGATTGTGCCAGTCACACAATTTTTGGAGGGGCTAGGAGCTTTGGTAGCTTTATATTAAGGAGGAGGCATGCTACCCTCAAGCGCTTGCATGCGGACGTAGCTTGGTAGAGACAGTGTCTTGGAGCGTCAAGGTGGTGAGTTCAAAGCGTGTCATCCCAGTGTTGACCATCTTTTTGGTTAACTTGTTATTGCTTGTTAACTTTGACTGGATATCGGCTGGGGCCTAGATGCCATGATGGCAAGCACCTTGAGATATAACCAAATTCCGTCGTGAAAGGTTGGGTTCCGATTAGGGCATGACAAGATGGCTTGATTGGGCTCCCACGAGAACCATGACTAGGTTCGTTGCCCAGAGAAAAAGAGGAGTGAGAGGCTGCAGAGTGGGGCACCTCACATAAGAGGCACCATCTTCTGTTTGTTGTGATGATACCATGTATAGAAGGAAGGTGGCTTAGAGAGAGAGAGAGAGAGAGAGAGAGAGAGAGAGAGAGAGAGAGAGAGAGAGAGAGAGAGAAGCACATAGAGACATGCAAGCAAGATGAAGCAAGAAGTTGATAGGCAATGAATGCTATGTAACTATCTACACGCATGTAGTTATATACAAGAGCTAGTTACAAGGCCACATGATGTTCATTGGGATGAGGGCTGTTGTGCCAACTAGGACGATGATTTATATGTGATCTAGATTATTATTCCCACACATATAGACAGTAACAAGCTTAAAGTCAAGCATAAGGACAACAAGGGAAGTGAATCATAGAGCATCAAAGCGAGGTGGTTGTTGAAAGCAATGATCCAATCTAGCAATCAAGGAATGATTGTGCAGCAACCCAAGAAGGGCAGGTTGGATTTAGCCGTAGGTAGAAGCAAAGGAGGTTCATCAAACATGTGAGAGAGCAAGAGATCAGAGATTCTCTCGGGGGGTGCACTATGTAATCATGTTAGTGTACCAGTGAGTTCAGCAAGAGGGTTTTAAAATGCAACATTTTTAGCAATTTAATAGAGATACATTGAATAAGGGATTTATATTCAATTCTTAAAAAAATCCCAAAACAAGAGGTTTTTTTATTACCCCGCAAACGCACGTTATATAGGAGTGTACTGAACAATGCCCTCCCCAAGGAGATTCTATGTCATAAAAGTCTATATTGCATGAGAGAGAGAAAGAGACAAGGAGAGTTGCGACTTTTCTAGAAAGAACTAATTATCGAAATAACATTTGGTAGGTGTAGCGCGTACATGATGCGTTCGACCTGCATCCGGTGGAGCCATGAATCGTCTTCATATTGGCCGTGTGTTTGTGCACATGAAACCGTTTGGTGTTGAATGCTTGGTACTCACGTAGTGCGGACTACATTGGTGCAGGGCTGCAAGCCATAGCCGAATCCTCCACGCCAGTTGTATGTAGCCTTTGAAGGCTTGTATGCACTCTCCTCTCTTCCTACCTGCTGAATGTCTCCTATTCTCATGGGAACGTGCTGCAAGGGGGGGTCTCCATTACAGTACGAGCGTTGATGCATCTGGTGCTTGTCAATAGGGGCATGGCAAGTCTAGTTGAGGTGTCATCCTCTTTTTGGCCGAACGCAAGAGTGAACATCTCCATGTGTGCAACATAAGAGAGAGAATCTCTTATCTTTACTTTTATGTCTTTTAAAAAGGTGGTACTCTTACCAATGACAAACAAAGTACGACGCTTGGCTCACGATGCACCCTACCTTTGCCTCTACTCTCTCAGTCTTTGTCCCCTCCCACCCTTTCCCTGAGTGGGCTATGTGTCACACACACACACACACAATCAACAACCCCTCGCCCCCACCTTCTCCTTCATATATATATGTAGCCTTTGTATGATAGAGTGCATGCATACCTACACCCTAGCCACCCACACACACACACACACACACACACACACACACACACAGATGAGAGAGATCTTGGCCTCTTCATCTCGATCCCCTACTCTTGCTCCATTCGGTGCTCATGCGATAGAGACCGCGAGAGAAAAGGAGAGACCCTTTCTTTAACCTCCCACCACCTCCCTGTCTCTCGCTTGTACAAGCGTCGAGAGAACCAGAAGCAACAAGAGACTTTAGCCGTATGTTCACTGCCTTGCTCTTGTCCCGCCCTCCCCCCCCCCCCCTTTTCTCTTTCTTTTCGCATGTTGCAATGATCTTCGTTGATTCCCCTCAATTGAGATTTGAAAAAATTTGATTAGACATACTTCTTTCATACTAGCTCGCGTGAAAATAAATTCATTAATTAAACTAAAACCCTGAGAGACCCATGCATCCCACCCCAAGACACCAAAATTGTCTCATGTGCTCCGTTCTCCCCCTCTGCAACCCCCCCCCCCCCCCCCCCCCCCCCCCCCCCCCCCACACACACACACACACACACACACACACAACCACAATCCTTGACTAGTAGGCTAGGCTCAACCACTATTGTGATTGATCTCAACCCTTGACCCACAATTTCTTCTCAAATTGTCTCAACTAAGAGAGATACACACACACACACACACACACACACACAGAGAGAGAGAGAGAGAGAGAGAGAGAGAGAGAGAGAGAGAGAGAGAGAGAGAGAGAAAAGCAACTCCGTCCTGCACCCAAAGGATTCCTGCTTCTCAATCATCTGTGCGAGGACATGCTCAAATTTGCTATAGTTTTTCAGAATAAAATATGTTGGCTTCAAGCTCTTTGTTGATCTTTGCTTCCAAACCATCTTCACGCTACTGCTTTTCAACCATAATATTAACACCACTAGGTTGCCTGACAAATCTCAACGCTTGCGGTTGGATGAAGCCTCCCAATTAAACTGGCCGAGTGTGTCTGCTCATCCACTTGTCACACTTGTGATGCCATAGTTTTCTTTTACCTCGTTAAATGCCAACACACCAGCTTGGCTGTTCGTCGATGCCTGCCCCATTGTTACATCCGCCTTAGTTTAATAGGTTTTAGTAGAATGCAAAGCTAATATTACTTTAAACAGTTCAAGTTTTTTTAATTTAAATAGTATAGTGTAAAGTCCAAACACAAAATGAGGTGTCCGCTACTCTATATTCGTACCCTACTGATTGAGCTATTCTATTGTAGTGATTGTGGTGGAGCTTATAAACCAAAAAGTCATCACTAGAGTAATCTCTGTTTCTCTTTAAGTTAAGTCTATGTCCAAGATCTTTTATATTTGTGTTAACTCCTATTTTTTGTGTCAAAGAAAGCACATATATTCACAACAAGGGACGTTTAACCATGACTATGCCTCGACAATCCTACAAGGTTCATTGTCTACATCCAATTCTCCATGCTTATGTGTTTACTTTGTCAACACATAAGGCCTACGAGACACGACTTGGCTTCCGTTTCATATAATTTCTAGGGAGACAATAGTGCCAACTCTTCACCATACTTTTATATGGCACTTCTGCATGACGTCGTGCACTATATATATTTAGCATTTTCACTCTGTGCCACAATACAAGAAGAAATGTTTTAACTATTCACATTTCTTTTCTGTAGCTTGACACAAGCATCGACGTTCCATATCTTACACAATCGGAAAACACCCATACACGATTGCGAGGTCAATAATGCACTTCATTTCTTATTACAATCCATCAATGCTTTCTGTCTTTTAGAATTTCACAAGGCTTCCTTTAATTTAGTTTAGCTGCATGTTTTTTCAAAATATATATGCTTTTCACTTGGCAAGCCTAATGGAGTTTTGTGCTTCCTTGGGTGCAAAATTGGCCACTTGACATCATATAGGCCATCTTATGGTTGCAATTAAACATTCGTTGCTACATTGTCTGCAATGTGATGTCCATTCAATCGTTCGTGCTTATAATTTCCTCCATTTCATGTATCTAGCATCGTTCCCAATGACATTCTATACCATCATCCAACAAGCAAGACTAGTTCAAAATTGAGCAGACATACTTCTTTCTATTCATTCGTTAATATGTTAATTCACTTAAAAGAGGCCAAGTGCTAAGGTTGTTTTCGTCAGGCAGCTGCAGCTGGGACCCTAGAAAGATGTTTAGCAATCGGGGGCGGGCACAGCTGCAGCTGGCCGCCAGCCCGAACAAACTGCCCCCAAAACATTTAGAACTCGGGTTGATGATCGATCGTGAATTGAAAGATGCAAATCAATACTCTGATGTCATTGTAGATAACGTCATCAACGCAACTAAACAGATTATCAAAAGACCCGTTTCCAATCCGACCAAAGAGGAGCAAAGCAGGGCACACATTTGGGTGAGGAACACCCTCACCGACAGGCTGAAAGAGATACAGAGAAAATGGGATCGGAATCACAATGTCGTGGGGAAGTTGAGGAGTAAAGAGATAAAAGGTGAACTGGAGAATTTCTTCGATGATCTGTGCAAAGGGTTGGAAGCCACTGGTCTGTTGCTGAACCAGTTGCAACGTGGCTTACAGAATGAGCTGAGAGATGCCCACAGTGCTGCTGTAGTGCGGTACGTGGTGACCCAGCTGGGGACAGAGAGCTGGGTGAGGGATTGGAGGATGATGAGAGCCATCCTGGATTACCACCTCCTCACCCTCATGGAAATGAAGAACACGGACAAGCTGCTCATGTATGCAACCAATGCAACATTGCATTTTGCAGACATGATGGATGCACTTGTGGGGCAGGCCATGGGACGACAAGGCATTGTAGAATGAGAGTGGGACGCTCTGATCCGAAAGGTGCAGAACTGCCTGCAAGAGGAAGCCTGCATCAAGAATCCTTCAATAGACATGTTCCTAGCAACTCTTAGGCGCAGACTGGCAGATTCCGTTGATGGAAAGCTTGCGAAAGCGGTAACTTCCATCCATGTCATGAAGTGCAAGGGCAAGCCTAGAAATTTAGATGGTGAGTTCTATGAGAAGAAACTTCCACAGCTGTACGAGAGCCAGCCAATGCTGGCTAAGCCTGACTTCGACAAGATGAAGGCTGCTCTGATAGAGTGTGTGATGAAGGAACTGTCGACCATACCGGCTGAGAACTGCCGACCCAGATGTAGAGCCAGTTGTCCACGGTGTGGCAGCATGTGCTACCACGCCAAAGGACATAGTGCTGCAAAACATGATACTGTACCCCAGCCTTCAGGACTGAACGGAGACTCCTGGTCTGTGAACAGTACACTGGTGGAAAAGTCGTGCCTTCGGCTTGTGGAGACTCCAGGGAGCAGGATGAAGTGCCGGGACGAGAATGGAAAATTCATAAAAACTGTCCCTTACGCAGATTTCGACAAGGAGTATCCGACGTGGACGATGCCTTCCAGTAATGAGGATAATGCAATCAAGATGCGGGAGAGTCTCTTCTTCCACTTTCAGAAAGAGCTGGTGGATAAGCTGAATGAAAGATATAACCTATCAGGAAAGACTGCATTGGCGCCCACCAGAAATATGCCTGCCGCCTACAACCACAATCACGCCCAGCTACGGGCCGACCTCCACAACATCTTGCGCCCTAAGTTCCCAGATGATGATGCCTGGACCCAGTTCACACTGCTCCTCACAACATTATAGCTGCACCTGGGGTTCTGCCACATCTCTTCATCTGCAAATAAATTGGCTTAGGTACATACCTTCCATATTCATCTGTACTCGAAATTGTGTAATAAATTGGCTTACATTTACATTTATGTAAAGTTATGTACTTACATTTACATATATGTAAAGTTACATATTTACTTGCAAAAATGCTTATCTAGGTGGCAAATACATTTTGTTACAAATGTTCTTATCTAGGATCCAAGGATTCTCACTCCTACATCAGGCCCTCACACATCTTGTCTTTTGCTTATGTTGTCTCTGTCCAGAGATGTTACTTATACTAAAACTCACACTGCCTTCTTTGACAACGAAGGGAGCTAGGATAAGTTTTAATGCTCATCTCAAGGCATTTTTTTTAATCAGATGAAGGTAAAACTTGCATGGCTCTATCGTGAAAAGGCTTGTTTCAAAATTGTCCTGTGCAAAGGGGAACAAAAGATAGTACTCATCAATGGAAGGGAAGTATATTAAGATGCACATCTAAATTAACAGGTGTGCCCTCAATTGCTAAACTTTGATGCAAGTTTTGGGGAAATCTTTGGTGGATTTATAATGTGACATCCCTTAAGAATAAATTTACACTATTCGGTTTCATATGTAAGTTTGTGTGGAGTTTTATTTATCTATACAGTTCACTTAAATGTGTTGTTTTGTTTATTTCACTGACATGCATAATTTTAAAGCACTTACAGATAGTTTATATATAGGTTTGACTTGAAATTTAATAATGTCACAACAAGAAATAAGGGCTCAAAGTTCGCACGCAACAACAACTCGTATTTATGATGTCTGACTCACTCTCAATCCAATATAATAAACAATAATCTTATGCTAATATTATGAATCCACACAGAAGTGAACTCTACGTTCGAAATAGAAACTTATGATTAAACCTTTAACTTGATCGTCGTATACAATCATCCAAGCCTAAACTAAGAGACTCTACCCGTGCTAAATCAATATGGTAGTAGCCTAAATATGGACACGCTATGTTATGTACAAACACTACTCAGAAAAGAATGAGGACAAACACCATATTAGTGAATTTGGGAATTTTTCAATTCCCACTTTCAAAATGAGCTTGGCAAAATATTAGCCAAAGTTTTGAGAGCATGGCTCGAAAGATCTTTTCAAGTATTACCTTGTGGAAGGAGTTGGTTTTAAAAAATATGAGATTTGTCCATATGGTCAAATCTTTAAGGCATTGGTGATTCTCAAATTGGCTCTAAAGTCTCAAACTCTCTAATATGGTATTGACATGTAATAGCAAGGAAGTGCATTGTGAGTGTTGGGCAATCTTCTCATTTATTTTGCGAGTTCTCAATCGTGTCTATGCTTCGTGACTTTCGTCCTTGGATTGTGACTTGCTCATAAACCTAAATGACTTTGCAGCACCTATATATAGAGAAGCTTGTTTATCAAAGATATCAACTAAAGGAATTTGAGATGATAACTTTTCTATATAATATACATATAAACTATATAAGTGAAATTTATCTTGTTATGCATATGCATATTTATTTGCATACAATTAAAGATAAGCTCAAAGAAACTTTATCAATTGAAAAATCTTTAATCCTCTCAACAAGAAAAAGTTAAAAGTACATATTAAATATGGTTAACTATGATTACCTTATACATTTTAATTTCTTTTCAGCTTTGTGAAGAGTCTTGTTTTTGCCTTTATGATATTGTTAACAATCCCTCGTGTATTGGTTCTTTGTCCCCACAAAACCATAGACGAAACTTCAAAGTCAATTTTTCTCTAGATAAAAAATGTAGTAAAGTAAAACAATACTTTTATGCATGCACATGCAAATTGTGTGCAGTATGTTGTGCCCATCAAACAAGAAAGAAAAGACCATACAATGTATTGTGTGGAGATGGCATAACTAGCTCCAAATTTAAGACAATCCCACTAGGAGCATTTTCCTCCCGTGTCGCTTAATGGGTCTATGGTGTTACAGCTAGACTTATATATGCTTATGCTCTAGTGTTGGAGCAAACGTTTGATGTAATACGTGAAATTACTTGTAATAAAAAATCTTAAATCAATCTCGTCAATTGACATTCTAGTGCTTCGTGCAAGTCCTTTTCAAAGATAAAGAAGAGAGCAGAGGATGCACAGGAGTAATATCTCAACGTCATCCATCGTAATAAAAGAAAAACCCACTTGAACATATTCCTAAATGCCTTGTGTTGGAGCCATCAACCAATTTCTAATCCTACCTAATGTTATTAGTGTTTTCCTTTTCATTAATTATGTCCAAGCGAAATTCAGCATGTTGGCCATTAATGCAAAGATAGCAGACAAGGATTCTGAAGCTGGAACTGGGAAGTTTCTTTATCCTCCTTGACTTTATGGACATGGCCTTTGTGTGCCGTGATGGATGATGTATTTGGACTTTGGTGCACATTTTGCTGCTGTGAGGGCTGAGCTTCCCAACTTCTAGAAGTTATGACTTGTTGTTCGCCCTTTGTCGAATGTTTTCCCTCTCTTTTGGTTGTCTCTTTTCAAAAACATTGAGTGTCTCTTGTCTGGTTGACTCTCTCCATATGTGAAAACTAGAGTGCTTTGTTAGCTGCATTAGATATGATATTGTGTCACTTCAACATGTCGTGAGTATCGACGTGCGTACCGACAACAAAAAGTTTGTTTTAAGAATAAAAAGCACTAGTATGAGCGTTGGTATCGTATTGTCGATATAAACATTGATATATTAGGAATAGAAATATGTGGTGATACGAGCATCAGTACACCCGTTGAAATAAGAAACAAAAATAAAATGACATTTTAGAGCTGATTTCAACACGCATACCGATGCTTGTTCCATGGCTACTTTTGATGCCTATTTCGAGGAACATTTCGACACCTATTCGGATACCTGTACCGGTGCCAAAACCTGCAAAAACGTTTTTGGGCAAAGAGGGCTGGAAACTGATGTTGCCTGTACGTTAGTACCATGAACCAACCCTCTCTACCCAAAGAAAGAGTGCAAAAGTAACCGCACTCCCATCTACATTTTGACGCTGAAGAGCGAGAGGAACATTCAATACATATGAGCAAAATTGTAAACATAACAAGTTTCCAAAAGCATAACCATAATTTTGACACCCAAACCATAGGCACAACGACATGAAGATTTTCTAACCATAATTAAAACATGACCTGAAAACCGTAAGTATAACATTATAAACATTTTCAAGCAAGAAATTTACCATGATCTAAAAACTGTAACCATAACGACAAGAAGATTCTTAAACCATAAAGGTAACATGATTAAAAAACTATTATCATATTCACAACATAATTGAAAAACCATAATCATAACCAGATTGCCAAACCATATTTGCAAAACCATAACCATATTTTTCTTGCCATACCATAATCATAATATGATTTCCATACCATAATTGCAAAACCATAACCACAACCTACTTGCCAGATCATAACCATAACATGATTTCCATACCATAATTGCAAAACCATAAAGATAAATGGATTGCCATACCATAACCATAACATGATTGCCATATCATAATTGCAAAACCTTAACTATAAACTGATTTTTATATATAATCATAATTGTAAATGAAATGTAAATCCATAAACATAAACGTCAAATTGTACATGTATACAATGAATATGGCCATCAAGATGATCACAACTACCAAAAAAAGCATATATGGAGGATGTCACCCTTATGGTAATGCCTCCTAGTTGATGGCCTCTCCCTCCTCGTGTAGCTCGGTCAAAAGGACCACAAGTCCATGCTTGTACCCATACTTTTCCTCTCGGCATGTCAGAAAGCACTTCACGGTAACTTCTTGCAAAATAAACAATTAACCATAAGATACATATTCATATAGCATATATACATATTATTTAATTCAAAGTGTATGTATAATACTTACAAACTCATGCCAAAGAGTGCTATAGCTCTCACTCCAAAGATGTGATGCTCTAGTAGACTACAAACGTGCTCTAACTGCATCTCTCTATTGCTGAAATGTATGAGGATTTTCCTGTGTCTCTCGTGAAATCATCAACCACTCCTCTACATCCAACCATGCTAACTTTGGACTGACGTCCTTGTATCCCTCTCACCTCTGACCAATGGTGTGACATTGTGGAAATTGCAATGCTCAAGATCCAGTCATTCAAGATTGGATCATATCTCTTTATACTGGCATGTACTCTCTATGAATGGCCTCGACGATGTAATTATTTTCTTCATCATCCTGATCATCCCAAATATCCATCAAGAGTGGCCAAACTGAACCGTACAGAGCAGCCAAATCCTCTATCGCATGGCCTTTTTTACCGCATCTGTCACAACAGCTCCATCCCTAGTTATATACATCTTGCTAGGATCATTCTCATGTGATCCCCAAGATTTACGTGGTGTGCCAATTGGTGAACTATCTACTAAAGAGAGTGGTGGATGCTCTCTCACTAGTGTGGACGCATTGGTATAATCACTATCACAATAATCACTGCCTCCAGAATGATGCCTACCTCGTCTCGAAGAAGAACGAGTTGCGGATGTAGGGGACACACTCGACTAAGGTGTAGGGCCGATCGGTATAGGGGTACATTCATCCTACGTGTAGGGACAACCATACTAGGTTTAGAGGGGCCAGCTCCCCAAAAGTTCTATGCGTAAGCAACCTGCTCCGTTGTGAATTGTGACAAAAAAGAACCCATCTACTCGGGTGACATGCCGATCAAAGTGACTGGAAATCTAAAACTAGGAGAGTATGTATCGTCATCATCGCCCATGGCTATAGATACACAAAAAACACAGATACAATATGTTAGTGCACATATCCATAAAAGAACAACTTAAATAACGCAAAGAACAAAAAAATGTAGCTACAACACAACTCATTATATCTATCCAATGTTGTAGACTAATTAAAAGAGTTTTATAAATCCTAGCAAAAATCAATAGTCAATCTCTCCTCTATTATGAGAGATGATGCACCACAAAAATTAAACAGATTTAAAGTTACTAAAGTAATGTGGTCATGTAGATTTGCAAAAGGAATTTTTAAAACATCTACATGCCAATCACAACCCTTGACATCTCCTCTTCTTCTTCTTCTTCAATAATCAAAACTTCATTCCTCTTTGCCTCCGAGATTGTCGCATCTAGCCACCGCCCAATAGGAAATTCATGCAATTTTTGAAGATGATCTGGAAAAGGAAGATTTCTATTGGCATGATTGCGCTTGAATTGCAAGCAATCTGTCAAACATTGTTGCTTTTCCCCTTTGTACCTCTCTAGCCACTTTTGCATTACTTCTCAGTTGAGAAGACAAAATCTGATCACCTTTTCTGGCATTGTGATATCCATCTTCCTAATGATGCCTAGTCCCTGTGGCTCGTCCCTTGTCACCTTGACGTTGATCTCAATAGTCCACATTCGGGACATCTCTGGATCAATTCACCCCAAAAGTTCACGATGATTAGAGTAAGAGACTCTTGCACAAGCCATCCTTTAGCCATGTTATCCTCGGGGTGACCCTTTGACAAGAAAACCCCGTTAAAGTATTCATGATTCTCTCCAAGAAGAACATCCACCTGCTATGGACTACCCCAAAAATTTTAACTTCATTGACTACATGCACAATTAGATGCATTTGGATGGTAAGAATTTTTGTTGGGAAGTACTTCTCTACCATACACACTGCTTCGATAGCATTTACGTGAGTTGCCTCTATGCGCTCTTTTCTTTTCTTATCTCTATTGAATTGATCCAATGTACCAACTCACTAATTTTATAGATTGTTCTTTTAATGCCATCTGTTAGACAATCCTTCATTGCAATTGGTAAGACAAACTATGAAAATTTGTGTCAATCGTGGATCTTAAGATCACTAAGATTGTCATCTCTAGTAAAAGCAGTTTCAAATATCGCATACACCCAATGTAAGTTTTGAATGAAGATATAGTCTTCTTCACTTGTTGCTCTTCTACATGACTCAAAACCGATGGACCTTTTGGTATAGAAAACTTTCCATTGGGTTTAAGTCTTGACCATATCTCGGGCATTAGACCCATAGCGTGTAGGTCATCTCTTTGGGCCTTGCTCTACCTTTTCCAGTGATGGTCTTCCATAGAATCTTCCCCACATTCTTAAAAATGTACATTGGGGTAATCAGATGATTAATAAGAAGGTCACTCAAATACGGTAGTTCATGGAAAATAGAAAGTCTCTTCATATCGGGCGGCTTGAAATCTACCCTCTGTAGCCACAAGTTTTCCCAATCGCTCGCTGTCATTGGGTGATTGTTGCGTTTGTATATGTTTGGTCCATGTAGCTCATGTCCTTTGGGCAAAAATCTACCATGATTCTTGTAAACTGTCTTGCTCAAATGGTCAGAGTGGTGGAAGCCAAGTCGAGGACCACATTTTGGACATGCATGATTGCCCGATTAACTCAAGCCTAAAACATCATAAAAATGAAATAAAGGCATTGGCATCACTACAAGAGGTTGTGTGCTCTTGTGACGCTTTTAGCGATGAAAACACATTGGGTTTTTATAACCCCCGGCGTCGCTAAGAGCATCGCTATGAGCGTCGATACGGGGACGTCGCTATAAGCGTCGCTATGCTAGTCGATATAAGCATCGCTATATAGCGACACCTATAGCGGCGCTGCAGGGCCATCAATAGCGACGCTTATAGCGAGGGTCATAGCGACGCCCGAGATGAAAAAAATTCGATGGCAGGGCATTCGCCCATGAACCATATTGATTGTTTCATTTGTCTATTTACCTTTGAAACAAAGTGCAAAGGTAAATATAGACCCAAAATAGTCACCCACAAGACAATATAATCATTAACTCCATCATCCATAGTATTTATTGTTTGCAAAATAAAGATACAAAAATGACAAGCGTGAATTGATGAAAGTAAATCAATGACAATTGTACACATAGGCAAAATCACTTGATTGTTAATCATTGCAAATGTAATAGTTACAAACCATTGTCATTATTTAAAAAATATACATGGTTTTCAAAAAGAAGTATAAAAGTCGTCTCATGATATATAATCTATGACAAAAGGAAACTAATGCTATCTAGCTATGGCTAAACTAACGCCGTCTAATCAGACGTCTCATCACGTCGAAGCGGCGTATCTGTCGGATTCTGCAAAAAAAAAACAATAAGCTTTTTGTAAGTATAAACATATAGCGACGTTTATAAAACAATACAATAAATAGAAAAGAATAAACCCTAATACTAACCATGCCGCCGTGAGAACTCAGGATGTCTATAAGGGCGTTTAAGCCCTTCCTATCTGCGTACTCACGCTCGTACGGTGTGGGATCACGTCTTGTAAACAACCACTGTCAAAACATACAAAGAATCCATTATGTTGGAATTTCAAATCCCATAAATCCTAAACTATCAAACATAGATGCAAAAACACTTACAAAATCAGCCTCAAATGATGCCCACCCACCGCTCCCCAATTGGTGCGAGCTCCCTGCCTCTACTCGCGCTCTGGCTGCCTCCTTTTGTTGCTTCCACCTGTCGGGATTCTCGCGCGCTTCTTTCTTCGCATGCTTCCAATCTTCTTTGGCTAGCCAATCTGGTCTGCTCCACCCATGCTTGATTACTTTTTGCACTTCGGAACGCTTATGCTTGCAGTATTCGCGCATTCGAACCTTCATCACATCTTCATTGAAGCGGTCATTCCGTGTTGGAACGGGAAACTTGTCATGAAGCATGCTGATGACTCTGTCTTTTAATTCATTCGGTATTTCACTCCAGGTGTTTAGTATGTAGTTTCTAAACACCTGAGAGCAAAGACCGCGCATGCACGAAATCACCTTCTTGCCTTCATCATCCAAGATGATGCTGTCGCTGAAGTCAACGGAGTAAGGCAAGCCCTCTCGCCACTGACGCGTGAACCTGGGTGTCTTGGCAGGGGTCTCTAGCAGCGTGTCAACAGAGGTACGGATGCTAGGTGTCTCCACTGGAGTCTGAGCCCCGAAGGGAGGAGTGTCCACTGGAGTGACTCCTGGAGGAGTAGCTAGTGGTGTGTAGCTGCGGAGAACGGCAATCAGCCGCGCAAAACCTGGTGTCGATGGCGATGTCGTGGTTGGTATCGGGACGGGCAAAGAAGGCGAGGGTTAAGAGCCTCATTGAACACGAGGCGGTGTCGAAGCATCGGTGGCGCCACCCCCACAACAACCGCCACCGCCACCACTAGAGCGCCGGTGCTTAGACGAGTGTGAAGATCGTCTCGTCGACACCGAAGCTTCGGAGAGTGCTCAGGACTCTGAAATAGAGGGGGATGCGGATGGAGTAGGAACGCACGATGGTGCGCCAGAGCGATGATGCTCCACGTACCAGTGTCTCTACTGGGGTGACAAAGAAGAAAGAAACTCCTCATCATCCATACCTGCATTAAACACACAAACATTTAAACTTAATATTGAATGAATGGAGTAGAAAACATGGACAAGTAGATAGGTAGAGAGAGAGAGAGAGAGAGAGCAGGAGGTGCTCGTCGTCTCTGCTTATGACAACATACCTAGAGCATACGTACCTGGAGTGGATGCAAAGACCATTAAATACAATGACGCAATGACACAAATACTTAGAGAGCTAGAATTTTTACAAAACGAAGAATCGTACAAGAACTTGAATGTGCTTGTAGCTTTGGAATGTTCAAAGGCTAGCAGCAACAGAGAGCGTTCTTCTTCTATTCAACTTGAGTGATGGAAGAGGCAAGTGCATAATTCCGAATTTACAAAACGGAGCAAAATTGTTCAAATACAATATTTATGGCTTTAAGAGATCTCTCTCTCATCCTCGCATAGCTCAGCATAACTTTCTATATCTATATAGAGCTCTCCATTTAAACAGTCCTCTGTTTCATTTTGTAGATCCTCTGCATGAACCCCATAGAGAGTAGCAGTTTGATGTTCGTCTGGCACCACCTCCACGGCTTCTGATTGAGCATTTTCTCCCATCTCCTCCATTGATGCTGCTGTGATTGGCACATGGTAGCCTTCATACGTCCATGCACTACGAGGGGCTACCTCTCTGACGTACCACCAGTTTGATGCAGACTTTGTAGGATGAAATATCACCTGCCAAAGCCACATAACTTACATGAGAGCTTCCAAGCACATAAATTATAAAATGGGATGTTAATTATTTACATACTTACTTGTTCACAATGCTCAGATAGTACGAAAGTGTCTCTAATTAGGTCAGTCCAGTTCTTAGTTGAATCCACCTCAAGAAAACTAGACTCTCCTCTAAGCACAGTTGCGTTGCGACCCTCCATGATTATCTTGAACCATTGCACGTCGAACAAGTCGACAAAAAATCCTCTATAATCGATCCTCAAAATCTCTTGTAGCGTGCCGAACTAAGTGAGTTCCGCCACCACAGGATCTGCATCAGAGGACCGTCGTCGACTAGACTGTTCAAATTTTTCCATGATTCCATAATCTTGAGTAAAATGTTTTTTGTCGATCCGTTCCACCCTAGAATGTCGACCTTTACACCATGCTGTTGTGTATGACTTATACTACAACCAACAAAGATTATGAGTGGCCATTCAAACATCTAGAAAGTTACTAGTCGTACATTGAAAACCATCCGAAGATTTATTCTCCTCATGCCATGATGCTAGGGTGGCCATGGACTTACATTCGAAGAAATTCTTGATGCAAGGAAGCAGAGTAAAATGTCGCAAAACTTTTTGCAGAATTTTTGTTCCGTGGAGATCTACTCGATATCTTTCGGAATCACATTTCGGACACTTCTCCATGTCTATGTATTCCCCTCTAAAAACAATGTAATCATTAAGACAAGCATGGATCGAATTGTAATCCATCCCAAAGTTTTGCAAAATATTTCTTGCTTCCTCTCGGGAATCTGGCATCACATTATCAGCTGGTAGTATGTGCTCTTTGAGCAATCTACACAACATAAAAATACGGTACAATTGTGTAAAAATCTATCAGATCATTATACATTTAGAGTTTTATTAAAGTAAACTAATTGTAATAGATCACCTGAAAAGCGTTGTGACGCTAGTGTCACTCCATCCAAACTTTGTCTGCATGTTGAGAAGAACCAGGAGCGCTTTCAATCTAGACACACGTGATCCATTATACAATGGCGTATTGGCTTCACTTTTTATATCATCATAGACAAGCCTTTCTGAATCCATGATCGTCTCGATCATTTCATCAATCTCGGGCTCAAACATTGCCTCGTTGGGAATGTGGTCTGGATGATCATCCCCCGATCTGTCAGAGGCTACATCTTGTGGCCTCACATATGCTACTTGACCAAAGCGCCTACAAACACGTCCATTGGGTTGCAAGATTGCTGCCTGTTGGCCAGCATCAGAGTTCTATGAGTTATAATTGGAAACAACTCAATCTATAATAGATGGATCGAGCTCGCCAAATTGGCGAACGTGCTGCAAAGAAATGCATCTTGCCCGTCGCACAGCATGCTTGCAATGGTTACAAGGACATAAGGTCCTCGTTGAGAGATAGGTGTTTCGGTTGGACGGCCCCACATCCTCGTCACTATCTCATAATAAGGGTAAAAATCCTATAGCCTAGATAAAAAATTTAATCTTCTATTGGCATTCTTCGTCTTTTATCTCTCTCTCTCTCTCTCTCTCTCTCTCTCTCTCTCTCTCTCTCTCTCTCTCTTTGTTCACACTGTAAACTACCTCACATTCTCTAGTCATGTCCAATCCCCGCACACCTCGGTCTAGAGGTGCACGGAGATAAGAACCACCGGGTTATAATCTCGTCTTTATTGGTCAATGCCTATATTTGTGGGTATGAGAAATCTACACACCCACATCTACATGATACTGCATGTAGCGGACAAAACCCCTTTGCCTCTTCTCTAGCTGTAGCATTTCACAGCATCTTAACATCTTTTCATAGTAGATATTTGTTTGTAGCATGCAAGTACGCCATTCTTGCAATGTAGCTGATGTCTGCTCAAGGCACTTAATTCTTACTCTAGATTTGACGGGATGTGTTGTGTGTGTGTGTGTGTGTGTGACCATTGGAATCGTCATCTTGCATCACTAATTTCTGTGTAGGCTCAATTTGCTCTACCATTAGCTGAACATGGCGGCTTATTGTATGGTAGCAGCAGTCGAACATGCAGGTGGAATTGCTGGTCCGCATGGACTATCGAGGCTGTCAGCGCAGGAAATTTTCTCGCCATTTCTTCTAACCTTATCTTAAACGATAAAAAGAAGAAAATGGTATAACCTTTCTATCACCCAAGTGTGGTAGATTGGTTATGCCAATTCTCTCTTCAATAATAGGTAAATAACCTAAATCTAATCTAATATAATGTAAATAAACCTAAATTAATAAACCTAAATCTAATCTAATATAACATAAATCTAAATCTAACATAAATAAACCTAAATCTAATCTAATTTAACTTAAATAAACGTAAATGTAATTTAACATAAGTCTACATCTAACCTAATATTTAACGTCTTTTGGGATAGTTTCCTACGACGTTAAAACTCTCTTCTTGTTGTGTGTGTGTGTGTGTGTGTATGTGTGGATATGTGTGTGCCAATAAAAAGAGAAAAATGGTATAACCTTTCTATCACCCAAGTGTGGTAGATTGGTTATGCCATTTTTCCTCTTCAATAACAGGTAAATAACCTAAATCTAATCTAATATAACGTAAATAAACCTAAATCTAATCTAATATAGCGTAAATCTAAATCTAATGTAAATAAACCTAAATATAATCAAACATAAATCTAACTAAAAATAAACCTAAATCTAATCTAATTTAACTTAAATAAACCTAAATCTAATCTAATTTAACTTAAATAAACCTAAATTTAATTTAACGTAAGTCTACATCTAACCTGATCTTTAACGTCTTTTGGGATAGTTTCCTACGCCGTTAAAACTCTCTTCTTCTTGTGTGTGTGTGTGTGTGTGTGTGTGTGTGGGTGTGTGTCACTACAAGAGGTTGTGTGCTCTTGTGACGCTGTTAGCGACGGAAATACATTGGGTTTTTATAACCCCCGGCGTCGCTAAAACCGTCGCTACGAGAGCGTCGCTATAAGCGTCGCTATATAGAGACGCTCATAGCGACGTTTACACTACAGACTATAGCGACGCTACAGAGCCATAAATAGCGACGGTTATAGCGACGCTCGAGAGAATTTTTTTTTGGTGGCAGGGCATTGAATGCCCTGCCACCCATCAACCATATTGTACTTGATTCACTTTTTAAAAAAAGTGCAAGGGTAGATAATAGACCCAAAATAGTCACCCACAAGACGCATTGTTTGCAAAATTGACAATTGTACACATCATAGGCAAAATGAATTGATTGGCAAATGTAATAATGACAATTGTACAACATCATAGGCATAAAGAATTGATTGGCAAAAGGAACTGCGGTGACAAATGTAATAATATACATGGTTCAAAAAGACGTATAAAATCCGTCTCATGATACATAAGCTATGAGAAACCCTAAACTAATGCTATCTAGCTACGGCTAAACTAACGTCGTCTAGTTAGACGTCTCATCGCGTCCAAGCGGCGTATCTGTCAGATTGTGCAAAAAAAGACAATAAGACAGCTTTCAGTAAGTATAAACATATAACGACATTTATAAAACAATACAAAAAATAAAAAAGAGTAAACCCTAATACTAACCATGCCGCCGCGAGAACTGAGAATGTCCATCAGGGCGTTTAAGCCCTTCCTGCCTGCGTACTCGCGCTCGTACGGTGTGGGATCACGTCCTGTCATCGACCACTGTCAAAACATACAAAGATTTCATTATGTTAGAATTAAAAAACTCATAAACCCTAAACTATCGAACATAAAGAGCAATGTGAAAACACTTACAAAATCGGCCTCAAATGATGCCCATCCACCGCTCCCCAAGTGGTGCGAGCTCCCTGCCTCTACTCGCGCTCTGGCAGCATCCTTTTGTTGCTTCCACTTGTCGGGATTCTCACGCGCTGCTTTCTTCGCATTCTTCCAATCTTCTTTGGCCAACCAATCTGGCCTGTTCCACCCATTCTTGATTGCTTTTTGGACTTCGGAACGCTTGTGTTTGCAGTATTCGCGCATTCGAATCTTCATCAGGTCTTCATTGAAGCGTTGATCCCGTGTTGAAACGGGAAACTCATCATGAAGTATGCTGATGACTCTGTTTTTTAAATCACTTGGTACTTCACTCCATTTGTTTAGTATGTAGTGTCTAAACAGCTGAGAGCAAAGACCACGCATGCGCGAGATCACCTTCTTGCCGTCATCATCCATGATGATGCCGCCGCTGAAGTCGATGGAGTAAGACAAGCCCTCTGGCCGGTGACGCGTGAACCTGGGTGTCCCGGCAGGGGTCTCTAGCGGCGTGTCGATGGGGGTACGGACGTCAGGTGTCTCCACCGGCGTCTGGGCCCCGAAGCGAGGAGTGTCGAGTGGGGTGGCTCTTGGCAGAGTAGGTAGAGGTGTGTAGCTTCTAGGAACAGTCAGCCGTGCAAAACCTGGCGTAGATGGCGATGCTGTGGCTGGTGTGGGGGCGGGCAAAGAAGGGGAGGGTAAAGAGCCTCGTCGAACACGAGGCGGTGTGGAGGCATCGGTGGCAGAATCCCCACAACAACCGCCACCGCCACCACTAGAGCGACAGTGTCTAGACGAGTGTGAAGCTCGTCTCGTCGACGCCGAAGCTTCGGAGCGCGCCGAATGCTCCGAAAGAGAGGGAGATGCGGATGGAGTAGGAACGCGTGATGATGCGCGAGAGCGATGATGCTCCACATACCACTATCTCTGCTGCGGTGACAAAGAAGAAAGAAACTCCTTATCATCCATACCTGCATTAAACACACGAATATTTAAACTTAATATTGAATGAATAGAGTAGACAATGACGCAAAGACCATTAAATACAATGACGTAATGACGCATATAAATACAATGACGCAATGAATTGAGTGATAGAAGAGGCAAGTCGAAAACTCAGAATTTTCAATCAAAAGATGTGAGCGCGAGTAGAAAAGAGCGTTATACACCATGGAAGGTACTTAGAGAGCCAGAGCTTTTACAACACGGAGCAAAATTGTTCAAATACAATATTTGTGGCTTTAAGAGATCTCTCTCTCATCCTCGCATAACTCAGCATAACTTCCTATATCTATATAGAGCTCTCCGTTTAAACACATATCCTCTGTTTCATTTTGTAGCTCCTCTGCATGCACCCCATATAGAGTAGTAGCATCTTGATGCTCGTCTGGCACCACCGCAACGGCTTCTGATTGAGCATCTTCTCTGATCTCCTCCATTGATGCCGTTGTGATTGGCACATGGTAGCCTTCATACGTCCTTGCACTACGAGGGGCTACCTCTATGACGTACCACCAGTTTGATGTAGACTTTGTAGGATGAAATATTACCTGCCAGAGCCACATAACTTACATGAGAGCTTTCAAGCACATAACTTGTAAAAGGGGGATGTTAACTATTTACATACTTACTTGTTCACAATGCTCGGGTAGTACGAAAGTGTCTCTTAGGTCAGTCCATTTCTTAGTAGAATCCACCTCAAGAAAACCAGACTCTCCTCTACGCACAGTAGCGTTGCGACCCTCCATGATTATCTTGAACCATTGCACGTCGAACAAGTCGACAAAAAATCCTCTGTAATCGATCCTCAAAATCTCTTGCAGCGTGCCGAAGTAAGTGAGTTCCGCCACCACAGGATCTGCATCAGAGGAACGTCGTCGACTAGACTGTTCAAATTTTGCCATGATTCCACAATCTTGAGTAAAACGCTTTTTGTCGATTCGTTCCACCCTAAAATGTCGACCTTTACACCATGCTGCTGTGTATGACTTATACTACAACGAACAAAGATTATGAGTGGCCGTTCAAACGTTTATAAATAAAGTCACTTGCTAGTCGTACATTGCAAACTTACCTTGGTCGCGCAACCCTGAGAGTACTCCCACTCTTCCTCAGTCACTTCGTCATCGCATTGTTGTGCGCTTTTCAATTGGTTGTGCAACCATCTTAAGCTCATGAAGGTTGGTAGGCTCTCCAGAACCGTTGGATAGTGCATCGGTGGTCGTCTTCCCCGTCTCCACTCGATTCGTGCCCTTTGTCGCTCTTGCTTTGCATCCTCATATTCGTGCCCTTTGTCGCTCTTGCTTTGCATCCTCATATTGTGAAATCCACTTTTGCATCACTGGATTGTGAAGCATGCAAACTCGGTTGATTTTAGCCTCTAGATCTTCCGTCATCTTCTTCTCAATACCGAGATTGCACATGACAATCCCACATATGCGCTCATCATCTATGGTTCGCCATAGCGTGTCCCGGGCTTTATCAAATCCGTCTAGCCACTCTACAATGTACACTAGGGACTCTGATACCAACCAACCTTCTGCCATGCTACCCTCCGGACGTGCCTTTTGACGCACATATCCCTTAAGAGTTTTCATGAAACGTTCTAAGAAGAACATCCATCTGGAATGAACTATGCCAGCTATTTCCACCTCATCAACTATGTGAACAAGAAGATGCACCTGCATGGTAGTAGGAAAATGTTTCTCAAACATGCACACAAGCTCCGCAACATTTAGTTTGGCAAATGGTATGGAGTCTACGTTGATCTCCTTTAGTGAGATCCATTGCACCAGCTTTGCAAGTTTGTAGATTGTGTTACGGATGTCGAGAGACAAACATCCCTCAAAGGCAACCGGTAAAATAAACTGTAAAGTATGTGCAGCAATGATATTAAAGTCCACATTTTATGCAATGATATTAAAGTCCACTATGAACGTACCTGACACATTTTATGCCAATCGTGTGACTTCAAACCGGTAAGCTTTCCTTCTTTAGTAAAACACGTTCGGAGCGAGTGCATTACGCCAGTGGGGGTCCGCAAAGATCGAATGGTCTCTTTTACTTTGCGTTCTTGGGCTCCTGTGAAAATCCATGGTGCTTTAGGGAGTTTTATCGATCCATCAGACGTTTTTAGCGGCCAATATTGCTCCATACGATCCACATTTCTAAGGTCAACTCTGGCTCCCAAAGTATCTTTCTTGCCGGTCAGATGGTCCCATAGTAGATTACCCACATTCTTGAATATGTGCATTGGATCGAGCAAGTGATTGATCATGAGTCGGGGCCAGTATGGTAACTCGTACCATAGAGATAGTCTCTTCATCCCTGGAGGCAATCCGTCATCGCACATCTCCTTCTGCTCTAACCATGCTTGTGCAGACATCCTTGGTGGCTCTCTTCCCAAAAAGCCATCGCGTAACACATGATTCTCTGGAAGATACGCTTGATGACCTTCGTAGATTTGCTTCTTCAGTGAGGGTGCCCTACGTGCATTCAGTCTAGGTCCACATGTGACACATGCTCTGTATCCGCTTGTTTGAAGCCCTGCATGTATACACATGATAATAGATCAACTATGGGAAAAAACAAGATTTACAGTGTCTGAGTGAGGAGTGTCAATAGATCACCTGAGCATTCTGTTAGCCCGGGATAGTCATGCATGGTCCACATTAGAATGCCTCTGATCAAAGCATTCCGTCGTCCTGTGTGTCGGCTCATATCCACCACCTCTATGCCAATCCACAATTGTTGTAGCTCTTCCAATAGTGGACGAAGATACACATCCATATTCCCCACTTTATATCGCCCTGGCACAATCAAGCTTAGCCATAGGTGCCCCTTCTTCGTAGTCAACCACGGGGGAATGTTGTAGTTGACGATGACAACGGCCATACACTGTAAGATGTTGATCTTTGACCAAATGGATTTACGCCATCCATAGCCAGGCCTAAGCGCAAATTTCGAGCTTCCCTGGCAAAATCCGACCATGTTCCATCTATATGTTTCCAGGCTACGCAATCTGCAGGAATTCGTAGCACACCATCCGAAGATTTATTCTCCTCATGCCATGATGCTAGGGCGGCCATGGACTTACATTCGAAGAAATGCT